>NW_012151507.1:7487425-7533344 GCF_000956105.1 Propithecus coquereli | reverse complement strand
TAAAACCCATTTCATTTATAAAAATAACAAATTCCTAATGTTATCCAAAAGCAATTTAGAATTCAAAGAAAAATTCTGTTACAGAATAAGCACATTACCAACTTATATTAGCTAGAATATTGTTCCTCTGGAAAGAGACTTCTTAAATTGATAAAACATATAGAAAAGAATAAAAGTCATATCAAATTTATTTCATGGTCTGGAATTAGATAACATATATCAAAGAGTCAATTCTTAGCTTTTATGATGAGAAAGTAACACAAAATAGTCAAAATTAAAATTGTTTCTGTTAAAATATGCTTATTCCTCAAACACATAAGATCAATGGATCTGATTTATTGGAGTCTGCACAGGAATGATGGGAAATAATTAAAAGGAAGATTATAAAACACATTTGATTTCAATAAGCTCTTTATCAATTATCATACCTAACCACCAAAATTAAATAATCACATATAGTTAATATTTATAGGAGCATAGGCATATTTCTATAAATACAGGTAGTAAGGTTTACATATACATTCTTACAGTACATCACTATTCTTTAGCTGAAGATTATATTCTTACTTTCTCAATTATCGTATTTCAAAACTGAACAAAAAATATAAACTAATGAGTTGAAAGCTAAAAAAAAATTTAAAGGGCTAAATTGTATCATCTTTCCAAAGCACAATTTAGAACTTTAAAAATATGAAATAAAAATATAAAACTGGTTTTTTGCATGTGATAAGAATAATATCTATGAAACTAACAGGATCTTGAAATAAATCAAGCCTGTAAGGTAATTCACTTTCAGGAATTTTATCTTCCCTTTTGGGAGATACTGCAGTAAACACTCTACAGATAAGACCCCGAAATAGAAATCAGTAAATAAAATTAATTTGAAGGCAGTCACTCTCAGAGCTCCCAATACTGTAACACGTAACTCCCTGCCATTAATAGAGCTATTCAACAATACATGAAGTAGCTAATCAGATTTTTCAGTTAAGCAAATCAATAGCCAACCTACACAGGGTTCTTTTGTTCAAATGACAAGGTTGCTGCTCTTTCTATGCAGTATTTGCTGGACTGAGAGAGAGAAAAAAAGAGCACGGGACTCTGCGAGAAGCTGCCAATGACAAAAGGGCAAAGAGTGGGAGGGGGTACGGAACATCAGGAACAGGCTCACAGATCAGGAATCCGTGTGCCAAAAAGATTTGGGGTGATAAAAGGAGGAAAACAGAAGTCATACACAACATGGAAAGATCAGAAAACCAAACAGGATAAAGGGTGGGGAGAGGGATTATGGGAAGACAAAGAATTTACACAAACACAGCAAGGTTATGAAGCAAGGACTAAAAGAAAAAATGCAAGGCAATGGTATACAATATAGCTTCCTTGTTAAGAGCATGAATTTCAATTTCAAATTCTACATGGAAGTTCCTTAACTTCTTTGTGCCCCGTTTTCCTCACAAACATTGGTATGGGCACAGTGCTGTGCACACAACAAGCACTCATCAATGTTAGCTATTATTATACCTGATAAAAGAAGAGACAACATGTAGGTAATTGTGATATGGTGAATATATAATGGAATATTTTAGTAAAGACAGCCACAGCTAATCAGAAGTTACTATATTTATATTCAAACAATTCTATTAAAGCTAATAGAAGCAATATAGAAACTTGTGTATGTTGCAATCCATGATTCACTCTTGGGTATACCTTATGTATAGTAGAAGTAACCAGAGAGACACTCTCCTGTAGTGTGTGTGTGTCGGGGGGAGGGGGGAGTGTATGTTGAAGAGGGTTGAAAAAATTTATATACAATGATTGAGATATATGAAAAATACATAATTTCATTTTTTTCTACAATTTGTGTCATTTTGCTTGTCAGCATCCATTGGCTCTAATAGCAATGGGCATAGGTAGGGTTGGGAGTTGTGAAAAAATTTGTCAACTAAAGATAACTCAATCTCCTAGTTTAAAGTAGTCTCTGTCATGTAAATAATCATTCAATTAAAAGTCCAACCTCTTTAAGAATCTCTCTACTCCTTTTTTCCTGTGGTGGCAACTAGGTACAAGGAGGAGGTTCAGTTGCTTCATAGTTCTGGTGGAGAGGAGACAGGTGCTACTCCCTTGCTACAGACCAGGCAATTGGGTGGCTTCATCTGAGACATTTGCTATTCAACCTGGTCACTAAATGTCTTGCGCTTATGTCCTCAGAGACTGGGCTAGTCTTCTTGGCAACCACCATTCATGATCTTGAATCTTGCCGTACCCTCTTGTTTTGAGGTCTAGGTACCCTGCAGCCTCCAAGCTTTGTTTACAGGCTGTGGCCAGTCTACCAGTACTTTGAGGATTTCTCTACCCCTAGAAGGTCAGATTCCTCAGACAATTCTGCTGCTCTCAGATTCTCTCCTGAACCTAACTGGTTGTTTTTAGTATCACTATCACTATCATTGCCAACACCTCTCTGTCTTCTACTTTTGAGGTTCAGCCTCTGAAAAGGTACGTAAGGGAATGAAAACACAGACCCATGGCTTTTCTTCCCAACACTGGAAAGGATTTCTTTTTCTAGCATGGCAAAAATTACCCTTGTATTATCCTGAGTCCTTTCTACACCATAGTTTATAGTTAAAGTATGTATAAATTTTCAAATTTTGTTCTTAATACATATTGAGAAATTTCTAGAATTTAAAGAATCCTCATTTTTCTCAGGAAAGAAACTAAGACTTTCATGACTACAGTTTTGTATAACTCCCCCAAAAAAATCTAATTTCAAACTCAGAGTTAAAAATATTAGTCTTGGACCCAGCAATTCTACTCCTGAGAATTTATCCTATTGATAAACTCATAAGGGTGCAGAATAAGGTATGGTCAGGATTATTCACTGTAGCATTATTTGGTAAAGCATAAGATGAGGAACTGAAATATCCACTAATAAAATACGATTACTATAGCTGACAAAAAGAATGAGGCAGTTTTATATATACCAACATGGAACTACACCAAAGATGTTATGTGAAGAAAGCAAGATGTTTTAATACAAGAGTGTAAACTATGTATCTTTTGCTTACACAGAACTGAATGACAGAGGGAAATGGAGGTGGCAGGGTGGGGAAGAGAGTTATGTACAATTATATCCTTTTGTATCTTCTGACTTTTGTTCCTGCTCCTGTGTTCTACATTAAGACAATAATTTGTCAAAATAAGTAAGTAAAAACCTCAGAGCTGAGCAATGACTCCTATATTTTGAAGCTGTTTCGACCCTTATCCTGAAATAACAAATGCCAATGATCCCACGAGTAGATGGGGGAAACCCTGGAACAATAGGAACAAAGGAACTTGGAACAAAAGCATATTATTTTAATATCCCCAAAGATTACTCACATCACCATAGAAACTAAAAGTTTCACTCTCTGACATACTTTCACCCCATGAATTTGTGAAACTGGAAGAAGGTGAACTGAAACAATGCGATTTCATGGTATAAATCTCTCAGAGGGAGGTGGTTTCCATCAAACACTCAGAGTGAAAAGAATCCCCAGACTAGGGCAAACACCAACAGCTTTACAACCCAGCTGGAGGACACCATATGCTTCAGGGAAGTTAGAAGCTCCTGGGGTCCATTCAACTCTTCTAACAGGAAGATTATAGGTGGATAGGATGATAAATGCTAGAAGGTAGGCAATTTCCTTACAAAAGGTATTTTATCGGAAGAAATTGAGCCTCCTCAGTAGGTATAACTTGGCAAAGAGTATCACCTTGACTCATCCAAGTCTCCCCAACTTTGAATTGTTTGCATACACACCAAAACCCTCTCCCCCTTTTTTTTAACTATGAAAGAATGGGTGCAGATACCAGGTACCTCCTGTGGCCCCTAGTAACCCAGATTCCAGGGTAAATGAAACCCACAGGGAAAAGTGGAATTAGAGAAAACATGTATAACAAGAAGAGCGGGAGAAAAGCAGTCTAAAATGACATTCTAAAAGACCAATGATTTTGGCTGCTAGGAATTCATTCTACTGGCCAACTTCAAATTTCACATTAATAATGAAAATAGAGGATATACATTAGCTTTATTAATTTTAATCATTTAAACAGGAGAAAAAATAATCTTGTGATTAAGATTCTGAAACCAGATTTTAACAAGCCCAAATTTCCAGAGAATCATTTAATTTCACATGGAAAACCATGAAACATCCTGTAAATTATAACTACTTTGTATAAATTATCTCGGAGGAAAATTATTCCCTAATAAAACAACAATAATAATAATTCAACTGAGGATGAGATGAACAGAGTGTCAAGGTCTACTAACTAGTTCTGCAGTGCTTGTTCTGTAGTGCTTTAAATAGCAGCAAAACAGAACAAATTTGCTTCCCTACCATGTTTCTATCTTACAAGAAACAGCATCTATTGGCCCAAGGGAAAAAACAGTACATCAACACAAAAGCAGCATGGCTGAAGGTAGTTGTGGCTTTATCTGCAGGAGCCCATCAACAGACATAAGCCCACTTAATTCTACATAAACCCTTCCAAACCACCAACAGAGTATTATTTTCAAAAGGCAAGAAACAGATCGATGCCATTTTCTCTCAAAAAAAATTATATACAATCAATGTTCTAAATATATGCTCTCAAAAATACTAAACTTCAATGAAGAAAAGTCACAGAAAAATAAAATTATTTTCTTCAAAAATAGTATCTAACTATAAAATGGCAACTACCAAGAAGTAGTTGAGTTCAAATATAAAGGTGAAACATTAAATTTTATAGATTAAATGTCCACTTTGAACTCTGGATAAGCTTCAAATTGTTTACTTAAAAATAAAAGTAGATTTTAATATTAAAGATTGCATTCTTCCTATAAAACTGTTAACTTTTATATTGGGTAGGGTTATGAACTTCAAAATGGAAGCAAATAAAGAACCTGAAAACAATAGTTTATATCTGCCTAGATAGAATGTATTATTTTTGACACATTTGGTATTACTACTAAATTTCATGTATGCCATCCAATAAATATTTATTAAACATACATTATGCAAAGCATAGGAATCCAATGGCGAGGGGGAAAAAAACATAGTCCCTGACCTCATGGAGCTTACAATCTAATGACAAAGACAATTAAATGGACAATAATTCTGCAGTGCATTAAGGCCAAGGTGGAAGTCAAGTTGCTATGGGAACACAGAGCAAGTGCACAGACTGACAGGAAGTGGGGGCGAGTGGTAAAGAAGAAACCCTTCACAAAAGGTTTAACATTTAGATCAGGACAGGGGGAGGAGCCGAGATGGCTGACTAGAGACATCCCCGGCCGGACTGTCCCAGCTGGAAGGTGGGACACTGAACTAAGGAGAGCGGAGTCCCTGCACAGGTGAGGATCACAAAGAGCTGACAAAGACAACGGGGGACCCCAAGGAGGAAAGCTGAGAAGCTGAGAAAGAAGAAGGTGGAGAGGAGAAGATAGTGGCACGGATCAAACCCAGAGAAGCTCGGAGCCCAGCAAAAGAGTAAGGGGGCTTCCCACTCCCCACCTGTGTGCCTTCGGTGAACAGCAGGACACAAAGCATCCTGAGGCTTTTCCGCCTGCCACGAGCCCAAGCATGACGGCTAATTAGGAATAGCGGGGGTTAGGCAGCCAGCTCCAGTAGTCTGGCTGTCCATAAGGGGCACCCTATGGTTGAGTGCCACACGAGAGGGAGTGCCAGCTTTCTTACACTGCACACTTCCTCTTCCACCCTGGAATCCGAGAAGGCAGTCTGAGCTCGGCCAAGGGGAGCGGGGCCCCGCCCCCACCGTTGCAACCACAGAGAGGCTCGGGAACGCGGCTTCTCCACCGCGGGTGCGGTCCAGGCTGAGCTCCCTAAGGAGAGTGAGGCCTGCCACAGTTTGGGGGCCGCCTGCCCACTGCGCCTCACGGGATCGCAGGCTACCAGCTCAGGTGGGCGAGCCGACCCCAGCACCCTGGGACCAAGAGCGGTGCGGGGAGACTCAGGGGAGAGGTTCCAGACGTGGACCTGGCGGGAGGAAGCCCGCACATACGTACGCCACGCGAGAGCGTGCTGCGGTGCCGAGGAGCGGGTATCCGTGAGCGCGCCCGCCCCGCACACAAGGAAAGGACACACTGGATCGGGGTGTGGCATCCCGAGAGAAACAGCCCAACTCCAGCTTCCACGACCACCGAATACCTCGGGCACCGCGGCAAACAGGAGCTGCGGCCCCTCCCCCACGCAGCCCGAGCCAAGAAACTCGAGAGTGGCGCCTCTCTCCGGCGGGCGCCCTCCCCTGGCTGAGGCCCCGCAGACAGAGGGGCCCACTATTCTCCCTTTGGAGACTGGGGATGGAACAGGGGTGCACAACTGGGCAAGCCCCGCCCCCCAGCATTTCACGGAGATGCAGGCTGGTGGCTCAGACACAGGACTGGGGGCAAGTTAGAGGGCAGGAGTCAGGAGATGAGGGAACACACGTGTACTGATCTAACGGGTGAGTGCAGTAGGGCTTCAGGGAGTGGCAATTTGGAAGGGCACTCACCCCCTTCCTGCAGAGAAACTGCACTAGTGGACAAGGGCGGGAAGAGGCCCAGATGCCAGCCTTAGCACTCAAGCATTTAGACCCTCCTTCGGGAACAGACTTCCGGGTTCAGAGACCATGTCCTGAACCTCTTCCCAGTGGCTCCCCCTAGTGGCTGAAAAAGCAACTGCTGAGCCCTGCTGAGGATTTGCAAAGCCGCTCTGGCAATCTAGCCATGATCTGCTTTGCTCCTCCCCCCAAATCAGTGGGAATAGAAATCGAGGAATCCCCTGGGAGCTAGAGGGTCCCTCCTAAAGCTTGGGGCACTAGTGTGCTCCACCTGTGGGACCCGAGCTTACCATGAGGAACAAACAGCATCTTGGCAGCTGGCTCTTCCACCCAAACATCAACCAATGACAGGGCGAACAACTTTATAGCTCAGCATTAGCGCCTTCCAACACAAGTAAACAAAGCATGGCTGATTTGTACTCCTAAGTACCACCCGTCGTCTCAGAGATTAAGCTGGGGGATCTTACACAATTCACACTGCTGGGATAAGGCGAAGACAGAAAGTCAGAGGCAACATGAGAGGTTCATCAAACCTATTCGAACACGCCATAGGCAACTCGGGACCAGCACTCCTCTCCCTGCCACAGTCAGGGATCAATCTTTGGGGGCCTGGAGACAGCTCCGCAAGCCAGGCTTAGTATCCCCAGGTCTCTACCAAGAGGCAAGATGAGAAGAAATCAGTGAAAGAACTCTGGAAATATAAAAAATCACAGCAAAAAGACACCCACGAAAGAAAACAAAAACTCCTTACCAATGGATACCAACCAAAATGAAGATATTGAAATGACTAATAAAGAATTCGAAATATGGATTATAAGAAAGTTCAGTGAAATACAAGAGAAAATGGAAATCCAAAACAAAGAAACCACAAAAACAATACAGGAAATGAATAAAAAATTCACTAAAGAAACCTGAATTATTAAAAAAAAAACCTCAAATACAACTTCTAGAAATGAAAAATTCATTCAAGGAAATACAAAACACAGTGGAAAGTTTTAAAAACAGACTAGATCTGGCAAAAGAAAGGATCTCAGAGTTTGAAGACAACATGTTTGAATGAAACAAGTCAGTCAAAGATAAGGAACAGAGAAATGAGAGGAAGGAACAAAGCCTACACGAAATATGGGATTAATTAAAGAGGCCTAACATAAAAATCATAGACATTCCTGAGGGTGAAGAAGAAAAAACATAAGGGTTGGAAAATCTACGTGAGGGAATAATTGAGGAAAACCTCCCTGGTCTTGCTAGAAATTTAGATATCCAGGTACAAGAAACTCAACAAACTCCTGAGACATTCATCCCAAAGAGGCGATCACATGACACATAGTGGACTAGCCAAAGATAACACGAAGGAGGAACTGCCACAAGCCATAAGGAGAAAACATCAGGTAATTTACAAAGGAAAACCCATCAAGCTAACTACAGACTTCTCAATGAGAATTTACAAGCCAGAAGGGATTGGAGCTCCATTCTCAATCTTCTCCAATAGAATAATGGCCAGTCTAGAATTTTGTATCCTACAAAACAAAGTTTCTTATATGAGGGAGAAATAAAGACTTTCTCAGACAAGCAAACATTGAGAGTTTTGTCAAAAGCAGACCTACCCAAAAGGAAGTACTCAGATCTGCATTATACATAGGTCAGTACAATAGAAGCCCACCAGTGTAAAATCACCAAGAAGCTAAAGCTCAGAGCACATATACCATAACGGCTCAAGAGATAAAACAAAACAATCAGATTCTACCCAACAACATGAACAGAAATCCACCCTACTTATCAATTATTTCAATAAATGTGAATGTCTTGAATTCCCCACTCAAGAACCAGAGGCTGGCTGAATGAATAAGAAAACACAATCCAAGTATCTGCTGTCTCCAGGAAACACATCTAACCCATAAGGACTTATTCAGACTCAAGGTAAACAGATGGATGAAATATTCCATGCAAACAGAAATCAAAAGAAAGCTGGTGTAGCCATTCTCTTATCGGATATCACAGAATTCAAATCAACAATAGTAAAAAAAGACAAAGACAGTCATTATATAATAGTAAAGGGAGTAATTCAACAAGAAGATATAAGAATCCTAAATATTTATGCACCTAACACAGGTGCACTCAGATTCATAAAGCAAATCTTACCAGAGGCAAACAAAATGATAAATAGCAGCATCATAACAGCTGGGGATTCCAACACCCCACTGACAGAACTGGACAGATCCTCCAAGCAGGAAATAAATAAAGAAACACTGGACTTAAATGGGACTCTAGAACAAATGGACCTAATAGACATTTATAGAACATTCTACCCAAAAACCATGGAATATACACTCTTCTCATCAGCATATGGAACATTCTCTAAGATTGATCAAATTTTAGGCCTCAAAACATGTCTCAACAAATTCAAAAAATAGAAATTATACCACATATCTTCTCACATCATGGTGTAATAAAATTAGAAATCAACTCCAACAGAAAAATTCAACACAAAGTCATGGAAATTAAACAACCTACTGCTAAATGACTATTGGGTCAAGGAAGAAATTAAGATCGAAATCAAAAGATTCCTTGAACTAAATGACAAAGGGGATATAATGATACAGCAAAAGCAGTCCTAAGAGGAAAATTCATAGCCTTAAATGCCTATATCAAAAAGACAGAAAGCTCACAAATCAACAATCTAATGAATAATCTCAAGGAATTAGAAAACGAAGAGCAAACCAATCCCAAACCAAGCAAAAGAACAGAAATAATTAAAGTCAGAGAGAACTAAATGAAATCAGCAACAAAAGAGTTATACAGAAGATTAATGAACCCAAAGGTTGGACCTTTGAAACAAAAAACAAAATCGATAGACCACTCACCAAATTAACTAGAAATTGAAAAGAAAGGACTGAAATAAGCTTAATCAGAAATGAAAAAGGAGGAGTTACAATGATAACATAGAAATACAAAACATCCTCTCTGAAGACTATAAAAATCTGTATACATATAAACTTGAAAACATTGAGGAAATGGAAAAATTCTTGGAAACACACTTCCTCCCAATCCTCAATCAGGAAGAAATAGAACTCCTGAACAGACCAATAATGAGCAACAAAGTTGAAACAGCAATAAAAAATCTTCCAACAAAATAAAGTCCTGGACCAGATAGTTTCATAACCAAATTTTATCAGACGTACAAAGAAGAATTGGTATCCATACTACAGAAATTATTTCATAACATCGAGAAGGAAGGAATCCTCCCCAACTTATTCTACAAAGCCAGTATCACCTTGATACCAAAGCCAAGAAAGGATATAACAAAAAAAGAAAACTACACACCAGTATACTTTGTGAATATAGATGCAAAAATTTTCAACAAAATCCTAGCAAACCAAATTCAGCTGCACATCAAAAAAATAATCCACCATGACCAAGTGGGCTTTATCCCAGGGATGCAAGGATGGTATAACATATGTAAATCCATAAACATGATCCACCACATAAATGGAAGCAAAAACAAAAACCACTTGATCATCTCAATAGATGCAGAAACAGCACCTGACAAAATCTAGCACCCATTTAAGATAAGAATTTTTAATAAAACAGGCATAGATGGAACATATCTCAAAATTATAAAAGCCATATATGACAAACTCACAGCAACATCATACTGAACAGGGAAAAGTTGAAAGCATTCCCACTTAGAATTGGAACTAGACAAGGTTGCGTACCACCCTCTCCTAGGTTTTGAACATACCACAGAAGAGTTTTACTCCTGGAAACATTATTCATTTAAATTAATTTCTAAATACTAACCCTCATTTCTCATTGGCTCTTCTGAGGAAACTGACAACAGCGAGTCCTCTCAAGAGAAACACATGACTAACCAGCTAAAAGACATTTCCCAGCTTCCCTTGTAGCTAATATTGGTCACATGCAATATAAAATATAAGTCTTGACGATAAAATATAAATCAAAGTATTTTGTGATAGTTAAATGGGAAATCATCTTTTAAAAAAGGGCACCCCTAAAGCTGGGCGTGGTGGCTCACACCTATAATCCTAGCACTCTGGGAGGCTGAGGCGGGAGGATCACTTGAGCTCAGGGGTTTGAAAAAAAGGCACCCTTTCCTTCCCTTTTTTCCCCTCTTTCCTCTTGGCAGGAATACAGACTCAATAGCTGGAGTCTGAGCTGCTATCCTGAACCACAAGATAGAAACTGTGTTGTCAGGTTAGCAACAAGACAAGAATGTGATTAGTTTCTTTATACAATGGAGCTATTTCAGAAGTCCCGGATTTTCTACCTCCAGACTTGATTTCCTTGGGAAGAAAATAAACTTCTACCTTCTTTAAAACAATATTATTTGGAGTATTTAGCTTTATGTAAATGAATTTAATCCTAACTATTTAATAATACAGTGTACATACACTAACAATTCCATACCTCAAATATATACTCTAAGGTCTAGGCCAGTGCTATTCAATAGAATTTTCTGTGATGATGGAAATGTTCTATATTTTTGCTGTCTAATCCAGTAGCCACTAGCCACACGTGACTATTGTGCAAATGAAATGTTTTTTATCATTTAAAACACATTTTTAAGTTTTATTTAATTTTAATTAACTTAAATAGCCCCATGTGGCCAGTGGCTATTGCATTGGCTAGCACAGTTCTAGGCATCAGGGAACATCTAAATTATAAACGAGTTAATTTAGGATGATACAAAATTCTTCCCCAATTTATTCATAATGATAAAATACAATTCCAAATATTTTCATTTTCAGAAGAGATATGCATGAAGTTACATTTTGCTGAGGTAATTTTATTTAAAAAAGTGTGCCTCAAACTATGTGTGTACAAACTCAGAAAATGTTAGTTGTTCATTGTGAAGATGAAAACAACTTGACAGAGGTCTACAATACAGACTTTCTACTTTGGTACAAAAGTTGCCCTGATTTTCTTCTTAATTAGAAATCCATTGCTCTTAAAAATGTAACAGGATTTAAATGCTTTTTACATTTCTTTTCCATTCTTATGATCTCTTAAGTCAAAGCAGCTGGAGATATTTAAAGAAATATCTAGAAAAGAATGACGCCTTTTCGATTCATTAACAATTGACCTAATATTCTGGAGAGTATCAAAGCAAAATCCTTACTCAAATTTCAATGAAACTCCTTCCCAACATGCAATGAAAATTGTTTAGGTCTACTTTAAAAATTAGTAGAAACTGTTTTTCCTCCCCAATCCTAACTACCTTTGTGTTAAGAGGTGTGAATATTGTGGATTGTGAAACATAGTTTTTAGGTTATTAATAAAGTAGAAAATTCACAACAGAAAGGCACCTCAAAAGGGTCATTTGGTCCAGTATCTTCAGCCAAGAGAGGATTATGTTATACGTTAATTGTCCCTATGACATGTTTGTCATCTTCTCCCCTTTCTCTTCAGAGAGAACTAATCTCTCTGTGATCATAAAGCATTTTGCGTGCTAGACATCCTTCTCACATAGCACATTGCTACATTTGGTCACGGTGGTCTCCAAAACTATCTCTGACATAGACCTTGAAATTCTCAGGGAATAGGGAGACCTCACGGGAGTACTGTAGTGATGGAACAAAACCAACCGGAGACAGAACAAAGCCACTTGCTCTTGAGGGCGGAAGAGCAGAACAGGGGTGAGGTAATCACAGCTCGCTAATCCCACACTTCTATCCAAGGCTGGCCTTGATTGCAGTCTGCTTTAATTCAATTCATCCTGTAATCCATTTTTAGGTACACTACTGTTTGCTTAAAATTTTTGAATTGCAAAATCCTATGCAAATTAGTGAATAAATGAGATAATAAATTTAAGCAGATGATGGATTAATCCTAAATAAAGCTTTTAAATCACTTTGGCTGACATTATACAATTTGCTGAACCAAGTATTCTAAATGCACTCACTGTTTCTGGTAAGATTATCTAATAACTGCAACCTCTGTATAACCCTTTTGTTTTAAATAATTTATATAGAATCAATTAGGTATTATACAAATACCACCCACATCCTTTAAATAGAGACATGAGTAGATGAGAACCAATTTTAAAGTTATTAAAAGAATGTAATTTTTAAAAATTCACTTTGAATGACAAACTTTTAGAATTTAACTTCTGTTTTAAACTACAATGGCAAACATCTCATTAGTTACCTGAATTCCTAATTTTTTTAAAACATGAGAACCAACTCTGTATTTTATATGTGGAACAGGCTAGTCTGTGACAACAGGTAAATATAATAGTAAGTAATAATAGATAGAGATGAAGATGTTTCCCCGAGAGAGAGGGTAAATAACCTGGTCAGAATACCCGAGACAAGAATCAATACTGACAATCCATTTGACAACATTTAATATACCTACTCATTTGTTACTTCCAACCAATTATCCAATGAAGACCCCTTTGGGGTTAATTAAGAGTGAATGAGCTATGGTCTTCACCACTGATATATTACAAGAAATTATGCACCCTTTGCCTAAGGCACTGCTTCCCCATTAACCAAATACTATTATACACTGGCATTCAAAACAATCACCTTTGGGCTTTTCACTGTGTCCTTGGCTTTAACAAGCTGTCATTCCTGAAGGTCACATGAATTTCCATGGCAATTCCAAACTTTAAAGTACTATTAATATTTCTCAAAGTGTGGTGTTAGTCCAACACTTTGAAAGTACAGATTCCTGAGTTCCAAAGCCTAACCAAAACAGACTCTGAGGAGAGAAGCCCGGTACGTGTATTTTTAGTAAACATTCTCCCAGGTGATTCTGGTGCACACTAAAGTTTGAGAACCACTGCCTAAGAACAAGTTAGATCTGTAACACTTGGTAAATGCATTAAGAAGCATTCGCCATACAGACATAACCCATACTTTCTACCCAAGGTATGGTCCCTAGACCAGAAGCAGTGGCATCACAAGGGAGCGTGTTAGAAATACAGAGTAATAGGCCCATCCCAACCCTGCTGAATCAGAACTTGCATTTTAATAAGATCCCCAGATGACTGGTATTTGCATTAAAGCCTGAGACATACTGGTCTAGAGCAGTTACTCTTGGATGCAGGTGTTCCTGGAGTATGAGTTTATATCAGTCAAACAGCAAAATATATTAAAAATATTGTGGCAAACACCTGAAATACACTTTATATTAATAGTTAAATAGGCAATTAAAGCCAAGCCCCTTGTTGAAATGCAGAGGGAAGATTCTGAATATCTTTTGAAAATTTAAAAAACATTCATGGTAATATCATTTCCATTCTACTCTCCTAAGTACTGTATTAATGATGGAAGATATAAGTCATTCAAAATACAACTAAGAACAGATAAAAGTTGAAAAAGAAATTTCATAAGCAGCAAAAAGAAATTTCATAGGTAGCAAATAGTTGCATCGGTTCCTAATTTGAGACCCACTTGAGATACAAATAATAACAGAAACCTTCATTTATAAATTCAGCACATTCTAAAAGTTACATTTTTCCCTACGTATGAATGCACTTGAGGTTGGGATATAGTTTTGTATTTAATAAATCACCTGTGAAAAGGATCAAAAAACCAAAATATAGGAAAAAAAAAAGTTAAGAGACAGTTCCCTTGAATTTTTTTTTAAAACAAAATGGAGTATAAATCAATTATAGAGGGTACTAAAGTTCAAAAAGGTACATTAAAACTACACAGGGGAAAATAGAAGATAATATGCATATACTAGATAAATATGCTGGATGACAAAATATTATGCTGCCTCATAAACACTTTATGTAGAAATAATAGTAATAACTTGCTATTATTTTCTTAATCACAGAAGCATATTAAAGTAGTTATAAAACTTATTACTAGTTAATGACATTATTACCACTCAGCTATGAGAATCCTATCTATATATAAAGCCTATTTATAAAATATATTATGCAGGTTTTCTATAAATGCTTGAGAAAATCTCTTTGGAGAACCAGTCTCTAAGCACTCATTTAAGCACAAACTGATCTCAAAGCACTTACTGTAAATCTTATTAATGTTTTACATAGAGTCAAGTACAATATAAATGGCAATATTCTGTTGAATAAATATAATTTTACTATTTTCACACATTATGTAAGGGTCCTTGTTACATACTACAATATTACCTGATTATTACATCAGTTTTAAACATAAAATATGTCACAGCTATGACAATACTGGCAGAGAAAAGAAATTGCCCAGATATCCATCCAGTTCCTCCCCCTCATCTCAGGACCTTGGGAAATGAGTTTGAAAATAATGCTACAGGAAGCAAATACCGGAAAATCATGTGAAATAGCTATCACCTATTTGTTGGCTTTGAATCAACACTAAACTGAAAACTTCCTCTACTTCCTTTTCTACTTCCTATTCTAGAAATAAGATAAAAATACACTTAGTTCACTGCTGAGAAGTAGTAAATATTAAACGATGATTACTAAAAGTGAACTTGGCTGCAACCAAGAAAAGAATAATTCCAAGATGCTTAGAAGCACAGTGGAGGTTATTTGTTTATGAACAGCATAATTTTAATTTGCAATGCTGTTTGTTCATACCTTTAATAACCTGCTGCCATTCAAACATATAAACTAGCTGCAGAGATTTGTGAGAGCTGCCTACCCAGTAATAAGTTTTGGTATTTTATCTAGTACACAAATGATACTTTAATAATAATAATCTGGTTGAGATTATATGCGTAACTTTTACGACTCAGCACATCCTGCTCCCGTGACTATGGTACTCAAGCAGTACCACTCTTAGGGCCAAGAAAGAGGGGACACTGCCACAGACCTGTGTGTCAGAGGGCCCTAGCTATCACAAATAACCCAAATTAAATTTATTAAAGAACATATGGGTGCCTTCTGCCACTGAGATCTGGCCCTCAGACTGACATGTAACCCTAAACATCTCCTTTCACAAGTAACATCTTCAAGCCCCAAGGAAATGCCTCTCCACAGCTGTTGCTCTATGTCCTCAAAATAAAAGGGGGTCATGTGTCAGAATACCCTGAAGGATTATGGGTTGTGCTGCTACTGAAGACAGAGACAGATACTGCTTTGGAGCTTCAGGAGCATTTAAGTGATGAAAGCACTTAGGTAAGAGAAAAGACAAATTAATTAACTTGTCAAATTCTTCCTCTCAGATATCACGAATGCAATAAATCCCCGCTTAACCAACTATCATTTTCCAATAGTGCCAAGCATCTATTTTCTTACTTCATGTTTTAATTTGTGGTTGTGGAGGTACTCACAAATTAACACGGTATTTGCAGGAGTTGCACATAGTGGCTGAAGAATATTTTATACTCTTAAATAATTTTGATTACGAAAATGAGACAAATAGAGATACAAAATCCACTTCTGTGGCTAGTTAGCTTGGCTAGGGGACAATGCCAATGAAGTCATGGATTTAATCTATGTATAAATTAATTGGTATGCTTTATCCTCTTACTAACCACTGTATTTTAGAATGCCCCTGAATTTAATGAGGGCTAGACATTACAACATGGATGCATCAAGAAACACTCACAATTACTTCTGGAAAATTCATTCCAGCATTACCATTTACTTCTCTGATACAAACATATTCACATAGAATGTGCATATGTGAAATCACATTTTCTTAAACTGACTTATGAGGAACTAGAAAGCAAGAATGGCTAACTTAAGCCCTGAAACTCGGAATCAGTTGGTAGTCGATGACAGAGAAGCGAGAAGAATGGAAATCAACCATGAAATGGTACATGAAATACATGAAATGGTATCAATACATGAAATGGTATCGATACATGAAATGGTAACTACTCTGAGAGACGGGGAGATGGGGAGCAAGGGCATTTAGGTAGGTCAAATGCAGTAGTGGCCTCGTGCAAGCGGTGAAAGAATCCAGGTGGGTCATGGCTCCAAAGGCCGTGATCACAGAGTCAGGATATGATCTCACACACACAAGGCACATTGAGGCTGAAATTTTCATAGCACCCCGAGAAAGCTCTGCTGTTCCAGACCTGGAGTGAGTGGCACTGCTTTGTTTCTCTAGGTAGCCCAGCTCTACAGGCTTTAAAGGGGTAAGTAAGGCCTGCTCAGCATTGACAATCCCCAGCGAAGGCAGCGGAGACATTTCCCGGGATGTTGCCAGGAACTGGAACTGAGTGCGACTTTGTTTCCTGTGGGGATTGGTCTAGTGAGCAATTGTGATGTTCCTGCTTTGTTCCAGTCTAACAGCTTCAGAAAACAGTGGACGTTTGGCTCTAATTCAAATTGACACAATCGGTGTCTTAAGACTGACTACTTTCTTGATTTAGTGGGACAGAGAGCTTGTGGTAAAGGATTCTTTCTGCAGAGCTTCCAGGATCCAGTCTCTCTTCAGGGGAGAGACATTTCCAGCAAAGTTTCACACAATGATTCTCAAACCTCTGAGTGCAGATAAATCACCTATAGAGCTGGTCAAAAATTCAAGTTTCAGAGAACCACATCCCAGATATTCTGATTTCAGAGGCTTAAGGAAGTTGCTGAGAATCTGTAAGTCAAATAAGCTCTACCAGTGAATCTGATGTAAACTGTTCACAGTTTACACTTCTGAGAAATGTTGGATTAGTGGCTTAAAGGATTACTTCACGTCAAAAGAAAAGATCTGATTTATTAGAAAGTAGTAATTTTGTTACTAGAAAGATACAGGCAACAACATGAAACTTTCTGATATTTGATAACCAAAATAATTTCTCTTGTCACCAATATATTCACATATAATTATATATAAACACAAAGATTTGAGCCTATAATCTGGGCCAGTGAATCAAAGCAACACTTACTTGACATTTAGCAATTTATGAAAGGCTGTTATACAGTTACAGCTGTATTTTTTTAATACTAGATAAGAAGACATGAGCATAAACACAAGCATGTTCTTGGTATGGTTATCTCAAATATGTACATTTTTTTCTTAGCTTTTATATAAAATATTTTGCTAACAGTATCTAGAAATTTAGAGGAAAAAATCATAAAATATTTGTAAATATTCATGCAAAACCCCAAAATGATTATCAGTGTAATCTACTCAAAAGCAAAAATATTCCCATCATTTTTAGTAGAACACTTACATGTAAAGCCAAGATAATCTTTCTACGAATACTTACTGAACACCTATCTTATGTGGCATGCTGCTGTAGGTGACAGAAATACAGTGGAGAATATGACAAATTCCCTGTCCCCATGGAACTTAACTCTTCTAACAAGAGGAAATTGAAATGATCCATACAGACAGACAGACATATATACATATATGTTAATGTCTGTTCTTTCTTCTCTGGGTTTTAAAATTTTTTCTTTAGGTACTTTAGAGTGATACTCAATATTGGTCTAAGGAACTAGCCATTACTTGAAATTCGCTGTTTGACATTTACACAAAAATATCTGTCTATTCTGTCACATGGAATCTGTTTAATTTTACCTCATCGATAATATAATATTCATTTAAACTCTAGATAACATTTTATACTATAACGCTAGCAAGATCACAAAACCAATGTAGAATGTGAATCCAATGTTGGACAATGATCAGATAAATTCTTATAAAAAATAAAACAGAATTATTTAATATGAAATCAGCCTATTTGTACTGATTTTTTCAGTATTTTAGTATAAGTCATTGGGATCCTTCTATTATAAACTGGGGCACCAGGGCATCTCCTACTTGTAGAAGAATTCTAAAATCTCTATTTGTTCTCTATTTGTTTATCCTTATTTGCATATATCAGGTTTGTGGAACCATTAGATTATAGAAACACAAAAGCAACTTTTAAAATACAATGTGTTGTAAAGAACAAAATAGATAAACAAAGGCAATAATTGGTCTTAAATCTTAATCAAAATATTCCAGACACAGAAATACTACAATTACCTCCTTATAATATAATCCCACATATATGATTGATACATGGCCAGTAAACAAACTCATGGCCAAGAAGGTCTCTTACAACCATAAGGTTTTATGATTTTATAATACTTCTAAAATGCTAAAGTTTTCTTATTTAGGGAAATTTGTAAATTTTATTCATGATCTTCATCAATTCTCTAACTCTGGAAATCTCTTCTGTAGCAGACCTTTACTAGCTTCCCAGGGATAAATGCCTACTGAAAGAATAGTAGTTTCAGTTTAATACACACATCTGTACCAATAGTAGGAAGAAAAGGGAGGCAACGTATATTAGGTGGAAAGCACACGGTTTTGGTGTTAGAAAAAACTGGATTCAAATTCTATAGATGCTGCCACTTAGATACGTGATGATCAAGATATTTAAATTCCACTACTCAACTACAAAAACCAATGGTGATCTAGCACCTCTTATATTATCCTGGATAGAGATTGAGCCCATCCTTTGAAGTGAGGTATCACAAGGATAGAAAAACATGCACCATATATACTCACTATCAAACTGGTACTGACTGATCAACACTAAGGTGTTCACATGGTAGTAATATTCACTGGGTGCTGGTCAGGTGGGGGGCGTCGGGGTGGGGTGGGTAAATCCACAGCTAATGGAGACGGGGCACACTGTATGGGGGAAGGACACACTTGTGGCTTGAGCAAGGCAAATGCATTTCATGTAACCAAAATATTTGTACACCCATAATATCCTAAATAAAAATAAAATAACTCTGATTTCACTTAAAAAAAGATACTTAAATTCCGATGCTCAATTTCCTCACTTGTGAAATTAGAAAGCAGTGATTTTGTTGCTAGAAAGATACAGGCAACAACATGAAACTTTCTGATATTTGATACAGAGTTGCTAAAAGGGTTAAATAAAATAATATATTATGTATAATATATGTAATATGGATATATATTTATAGTACTTACACAATAGCTATGTCATTTCGCAGTTATTTATTAGCTATTTCTACATTGAGTAGAAATATTACTTTTCTTCCTTGCTACAGACAATTTTAGTCTCTAACAAACCGGAGAACCATGGCTAAGTAAAATACCCAAACAATCCCAAATTTACTTTCAGCCTCCCATGCCATGTCTCATTTTTTTCTTTTTTTTTTTTTTTTGAGACAGAGTCTCGCTTTGTTGCTCAGGCTAGAGTGAGCACAGTGGCATCAGCCTAGCTCACAGCAACCTCAAACTCCTGGGCTCACGCAATCCCTCTGCCTCAGCCTCCCGAGCAGCTGGGACTACAGGCATGCGCCACCATGCCCGGCTAATTTTTTCTATATATATATATATATTTTTAGTTGTCCAGATCATTTCTTTCTATTTTTCAGTAGAGACGGGGTCTCACTCTTGCTCAGGCTGGTCTCGAACTCCTGACCTTGAGCGATCCACCCGCCTCGGCCTCCCAGAGTGCTAGGATTACAGGCGTGAGCCACCGCGCCCGGCCTGTCACGTCTCATTTTTAACTAGGCTCAAAGATACACCAAAGTGGTTACTAAAAGATCTGGTAGTATTATTAATCTTTGAGAAATCGTAGACGCCTGAAAAGATGATAAATGACTAGAGAGAAAACAAATTTTAAGCTTTCAATAAGAACATATGGATTTCAGAGATGGTAACTTTGATGTTTCATCTAGTAAAATTCTAGACAGATGGCTTAAGAGACTTAAAAAATAAAGATGTTTTTACTGTGTCCATCCCTAAGAATAAATGGCAAAAAACTAGCTGTGTATATATTTGTATGTGTGCACATACATTTAAAAGTATTTTAGATCTGGAAAGCCCAAGAGACTATATTTAATTTCTGTACGCCAACAACAACAAAGACAAAAGCCGTTATTATTGTTAACATTTAATGGGCTCTTTTATATTCTAGGGACTGTGATAGGTGATTTATATTCATTATCTCACATACTCCTATAAAGCAGGCACAATTATTAGGAAACCAAGGGTCAAAGAGGCTAGGTAACATGCCCAGTACTACACAGGTAACAAGAGACAGAATAAAAAATTAAAACCCAAATCGTTTGACTCTGGAGTGCAGTCTGAAACACTATGCTTCACTCTCTTTGACAAGCATCTCATAAAGTAATTGAAAATAAAAGGGAAAAATGGGAACTAGATATTAATACATTTGGGTAGAGTTAGAGGTAGATGTATAGCGTACTCGAGATGGGCTAATTAGATAAAGCAAAGCCATGTGTGGTTGTTCGTGCCTGTAATCCCAGCTACTCGGGAACCTGACGTGGGAGGCCAGGAGTCTGAAACTAGCCTGGACAACACAGCGAGTCCCCATCTCTTAAAAGAACTGAAAAAAATTAGCCAGATGTGGTGGTGCACACCTATAATCCCAGCTACTCAGGAGGCTAAAGCAGGAGGATTGCTTGAGCCCAGGATTTCGAGGCTGCAGTGAGCTATGATCATGCCACTACACTCCAGTGTGAGTGACAGTGAGAGTTTTCCTCAAAAAAATTAAATTAAAAAATGTTTGTAAAATAAAGCAAAATTAATTTATAAGAAAGCTTTTTGCTAAATTCTACCTAGGTACTCTTCTGTCTACATCACTACTGCTGACTTGAAGGACAACAGAGAAGGTTAGCTTTCCAAGTCTATAACCAGATTCAAAAAGATCACATAAAATTAGAAGAAAGGGCAGAGTAAGTGGGAGATAACTGCCAAGCAAGTAGGTTCAATAAATTGATTTTCCAAGTTCAGAATATGTAAGACCTAGCAGATGAATAGTTTATATACAACAGACCTTTAAAAGTTCACTACTACAAAGCTAGGGTGATCTGCTGTTGAAACAACTAAGTACACCCGGGCTGAACTAAGGGAAGCACACCATCCAGACAGGGCCACTACTAGCTCCACTGTAAGAGCACACCGGGCCAGAGAATACTGTGTCTGAATCCAAAAGTAACCCCCAAAGGTCTAAATTTTTGTGTCTTCTTTTAAAATTGTGGCCTTGTTGATATGGTAGTTCAAAATATCTCCACCTCACACATAACTGAAGAAGCTCCTACCTTCCTGTGTATACAGAGGACATCAGCAGGTCGGAATTTTGTCATTACAGGAATTTGAAAAGTGCCAAAGGCCATGCATGTTATAGTAGTGGAAGGTAATCAAAATGATGAGAGATTTGTAAACCAAAGTACATGGAGAATCTAAACAGTGACTTGTACCTTTCGGTGCTCAAAAAATATTTGCTAATTGAATGAATGAGCGAAGTGTTGAAGAAATAAAGATATTTAATCTGAGAAGGAAGACATAACAGTAGTTTTCATATACCAGAAGATCTATATCAAAAAGGAAGACCCATTTCTATGCTTCTCCAGAAATATGACACAGGATCAAATGGTGGACACTTCCAGGAAGAAGATTTTTGCTCACAATTAGGAAGCATCTTCTAAGTCATAGAGTTTGCTCACTACTGAAGAGACCACCTTACTAGTTATGAAAGGACTCTTTGGGTAGCAAGCTGTATCCATAAGTTATCAGTTAACCTAAAGTTCCTATGATTCAAAGCACATAAAGAATATAATAAAACTATACATGAAGACTGAAAGAAAAGAATATGATCTTTCTATGGAAGAAAAGAAAAGAAAGTGATCTGTCACTGAAAGAAAGTGTCTTAAATGACAGTGAAGAAAGAATTGTACAAATTGGACTCTGAATGAAACAGGGAGTAAGGAAAAAGAAACAGTCTCGATAGTCTTTTTTAAATAAACATTTATTAAACAAACAGGGCTGTATGTTGGAAATCCAGGAAGATATTGTTACCAATGACACTAAGAAAACAAAACAAAAAGAGATCATCAGTTTAAGGAATAATTTGATAATAATGATCTCCCTTTGTAATTGTTTGGGATTCAATTTTTATGAGAATTATGGAATAAGAAGGCTGAAGGCACCTAGGTACATGTGACAGGAGAAAAGGTACAAGGCCAGATTTGGAGGGCTCTATTTTAGAATACTTGGCAAAAGGATAATAGTTTAATCCCTGAGAGTACGTGGGCTTTCTGTGGAAATATTTAAAAAGAACAATGAATTAGGAATGGAGAGAGCATCACAAAATTGTAACTCTGTAAGGATCATTTTGAAAAGTCATCCATTCATTCATTTGTCCTTGGGCAGAACTGCACTTAAATAAAAACCCCAAAGTCATTATCTTTCATTTTAAAAATCTCAACTAAAAGGCATTCTTGATAATGTCTCTGCCCAATATGTCCTAAATGCTAAAGATATAGGCATTAAAATCTTTCTATATTTTAAGGCTAGTTATGAAATACAAATGGTAAAATTTCTCATAGTAAATGCTATCAAATAATCATATTAAATCATACTTTGACTTGCTAAGTGAATAAACAGAGGACTTAAAGATTTGCTTCTTGGCCTTTTAAAAATTTATAACTCAATACATAGTATAAGCTTAGAAAATAATATGCTCTACTCTAGTCCAAAATATCTATTTGGATTACATCAAATTAAGTGTTATAAAATAAGCAGCATCTTTTAGCAACAACTTAAATAAAACATTACAATACATGAAATTTATGAAGATTTAATTGGTTTCATTTTCTAAATCGTGAGTTTTTTTGT
Source organism: Propithecus coquereli (assembly GCF_000956105.1). Classification (NCBI taxonomy): domain Eukaryota; kingdom Metazoa; phylum Chordata; class Mammalia; order Primates; family Indriidae; genus Propithecus; species Propithecus coquereli. The sequence continues at coordinate 7,510,239 of NW_012151507.1, read as the reverse complement.
TAATTCTCCCCTCAATGCTGCAAAATCATAAACATGGTTAAAATAATAACAAACATTAGAGGAAAACTAGGTTCTATAAATTGCATAGCATCTTTATAATTTAGTAAATATTTGGCAATTAGTGATCCTGAGGAAAAAAGAGAGGCAAATGTTAAGCATTCTCAGCAAAGGGATATAACTAAAACTATTGTTTAGAAGAAATGAACCCAAGTAGTAAGGTAAGGTGTATTACAAATGAAAAGTCTGCTGCTATAAAAATAACAGGTCTAATCTCATCAAATAGGCCTTCATTCAAAGTCATTTCTATGAGCCTAAAGAGAACTGAATGACTCCCCCTGGTATGTACATGGAAATTGTACACCACCAATATCTGAAAACACATTATAAAACATTTATTCTAGGAAATGTCAACATAACACAATAATGTGTAGAAAAGAATTAATACAGCAGGCCTGAGATTGCCTATCCTTAGCAACTTTGGCCGTTAGCTGGCTTCTGGGAACTTGGCCAATAAACAGTTCCCTACACTGATACTTTAACCCCCCAAAAGAAAAGGATGGCTCACTGTGCCTAGACTGTGCCTAGACTGTGCAAACCAAATGGTTATGCTAAATACCTGCTTTACTTTTGGGAATCTGGAATTTTGGTAGGTGCTAGGCAGAGGATACCTGCGTGACCAATCCCCAATAAAAACCTTGGGTGCTGAGTCTCTAACGAGCTCCACTGGTACCCAACACTTCATATGTGTCATCACAACTTGTTGCTGAAGGGATTGAGCATGTACTGTATGACTCTACCTGGAGAAGACCCTTAAAAGCTTCCACCTGGTTCCCTTTCCTAATTTTGCTTTATATCCTTTTGCCGTAATAAATCTATCATATAGTTATGACTATGTAATAAATGTTATGAGCCTTTCAAACAAATCACCATACCAGGGGATGGTCTTGAGAACCCCTGACAAAAATAGGGTTTAAGATTGTTTAATTTTTTTAAATCAATTATCTGGATTTAAAAATTAAGATACATTTATCATATTTGCAGATGTCAAAAGTTTAATGAACATATTAGAAATGGTACAAAGTTTCAGAACTGCTGGGACTGAGCCAACACTAACAAGATGAAGTTTAAAGGATATAAAGATAAAATGTAAAATTGTGTTTTAAAAAAGCAAACCATTGTGCATATAGGGAGAAGGAACATATAATTAAGCAGGTGTGAAAAAGACATATGGGCTTACTGAAAATAAACTCAATATGTTAAAGGCTAAAATATAACTACCAAAGATATCTAATATATTTCTGGGCTAAATAAATAGCAGAATAGTATATACTCTCACTCTCATTTGTTCTGGTCATGTCACACACAGCACATTTTATTCAGCTCTGAGCACCACTTAAAGGAGTATACGTTGGAGCACATTCTGGGAAAAGCTGGTGATGAGGTTCAAAATCATATTTTATTAGAATTGTTCAAGACTAAGAGAACACTTGATAGAAACAATGATTCTACTAAGGTATACAGAAGGTTCTTGGGGAAAATAGAAATTTTAATTTCTCCTATATAACCACAGTGAGAAAAAGTCTGAAAGACATTCATTTCAGATACATATAAATAAAAATTATCTAAAAACCAGAGCTATCCCAAAGTGTATTCACCCTCCTTTAAGATACATATTCAGGAATAACCTATAGCAGCACAATTCACAACTGCAAAGATGCGGAAACAACCCAAGTGCCCATCAATACATGAGTGGATTAATAAAATGTGGTATATGTATACCATGGAGTACTATTCAGCTATAAGAAACCACGGTGATCTAGCACCTCTTGTATTTTCCTGGATAGAGCTGGAACACATTCTACTAAGTGAAGTATCCCAAGAATGCAAAAATAAACACCACATGTACTCACCAGCAAATTGGTTTCACTGATCAACACCTAAGTGCACATACAGGAATAACATTTACCAGGTGTTGGGCAGGTGGGGGGGGAGGAGAGGATGGGTATATACAAACATAATGAGTGCGATGCACACCATCTAAGGGATGAACACACTTGAAGCTCTGACTCTGGCGGGAGGGGAGGGCAAGGGCAACATACGTAACCTAAACATTTGTACCCCCATAATATGCTGAAAGAAAATAAAAATAACCTATAAGTCCACAGAATGTGGATTTTGGAAGGAAAAATTCAATTAAAATGGACAGCTATATTAAATTCTAGCTATATTAATCTTTCAACTCTCCTAAAATACTCTTTCTCATGGCTTCTTCATTTAGTCAATAACAGAAGGGCAGCGGGGAAAAGAATCTTAAAGTCATCTTCAATCCAACTACACCCTTGCCTGAATTGGAGGGAAAAGGACTACTGGGAAGAGACCCAGAAAATACTGTTAATCCCGAGAATTAAATGTAATTCAGCTCAATAAATAAATGACTTACTACATACAGAGCACTGTGCACTCAAATCAACAAATAATCAAGTAGTCACTACATATTAATACAAAGCACTCTAAGGAACCAGAGATGTAAAAGATCTAACAAGAAAAAGTGCAAGCATGCCTGCTCCCTTGACATCCACACCAGGTGTGACTTCTCCACAGTGACAACCACTCGCTCATCTGCCACAGCTCGACCACTGTGGGAAGTAAACCCGTGGTCTGCAGGTTAGGGAAATCCTAAGTATCAAAACCGGGCCTGGGGTCCTCGGCCCTTAACAGCCGAAATCTTGACTCTCCAAGGACACAGGCCTCAAAATTATTTCCTTAGGAAAATATCCTCCCCTACCTTGAAAGGCCAGAATACAATGCAAAAAATTTTCTAAGCCTTTCTCAAACCCCAGTACATAGGTGGTTGTGTGGCACACACAAGGTATAATGAAATAGGCAATGCTGAAGACAGCACTGATAATGGGAGAACAGAACTGACAGAATTCAATGTCCTTAAACTAATATGTAGCCTTAAACAACAAAGCAGCAGCAGAGGAAATGGTGAGCTAATAAATGCGAGAAAATGGTCTGAGCTCAAAAACTTTTGAAATAAAGAATTTGGGGCAATTTGATTTAAAAGAGGCTCAGCAGATCATGCTAGTTAATATATCTTCAACTTTTTAAAAAAAGAATTTATTGCAGGGAAGAAAAAAAACACAAAGAACAAACAAATCTCTTATAGGAGTTTGGAGGGGATAAAGTGAAAAATCAATTCCCTTAATTTATTTCTTATAATAATGTAGAATTGTTGCTAACAAATTTGCAGTGAAACACCATAGTTTGATACATTATTGGTGTGACAATAAACTCGCTCCTTTTGGAAAACAAGTTGGCAATATGTATAAATAATCTTAAAATATCTTCACACAGTTTGACTCACTATTTCTTTTTCTTAAAAATTGTAAAAAAAAAAACTAAATATGGATAAAGCTTTCTTTATAAAAATGTTTGCATAGAGTATGCAACAAAATGGAAAAATGTTTAAGAAAAGTCCTAATCCATGGAGGAGAGGAGAATGGAAGAAAAGAAAACCAGCATCAAGAGTCGTTATCACACCTAATTATATCTGGGTAAGGAAATACGCATAACTTATTCTCTTTCTTATCCTTCTGAACATTCACTAAATTTCCTTCGGGAGCAATATTTCTTTAAAAATTAAAAATAAAAGCAACTAAAATAAATCTTGATTGAGTAGGAAAAAGAGGACATTAGTTATGTGAAAAGGAGGATTAGGAAAAGCAGAATTTAGAGCTAAATTTATAGTGATTCGCTATAATTCATTCTTTTACAGAGTTGTCAGAAATTAAAAGGTGTTCATTATGGAAGGGCAAGTTGTTGGGCATATGAAGAAGTGGAGACAATATCTTACCACTCAATTATCTCTGTAAGAAATCCTTGAGGTCTTCTCTTAAGACCCTCCAGCCCATTAACTGTTCTGAAAAGGTAGAAGGGCCTAATGATTCTCTGATATCATTCATTTAAAATAAAATTAATAGAAACATGACCATTTACTATCTTTTTATATACAGTTTTACATGAAATTACCCTACTCATTTGTCTAGGGACAACATATGACAAACATCATTAAGGAGCTCACCCAGACAGCATGGGTTCAAATGAAGACTCTACTATCTCAGTGACTTGAACATAAAAGCAGATACAGTCAGCCCTCCATATCCGTGGGTTTTGCATCTGTTGATTCAACCAACCATGGCTTGAAAATAGTTTTTTTAAAAAAGGGATAGTTATGTATGTACTGAACATGTGTAGACTTTTATTTCTTTCATTACCTAAACAATACAGTATACTCACAACTATTTACATAGCATTTACACTGTATTAGGTATTACAAATAATCTAGAGATGATTTAAAGTATACAAGAGGATATATGTAGGTTATATGCAAATACTACACCATTTTATATAAGGGACTTGAGCATCTGTGCATTTTGATACCCATGGGGTATCCTGGAATGAACCCCCATGGATAATGAGAGACAACTATATAGTGTTTGCTTTTATTCTAATGGAGCAAAGGAAGTATATCTTCAAGATAAATTTCAAGATCATTTATTCCTTTTCTCACCCATTTACTAAACTTGAAGAAAACCAAAACTTTCTTACAGATTAGTTTAAAACAATAGTACTGACCAAGGCATATATTAATAATTAACAAATACCTGTGATTATCTGAATCACCAAGATTTTTTAAACTGCTTAATTTTGTATAAATAGAAATTGTAGCTCACTTGAAATTTCTTTGTATTTTCATCCATTAGTTGACAATATCAAAAACCATAAAATTCCTAGTGCTATAATAAACCTTAGCCATGAGTATGACTATATCAAGTTATTTCCTAACTGATAAATTACCAAGCGCCTACTAATGTCATACATCAATGCAAAATTATAAATTCTCTTAAGTCATATACATTTTAGAGTTGCTTACAAATATGGCTCTTATCTAGCTAGATCTTCTGTTCTTTAGTTTCCTGTATTACTGCTGATTAAAGTACTACAAAACAGTCCTGCTTATTTATAAGTAACTCTTTCACACTATAAGATTATCATTTATTTATGAGAAGTTTAACAAATGCTTCTGATGTTTGAAGATTACACCCAATGTTAATTATTAGTCACTCCATACTTAAAGGTAAAATAATATATGATTATGCTGTATTAATAATTGAATAAAGAGACTAGAAATTAAGTTTATATGCAAAGAACTTTACCCAAATAGGAAAATGATCTAAAAATCAGTATGTAGATTAACTTTATAAGGTAAGAACTAATTAGAAAGAGGAGATCTGTGTTTCATTAGAGAGAAGTATTCAGTTGACAAACCACTGTAATCACAGAGGAAGAATCAATGTCTGGATTTTTACCCACATGCTAGACATTTTCCTGATGTCTGAATGAATCGGACTGAAATCAGTAATCACTCCTTGTTATAAAATCCTTTAGCAATTATAAAAGCACAACGTTCAATCGTGAGTACCACACAATGGGCATTATAATGCCTTATATCTGGGGTTAGCAAATTTTTTTTCTGTAATGGGCCAGATAGTAAATACTTTAGTCTTTGCAGGACATAAAATCTCCATCACAACAACTTAATTCCACAATTGTGGTATGAAAGCAGCCATGCGCAATACATAATGGGCATGGCTATGGTCCAATAAAATTTTATTCAAATTTTATTTATTTATTTACTGCAAATTCTCAACTCCTGTCTTATCCTATAGTTATCTGTATATACTCCATATATCCCCTAGTAGTCTATATGCTCTTGGGAGACTGAAAATCTATTTTACTTAGAAATCTCATTATCTTACATAGAATTTGGTATAGTCCCTGGCACACAGTAAAAACTGAATAAATATTTAAATGAATGAAGGAGTGATTCTATTATTTAAAAATGACCAGGTTCATATCATATGATTAACAGAGAACTTAAAACCTGCCTGTTATAAAAGACTTCATATACTGATAATCACCTATAATCAGGTGACGAATATTAGGGAAAACAACTCTAAAAGAAGCAACCTAGGAAGATGCCTAAGTTGGTAGAATGTGTTCCATGTGTACCTTTTGCTACTTCTACCCATGTTAATATTCTTGTCCTAATTTCAAAGCTTATAATTTATACCTAAGGTAGTAATTTTCCTCTAATCAGATTTAATCCACATAAAGGATATTTTCTTTTTCATATACTGTATCCCAAAGATACTGTGTCTTTCTCCCCATAGCTCTTTTTTACTATTTTGAACAATAAATATTTCATCTCTTTTCACTTTAATAACTTCTCAAATATCCCAAGGTTTCTCTAGAACTATAGCATACAAACACATGGCTAAATATTGAGGTCAACTCATATTTTTAAATGCATTGAGCCCTCTAACTCTTCAACCTATTGCATTGTTCCTAGGACTTTTCTGCAATCCCTCCCTCAAATTCTAGAAATTAGATAAATCTTTCTTCTCACAATTCAATAAATTATTCTTCACCTTAACAGGTGAAGACTATTACTGGGACTATTACAGAACCACAATTTATGCCCTGCACACAACACAATCAATAAATATTTATCATCCTAAATTTTTGATTTAGAATGCAAAAGTATCTAGTTAATTCAAATTAAAATCTGAATTTGGATTTTGCAATGTCTTGCAAACTCTTCAAATAAGTAGCATAAATTTAGTAGCTATAAAATTGTGAAAATTTTAAATATTTAAGAGAATAAACTTTTCAAGTAACTCGATGAAATTTATTGATGTTCAGTTCATACACATACTAGAAACTATTTAAGAAAAGGTTTCATCTAAGGACACTTACAAGGCAACCTTGTGTTTACCTTATTTGAATTCCCTTAATATTTTCTGTAACTGTATTAGTTCACTGAAATAAAACTAAATTACATGTTAAAACGGTTTTATTTGGAACATTACTAATTCAGATTAATCTTTGATTCCCTGAGTGATATTTTATTTATTACACACAAATATATATAAAGCACTGTAGCAAGAATTATCAAAACTTTTTCCATCATGATGCTTGAGAAAAATACAACATATGATGACTTCCACAACATTGTAAATCCGTTGCAAAGAAATTTCAGAACATAAAGTGCATGACTATGACATGATTACTTTCTAAAAGTAGTTTATATGAAAATAATGTGATTTTGACAATTCTTCATAATTAAGACCATAGTTTTTTAAATACACAGCAAATACTATTGAATTCAGTCTTCATATCTCTTAATATATTCAGATGACTGCCCTGTTTTCTAAAGGACAGATAAATTATCCTCTATAAACAAGAAACTGTTTTAAGAAATATTAAAACACTAATCAGGGCTGATAATAAATCTCATTAAAAATGTTCATAATCTCTCCTGGATTAAACTTGAGCCCATTATCCAAAGTGGGGCACCACAAGAGCAAAAGAACGGGTTCCATTTGTACTCACCATCAAATTGGTATTAACTAATCAACACATAAAAGCACATATCAGGACAACATCTATTGGATGTCGGGCAGGCGGGAGGGGGGATGGGGGAGGAGGAGACGAGTATTTGGATACACAAAGAGTGCAATGCACACCACCGGAAGGATGGACATATTTGAAACTCGGACTTGGGGGGGGGGGCAAGGGCAACATACGTAACCTAAACATCTGTACCCCCATAATATGCTGAAATAAAAAAAAGAAAAGAAAAGAAAGAAAGGTAGGGTCACTTTACCACCAGCCATCCATAAGTACACTATTCATGAACCTTTTAGAGGCAATACTACTGCTACATAAGACATACGGTCAGCAGTATCCTTTTCTAATGATATGATCTCGTTAGGGACACTTAAAAAATTTTATCTCAGAGTTCTGTATGTTAAATGACATAGTGTTTACTCACAAAGCTTTTAGAATACACCTAATTCATAATGTCAAGGGCATTACACATGTTTAAAAGCATTTTAAGCTTTCTCAAATTTCAATTTACAGTAATTTCTTAACCCTCACACTTGATGAAAAGAGCAGGGACCTGTCTCCATTTTCCTCATGGTATAGTGAGACACTTGAATATATCCCATATTACTATTCCAAAATTGAGATATGGTTAATCCCACCCAAGAACGTTACTTTAAACCTTAATATGTTTTCTTTAAAAAATGCGTACTTTGGCCGGGTGCGGTGGCTCACGCCTGTAATCCTAGCACTCTGGGAGGCCGAGGTGGGTGGATCGCTCAAGGTCAGGAGTTCGAGATCAGCCTGAGCAAGAGTGAGACCCCGTCTCTACTAAAAATAGAAAGAAATTATCTGGACAACTAAAAATATATATATAGAAAAGATCAGCCAGGCATGGTGGCGCATGCCTGTAGTCCCAGCTACTCGGGAGGCTGAGGCAGGAGGATTGCTTGAGCTGAGGTGTTTGAGGTTGCTGGGAGCTAGGCTGACGCCACGGCACTCTAGCCAGGGCAACAGAGCCAGACGCTGTCTCAAAAAAAAAAAAAATGTGTACCTCTAACTATGGTAAAAGTAATTAAATACCTTACAACAATTGAAAATTGAGAATAGGGGGTTCCTCCCATCTTTGTAGCTTGGGTACAAGTAAAAGCATTATAACACAAACACAAACACACACACACACACACACACACACATTTATTTGCCCCCATGCTACCACTGGATGTACTGGACTTCAAAATAAATAAAAGTAAATCAAGATGAAGTCCTCTAATAAATTTCAATATTTTGTTCAATTATAAATGTTAAATCACATTCAAAAACAGAGAAAGGAGGGCTCATAGAGGAAGTTGATGACTGAAATAAGAAGCCATCACAAGACCCATTTAGTAATACTGCCCTCTAAATATGAACTTGCTTTTCTTTTTTTTTTTTTTGGAGACAGTCTCACTCTGTTGCCCAGACTACAGTGCCATGGCATCAGCCTAGCTCACAGGAACCTCAAACTCCTGGGCACAAGCGATCCTCTTGCCTCAGCCTCCCGAGTAGCTGGGACTACAGGTGAATGCCACCACACCTGGCTAATTTGTTCTATTTTTAGTAGAGATGGGGTCTCGCTCTTGCTCAGGCTGGTCTCGAACTCCTGAGCTCAAGTAATCCTCCCACCTCTACCTCCCAGAGTGCTAGGATTACAAACGTGAGCCACCACACCTGGCCTAAATGTGAATTTTCGAAATATACTTTTCCAGATTTATTCCCAAATAAATATACCTAAAAATCAAGTAAAGTTTTACAATCTTGGACATGTTATAAGTTTTAAAAAATTGCCTTGGGGAAACTTAATTTATTATATAAAACTAATTTGGGGTATATCAAGTTTTTCTTCAAAATCTATTCTAAGAGAGCAAAAACTTGAGTGCGTATATATTTGCACTATTACAATATAAATTATATTTCAAAATCTAATCTATAGCAAGAACATTTCACAAAAAACAAGATATAAATTATACTGAAGTTGTTTCTTACATACAAGATACTATGCTCTATTTTGAAATTGATAACTTCAAACAATTCTAAAAACAGCATTTTGAATCATCTTTCTTTGCCAAAATAATAGATGTAAGAAAAATCCAAATATAATTTAGCTTTTTATACTAAAACTAGGATTTTCAGGAATTTTTTTACCTGCTCCTTTCCAAATTCTCATTTAATCCTTTCCAAATCTATTCTTACCAATTTAGCATTTTTAATTTAAAAATTCCTTTTAAAAGTACATGGAATAACTGTGAAGAGGCTATTAGAATAAAATGCATCATCTAGTAATACTTATTTTAAACCTCAAACTCTATTAGGAACATAAGTAAATGTCTCAAAATTGTATTTTATATAGAGTATAAACACGAACACTTCTTTGTGTCAGGCATAATCTCAGACAAAGTTACTGTTCATGTTTTGCTATACTCTGCATTTCATTCGAAAATAAATTTTGAATTTTAAAAAACAGGCTATTCAAGTTTTTACTGTATTTTTTTGTGCCTCATAATTAAAATAATGCTATCACCTTGAATTTATAAAGTATATTTGAGCATTTTTAACTGGTATCAACTTTATTTATACTTGTTTAAGCAGAAAACATAAAATAAAACTGAGGTCAAATTTCTTAAGTCAATGATAGATATTTCTCTTGCTCTTGTATAAAGTATTACTTTTAGAAGTTTAGAATCTTAGCAAATATTTCCATTCAAGGAATTCCACCATTATGCACTAGGTTTCTTGATATTTATCATTTAAAAATTTGAGAATTATAGAATCTCAAAAACTAATTTGGCTCCACTTACTACAGTGAAAGTACTGATACCACGTGTGCCTTGCATGTTAAATATTTATCAGACATAACAGACTCCTGACAAAGTTATTACTGTGATTTTCTTCACCTTTGTAGGGAATCATACATAAAAACAGAATGAAAGTTACCATAAAACAGTTATAAATACGGTCTTTGGAGGTGGGGCACTGAAAGCAGAATCCTGCCAATCTAGGAAATGCGGGTAACATGCCAGCTGGAGCCAATGTCCCAACACAGGACCACCCTTTTGTTGTTTAAAGATGTGAAAAATACTGTAAGGTGCCAACCATGGTGCATTTAAAAATCCCACAGTGAATGAGATCCATTTCAGATTTACCAAGTAACATTTGAAACCATTCATGTTAAAACAAAAACAAGTCAAGAACATCTAATAATGCGGGAAGGTCATCAAGTTTCTCTGAAAAATCTACCTGAAATAACAAATATTACAGTAGTCAGACAACTCTATGAATACTATCTTTATAAGATGGCACTGGAACATTGTTAGATATTGTTACTTGTAGTATCAACATAAGCTGTTTTGTGAAATGTCAAAATATTTTTTAAAATATTCGGCATTCTTCTTAGTAAAACATTAACATTCTTTTCCTGATTATGAAAGAAACAAATGCTAATTGCAAAAAAAAAAAAAATCTTAAACAGTAGTAACAAAACAATTCTATTACATCACTTTTAAAATTTTAAAAGACAACCACTTTTACTGTTGAAAGTGCTATATATTTTAAATTATAGAGTAAAACTAGCACTGAATCAATCTTTCATAAGAAATATTAAAAAGGGAATTTTTCTTTTCTAGCCATTCTGTTTTCCTCAATATCTATACATTTGGTTATAGAATATGCCATTTTCTACATATCCTTCTTAATCCTAAAATAAAGTTTTGTTCAGAGAAAAAAGCATCTGTTGGAACCTACAGATTAGAATATAGCATTAACTCACTAACACATGCTCCTGTGCACCAAAATGGCCCTATCTGAACACAGGTGATGCTACGCTCAGAATGTTACACTAGCAGATTCCACACATTTTAATCTTTTTTACCTGCTTATTACATAATTGTACCTTTTTCACATCTAATGATTAACTTCCAGGGTGAGAAGGGCCAGAGGAAAGTCCTTTAAGACAACAACTTCATTTATTTTTAAACTGATGTAATTAATGGTATCTGTAGAGCAAATTAGCTTATTAATCAATCTTTCTTCTATATAATAAATAGTATATGATAAAATAGCTCAAATTCCATTTTAATAAATGAAGAAAATTAAAATGCAAAGACTAATGATAAGACATTCATGGTCATCCTTTCCTAGTACTGCCACCTTAATGAGAAAAAAATGTTTAGGCACATTTAATATAATAAAGTAAGGAGGCAGGTTAATCTTGGAATCATCCCTGACTGTCTCATCTCAACATCTTTTTGCTAGATATCTTTAATCTCAAATGATGTCTTCATGAATAATTATTCCTGGGAAATGAGCTTTCAGAAATTATAAAACTTTTCTATATTTAAAATATCTGAGTTTAACTCAAAATTTAAGTTTAGACAGATTTGGGAGAAAAATATGCTATCTTAGAAAAACCTAATGTGCAATGAATTAATTCTGTTTGAATGGGATTAGTGACATTTAAATTGTGATGGTAATAAACATGGCACCCACGAAGATAATAAAACAGCTGCCACCACATTCTGACCACTTTCGATGTGTCAGGAGCTGTGCTGGGCACTTACCCTACAAAATCCCATTTAGTCCTCAAATCCAGCTGAACAGGGAGGTACAAGTCTCTGGCTCCTTTTTTTTTTTTTTGTCAATGCCAAAACTAAGGATTTGGAACATTCAGTATCTTACCTAAGGCCAAGCAGCTTATGAGGGCCTGGATTTCAGCCCAGGTTTCATACATTAGTAAATTAAAAGACTTCCAATACTCAATAACTTTAGAAACAACTATACAAATAATAGAATGCTAAAATATAATAAAAGCATAGAGCATTATTTTATTTTTTGGCTATCATTTATAACAAAACTGGATATTTACCATAGAATATGATGGGAATAATAATTATGCTTCCTATTCTTAAAACACATTAACCTAAAAAAGACAGAGTAGTTTGGAAATAAGTATTACCTTATTTTATAAACACATTAAAATATGTCAAAAGGAAGTTAAGGGGCTTGCCTTAGAGGTGCACATGGAACACTGCAGTAAATGAAGAAGCCAATCCTAGCACTTGTCTCACTCAGCCTATGACAAAGCCTTTCCTTTCCACCCTTCCCCTTCAAAAAAAATTTTTTTTCAAAAAGAAATTCATAGAGATTTGAAAAAGCTATTCAAGGAAAACAACAAAAATGAACAAAAGTAATATCAAGAGTTTCAGTTTGATTATAAGCTAAACTGGTAGTTTGAGCTTATCAGATTGCTGTTTTAATACAAGAAACATTAAGACCAAAGAAAAAGATATCGTAAGAAAAGAACTGAAGGAAAAGACTTGGGGCAAGAAAACAGAAATAAAACTCAGAGAAATTTTTGTAGGGAGAATGTGCAAGGGCAAAAGGTTTGAAGGCTTATGAAGAGAAAACAGTGCAGCATACTGGTGAAGGGTCCAGGTTTGGCTCGAGGCCTACTGAGTGTGCAGCAACCTCTGCCACTGACCGTTGAGTGACTCTGGATAAATGACTTTTCTTTAGTTTCTTCGTCTCTGAAGTGGGAACGTTAACAGAACTATCTCAAAAGGTTGCAGTGAGGATTAAATGTTACAACACATGTAAAACTTAGCACTGAGCCTGGCACATAATTATGAGAAAAAGCCAGAGGAGGAAAATGCAATAGTATGGCCTCACGATTTCTGTACACAGGACCTACTGGGTCTTTTCTAACTACACTTATACCCTAAACTAAAGAAATCAAAATCTGATTCCCAAATAATATGTCCAATGTTGAATGTTTTATTTACGACACCTGAAAAATTAGCAATGGTATGTTTCCTTGAACTTTATGTTTTTCTTCAACTGGTCTGAATTTAAGAGGCACGCTTCAACTCACCCATGATGCCACTGTCAAGCAAACAGGGAACAAGAATAAATATAAACTCAAGCTATAGAGTGTAAAACAATTATATTTTGATTCCCAAACAAGTAAACTCCTGTTCTGAGGAAGTGTTTCATTAAACTGAAGCAAAGTCTGATTTTGATATATAGAATATTTTATTCTTTATTTTAAACCTTTTGTACATGTTTAAAAATATACAGGGGTTCAGAACAACCTCAGTAAACTGACAGCATTTCTACTAAAGGACTTCTGCAGTCAAACCGCCAGTGCGCAAACACGGTTGGTTGGCTTCTAATTGAAGAGTCATAGGCACATTTTGTTAAATGCATTTCATAAAACAAAGAAATCAAAAATGCTGAGAAGAAAAATACTCAGTAGTTTGATATAAATTTTAAAATATCTTTCAGGCAGGAAACTTATGGTTAAAAAAGTAAGATATAGCTGTTTTACTGCTCATACCTGTTTCACTACTAATTCCCCAAATGCCACTTTGCTATATCTAAACCCCTGACAATTTATTACACAACCTCATTTAGCACACTAAAAAATAAGTTAATCTCTGCATCTGAAAACAGATCATTACAAAATAGAATACTGACAGCTTTTACCTGTATTTGATAAAGTATATTATATTCTCAGCAGCACTAAAAATGCAGCTTCGTCTAGTATAAATATCTAAATAACAATTACACAAAAGTATTTTTCTCTTAAAATAAGTTTTTGTATATACTTTTTCCAATGTTGACAACTTAAACAACATTGATCTATATATTGTGCTAAGAAAACATCAGGCACAGATCACATAATATAATTTACATTTTCTTTGCTGTAATAAATATCGTATGTGCAAACGCATATCACACAAATGACTAGTGGACACAGCAGTAAGCTATTGTAGACCTAACACAGAAAGATTAATGTTTTACTGTTTGGTTTTTTTTTAAACAGGTCATTCCAAGTAACATTAAGACTGATACCTCACTGCTGGGTGAGTACTCTTCATCTGCATTAAAATTACTCATGGGTTTTGTTAAAGAAAAACAAAGCTTTACTATAGCAAAAAAAAAAACAAAAACAAAAACAAAAATTAAAACGTCACTTTTAGGCACATGAACTAATTTAAAAGGAACCAGATAAAAATGTTTCCAAAAACCATTAAAAATATTTAACAGACTACCAGATTGCTTTGTTGAAAAGAATAAATTATTTAACATTATGGTTGCTTTATACAGTAGATTCTTTCATTAGCTAAGATACTTCTTCTGAAGGTACCAAAGGATGCAGATTGAGAAAAAGAAAGATAGAAGAAAAAAAAAAAAAAAAGAATAGCAAGCTGTTTCGAAAAGGGGAAAAAGCAAATGTCATTTTACCCAGAGAAACAAAAATACTGTTTCTATTTGTTTGTAGCAGATAACTTGTGCTACAGAGAAGATAATAAAAACACAAGCAAAAGGGTTGCGTGGCAAGTAATAAAATACAATGCTTACTGCACATCCTCCATGAAGAGATTACTTATGGATGGCAGATTAGTGTGTTTAAAAGTACACTTTGATGCAAAAGATTATTCTTTAACACATATATAATATGTAGCATTTTTCTATAAAAGGCAATTTATATAAGTAATAACTTCCATAAACAGAAAGAGTGAGCAAAACAGAGAGAGACAAAACAAGAGACAAAGAGACAGAGAGTACAGTCAGACAGAGAGACAGAGAGATGCCGAGGGGCTTGCTCATGTCCTACAAAATATTTAAGATACTTTTTTTTCAACCTCATTGCTTAATTTTTCCTATTACTGCAAAATTATACTCACACACTCATGAAATAACCCTCTATACATTTCCTTCCTTCAGTTTCTTCCACGAACAAAGAAAAAGAAAAGAAACCTTTAGTCTCATTTTTCACTTCACAGTCAACTATTCAAGTAAATATTTCTATGGTGGCAAATTTCCAGATGAATCAAGACTCTAATCCAAAACCACTGTCAGATTTCATTTGATTTACTCTGTAGTCATCTTCAAATGGAGCAGGAATTAGCCCGTTTCCTAGGTTTGGGGTCTCGTGCTTCCTGATCCTTCACACACATACAAGATGTGCACATTGTCTCGGACAGTCTTCGGAGGCCTAGCCGGAAAACGCTGTTGGAGAGGCTGTATATTACACAGTTACAGAAACTATTACTTATAGCAAGCCAGGTTGTCAGGAAGGACAGTGTCGGATTGTCCAAGACACGGGAGCTTTCTAGAAGAAAGTAAATGATATAGGGAAGCCACAGCATGTAAAATACACTGGTTATCCTAAACAAAACCATGGCGTACCGACGGTCAGGGCTGTGTCCGGTCTCCCTGGAAGCATCTACCTCGTGGCTGGGGAATCGAGCCCTTCGGTCATTTATCTCTTTGGTGTGCTGCCGGCAAATTTTGAAAATGTGGAAATAAGTGAAGCAGACAACAAAGGCAGCAGGTGCATAAAGTAAACAAACAATGAAGCCAGTAAAATAGGCACTGGTAAGCCAAGAGGTGGCACACCATTCAAAAATGTCACCATGGTAACCAGGTTTCCCCCAGCCAAAAAAGGAAGGCAAGAAAATTAGGCAGGAGTAGATCCAGATCAAAATGATGCAAATTCTCAGGCGACATGGGGTGACCAGTTGATTGTAGGAAAGAGGCTTGGTTATGGCAAGATAGCGATCCACACTGATGCAAGCAAGACACGCCATGGAAACACTTTTTAGAACTGAGATGATATATCCAAAAACCTGGCAAGTCAGTGACTCGTGGACACCTGTGGAGTAGTGGAGAAGTGAGAGAGTAGGAACCAAGCAGCTAACTCCAACGAAAAGGTCAGCATATGCCATCGTCTGAATAAAATAGCTGGTAGTATAATGATGTAAGAGTGGAGCACAGTGAAAGACAAAGATAACTGTTAAATTCCCAGCAATGATGAGAAATGTCAGCAAGACAATCACAACTGTCTCGAAGATGCAGACATCCACTGCACTGTAGTAGCCAAATCCAAGTGGGCAGGAGTGACGCTCGGACACATTCAAAATGCCACTGCTCATGTTCAGGATCCTCCATTCAGTCCACCTGGATTCATTCATGGCTTGGAATTAAAGAAACCTGCAGTCTTGGCTACAGCAAGCAGGTGCCCTGCCCAGCATCTGTTAAACGCTGCACATGAGTGCTTCAGAACCTGCTTCGGTAGACAGTGCTAGTGCTTCTGTCACAGCTGAGAGTCCCAGAGAGTGCTCAAGTCTCTTCATCAGCCTCAGTGCAGCAGTGACACACCTCAGTTTTGGGGGGAAGGGAGAGAGGTAAGCTAGAAAGGAGGTGAAAAGAGGTCACTGATTAGCTTCCTTTGGTGCGCTCAACGAAGTTTTGCAGACACAAGGCACTTCTAGAAAAAATGGATTTATTATCTTACGCTAAGAAAAATTAAACCTGTAAAAAGAAAAAAATCAATTGCCAAGGGAAGAAAAGCTTCTGTGGGTCATTTGTTCTCTTGAGAGAGGTAGTTTCTTAGGGATCAACTAGAAAGAATGAGAAAAGGAAAAGTCTTAAATTGTCTCAGGCTTTCTGTTTCATCTATGATGAAAAAGGCATTTATATGTTAGAATTTAGGTAAGATCTCAGATTTTCTTGAAAAGCTAAGAAAAAGTTCATTGTGGCAAAGACTGTCTTTGAGCTCAGTTCAGGGTTTGATGCTAGTGGGTTAACTTTATGATCTATTTCTCTCTCATTTTTTTTTTAAATCTAAGAAAAACAAATCTATCAAGGTTAATTTGAAAAGACTCATCTCTTTATGGGCACAATAGAGCAGAATAGGGGTAACAAACAGACTCCAGATTGCCCTATAACTCTGATGAGAAAAAAGTATTTTTCCAATAGGGAAGATAATATACAATAAATTAATGGATTGACACCTGACAAAATATGGTAAACGTCTGCAGTTTTAATTCTGCATGCATTTTTAAGCATTTAGAAGAAAACAGTTTTAGTCCACTACAGTTACTGGTGCTACTAACAGCAATGTAAATTATACTTCTTCCTTTTTAAAATGAAAAGAAATATTTTTTACTATTAATTTGGCATCCATAACTGAAAATAACTTTCATTATTTGATATGCCATCTTCTTTACAATGGAGCATAATAAAATATATAACTCGAAGTTATATCTCATCTTTGCAACCATATTCATATCTCACAAATATACACAAATATATATGAAATTTAGAAAATAATAAAAACTTTACACTCTGAGCTTATTTGACAGAAATACTCCAATTATTTATTACTTTGGTATTTCTAGTAGGCTTCATATTCTATTTGTTATACCTATTCTATTTTCAGTAGATGATTAACACATTAAATCATTACTTCAATCAAATTTTCTGAAAATGGAAATTTACCTTATTTATTATATTTGCAGTTATGTAGCAGCCATATGTTAAGAAAATGCCTCTTCTATTTCTGTATTCTATTTTGAGCAGGTGTTCAATTAATATAGGTGGCATTAGGTAGGTTGCAACATAGTCTTGTTTTAAAATACCTCTAAAGCATCAAGATGAGTTCAGACCTAGAGTTTGAAATACCGAAAGGCTGGCAGGACAGAATCCATCCAAAAGGCTTCCAAGGTCATTCTGATATCAGGTTAACATTTGCCAAAGTCTTTTTTAAAGCAAAGGCATTTCAGAGAGTCTCTTGTGAGTCTTTATTGTAATACCTTTTGAAGAAATAACATTCACTAGTGATAAAAACATTTCCTCCAGGAACAATGCAGCAGCTTAACAGAAAGCATTCTTCTGAAAGTTATTTTCTCCTGCACCACCAAGTCAGGCAAGTCCTTCTTCTTTTATAATAGCCATAGGATACTTCTTGTACATTCCTACTTTCACTTATCACAAAATAGTTCTCTTGTTACAGGAATAAGGTAATGCTTCTCACCTACATTCACTCTTATCAGCTGCTAGGCTGGGCTGCTTGATTCAGAAGTCCGATTTACTGTGTGATGCAGTTACAAGGATGCTGTCAGTACATTCTTCACAATCTCTCAGCATCAATGCTTCCACCTGAGCCCGAGCCCTGCTCCTCCTCCTCATCCTGGGCTGATGCAGAAGAACTCACCATCAGAAAGGTGACTCGGTCCTCCTGCCCCAATCAACAGCACAGCCAATGGCTACTGCAGCTGAAACTGTCACTAGGTAACAGTTGCCAGGCACATGCAGGCTTATAGACTTACTCGGCAAGCTCCGATCAAGATTGACAAAAGAAGACAATGGAACTGACCAATCCCTATAATATATTAATGTCATTTATGAACTTCTAGAGGTAATCTCCATATAGCATTTGTAAGGATGATTTCCTAGGGACAGGACAGGCAAAAAAAAAAAAAAAAAAAACTAGCATACACCTTTAAACCCTTGTGGTAGAGAAACTACCACAAGGTACTATGACTCTAAAAAGTCAGCAGTAATCTAATGCTCACTGGCAGAGAAAACTTATTAATTATTAAAAATCAGCCAAGTTTTCATGAACTCAAGAGATATAACTACTATTTTTTCTCTCTAAAATATATAGTTATATTTTGATGAATACAAGTTAAAAGTCATTTACTAATCTCTCCACTCCCTGCCACACCCACACAAAATTGCTGAGTTTGATATATTTAGCTGTACAAACAAAGCACAGGAACTAATACCACTATACTAAAATCTATTCAGAGAAATATTTAAGGTCAAATATGATCTTAGAAAAGTATAGGCATCAGAATAAACAGAAAGATTGCTTAGTTCACTTTTTATCCTAATATTAAAAAAGGGTCAAAGGGGCAAGGAAATTTGGCATAAGTGCTTAAGCTACACATACTCAAGTTAGAAGAAAGCAAACTAAACTCAAATATATTATGGACCTTAAAACCATTTGTTTATTTTGACTTACTATACACAAACTTTCACTATTTTAAGCATATTTTTAATGGGGTCAGCATTTTTCTTTAATGTGATATAACTAATTTATAAATTATTGAACAATTAAAATAAATCTGGAAAATTGAGATAAAAATGGAAGATAACTAGCATTTGTTGAGCATGTTCTATCTGCCAAGCATTGTGCTACGAGCTTCATATATTTTTTCTCCACAAAATCCTTAAAACTCTATTAAGTAGGTATCATCATTACCACTTTCCAAATTCAGTGATACCAGAATTAAGTGGGTACCAGAGAAGGTAAGTATAACTTGCCTACAATTACAAAACTACAAACTGGGATTGAAACAGGTCAAAATTATCATTCTTAACTCCATATTAATAAACTCCACCCTCTCTTTTCTCCTTATGGCTGCCAATAAGAAAATGTCTTAGAAGAATTATCTCAGATTTCATAAAAATGATTTCTATTGTTAACAAGTACCCTTTCTGACCACAATGGAATAAAACTAAAATTCAGTAACAAGAGGAACTTTGGAAACTGTACAAATACATGGAAATTAAGCAACATGCTCCAGAATGACCAGCGGGTCAATGAAAAAATTAAGAAGGAAATTTAAAAAGTTCTTGAAACAAATGAAAATGGAAACAGTACATAACAAAACCTATGAGATATAGCAAAAG
Organism: Propithecus coquereli; assembly: GCF_000956105.1. Taxonomy (NCBI): domain Eukaryota; kingdom Metazoa; phylum Chordata; class Mammalia; order Primates; family Indriidae; genus Propithecus; species Propithecus coquereli. The sequence continues at coordinate 7,490,265 of NW_012151507.1, read as the reverse complement.
CAATACTAACAGGAAAGTTTACAGCAATAAATGCTTAAAAAAAAGTAGAAAGACTTCAAATAAACAACCTAACGATGTACTTCAAAGAATTAGAAAAGAACACACCGAACCCAAAGTTAGTAGAAGGAAAGAAAGAATAAAGAGCAGAAATAAATAAAATTAAGACTAAAATAAATACAAAAGATCAACAAAACAGAAAGTTGTTTTTTTCAAAAGATAAACAAAATTGACAAACCTTTAGCTAGACCAAAAAAAGGGAGAGAGAAGACCCAAATAAAATCAGAGAGGAAAAAGGAGACATTAAAACTAATACCATAGAAATACAAGGGATCGTTAGAGACAATTATGAATAACTATATCCCAACAAATTGAAAAACCTAAAAGAAATGAATAAATTCCTGGATACATATCACCTACCAAGACTCAACCATGAAGAAACAGACAACCTGAAATGAATCAATAACAAGAGATTGAAACAATAACAAAAAGTCTCCCATCAAAGAAAAGCCCAGAACCTGAAGGCTTCACCCCCAAATTCTACCAAACATTTAAAGAACTAATGTCAATTCTACTCAAACTATTCCAAAAAATTGAAGAGGATGGACTATTTCCAAACTCATTCTAAGAGGCCAGCACTACCCTGATACCAAAACCAGACATGGAAAGAATAAAAAAAGAGACCTATAGGCCAATATCCTTGGAGAACACAAACACAAAAATCCTTAATAAAGCATTGAGCAAACCAAATTCAACAATACATTAGAAAGATCATTCACCATGGTCAAGTGAAATTAATCCTAGAGATGTTAAGAATGGGTCACTACATGCAAATCAATAAATGTAATATATCACATTAACAGAATGGACAAAAAACAAATAATCTTTTCAATATATAATGAAAAAGCATTCAACAAAATTCAACATGCCCTCATGGTAAAACTCTCAACAAACTGAGTATAGAAAAAACATACCTCAAAACAATAAAGGCCATATTATGACAAACCCACAGCTAATATACTGCATGGGGAAAAACTGAAAGCCTTTCCTCTAATATCTGGAACAATATAAGGATGACCATTTTCACCACTGTTATTCAACATAGTACTGGAAGTCTTGGCAAGAGCAATTAGACAAGTGAAAGAAATAAAGGGCATCCAAACTGGAAAGGAAAAAAGTCAAATCATCCTTGTTTGCAGATGACATGATCTTATATTTTGAAAAACATAAAGACTCCACCAAAAAATCTTTAGAACAGATAAACAAATTCAGTAAAGTTGCAAGATACAATATTAACACACAATAATCAGTAGCATTTCTATACATCAACAGCAAATAATCTAAAAGAAATCAAGAAAGCAATCCCATTTATAATAGCTATAAAATATCTAGGAGTAAATATAACCAAAGAAGTGAAAAACCTATATAAGGAAAACTATAAAACACTGATGAAAAATTGAAGATGACACACACAAAAAATAATAGGAAGACATGTCATGTTCATGGATTGGAAGAATTAATATTGTTAAAATGATAATAATATTGTTAAAATGATAATAGTACCCAAAGTGATTTAATACAATCCCTATCAAAATACCAATGACATTCTTCACAGACATAGACAAAACAATCCTAAAATTTGTATGGAACCACAAAAGACCCTGAAAAGCCAAAGCAATCTTAAGCAGAAAGAACAAGGCTAAAGGCATCACACTACCTGACTCAAAATATATTACAAAGCTATAATAACTAAAACAGCATGGTACTGGTATAAATACAGACACACAGACTGAATGGAACAGAACAGAGAAGCCAGAAATAAATCTATGCATTTACAGCCAACTCATTTTCAACGAAGGTGCCAAGAGCATACATTGAGGAAAGGACAATGATGCTGGGAAAACTGGATATCCATATGCAGAAGAATAAAACTAAACTTCTCTCACCATTTACAAAAATCAAATCAAAATGGATTAAAGACTTACATGTAAGACCTGAAACTATAAAACTACTAAAAGAAAACACTAAGGAAATACTTCAGGACATTGGTCTGGGCAAGGATTTTTTGAGTAAGACCTCAAAATCACAGGCTACAAAAGCAAAAACAGACAAATGGGATTATATCAAACTAAGAAACTTCTGCACAGCAAAGAAAACAATCAACAGAATGAAGATACAACGTAGAAAATGGGAGAAAATATTTGCAAACTATCCATCCAACAAAGGATTAATAACCAGAATATATAAGTAACTCTAACAACTCAATAGCACAAAAACCCATATAATCCAATTAAAAAGTAGGGAAATATCTGAATAGACATTTCTCAAAAGACGACATACATATTGCCAACATGTGTATGAAAAAAATGCTCAACATCACTAATCATCAGGGAAATGCAAATTTAAAAACACAATGAGATATCATTTCACCCCAGTTAAAATGCCTATTGTCAAAAAGAAAACAACAGATGCTGGCAAGAATATGGAGAAAAGGGAACTCTTACATAATGTTAGTGGGAATGTAAATTAGTACAGCAACTATGGAAAACAGTATGGAGGTTCCTCAAAAAACTAAAATTAGAACTATCATATGATCCACCAATCTCACTGCTGGATATGTATGCAAAAGAAAGGAAATCAGTGTATCAAAGAGATATTGCACTCTCATGTTTACTGCAGTACTATTCACAACAGCCAAAATATGGAATCAACCTATATGTGTATCAACAGATGAATGGATAAGGAAAATGTGCTGTATGTATACACACACACACACACACACACACACACACACACACACATATACGTACACACACAGTGGAATATTATTCAGCCATAAAAAA
>NW_012151507.1:7483216-7485004 GCF_000956105.1 Propithecus coquereli | reverse complement strand
AAACCCACAATGAGATATCAATATATACCCATCAGAATGAGTAAAACTAAAAAGACTGACAATACAAGTGTTGGTAAGGACATAGAACAATTGAAACCTTAATATGGTGGTAGTGTAAAATGGCTCAACTATGAAAATTGCGACAAATAATTTGGGAGTTTCTTACAACATTAAACAAATTAACCCTATCTCTCATTCAATTCCATCCAGTAGAAAGGAAAACATATGTCCATAAAAGTCTTGCATAAAAATGTTTGTAACAGTATGTATAAAAATTAAATAGCTAAAAACTGTAAATAACCCATACATCCATCAACAGGGGAATGAATAAACAAATTGAGATATGTCCATACAATGGAACACAGCAATAAAAAGGAACACAAGTAATGATACACACAATATGGATGAATCCTAAAACTAAAGAAACCATACATTAAAGAGTACACACTGTGTGCTTTTATATTTAGTTCTGAAACAAGAACAACTAATTTTTTCTGAAAGAAATCAAAACTGTAGTTGCTTCAGGTGGTGTGTGGGTGCACATATGTGTAAGTATGTGCACACCCCAGTCAAGAATTGACTGAGAACAGGTATAAGGGAACTTTCAAGGACAAGGGAAACATTCTGTATCTTGATAGGTGTAGGTTACACACATGCATACATGTCAAAACTCACCAAAACGTAACATTTAAGACCTATGTAAGTTATAGCTAAGAGAATGATAAAGCTGTGATTGCATTTGCATATATCAAGTGTTCCATTTCTGTGTAAAACCACCAAACGAGAGCCCTAAAATACTTGAGTGAATTTTAAGGCATTGCTAGGAAATTATATATTAATAGCATATTGATATTTAAAAGGAAAATACCAGAACCCTGTAAAGCAATGTGCTATAAGGAATGAGGGCTACTGAAATGTCTGAAGAACACTGGTGGACAGAATAAGCACGTCTAGCCTATGCTCACTTTCACACTTGATCCGTGTATCTGACTCATGGCCCAGTGTCTGTTCTCACAGACACAACAGCCCAGATGCAAGTGAGACTCTAAGTGAGAAAAGACTTATTAAATGCCAGTTATACAACAATGAGACTGTCCTAGCTAGCTGGAATCTAAAACAATTGGCCAAGTAAGCAAAACTTCTGAGAGATTGCATTACATTTGGTCAATCACGAAAGAAAATCCTACTTTACATGTATATTTACCTCATTCTTAGTGAGGGAAACTCTTCAAACATAAAATATGTGTTTAAAACTAAATTAGCTGGTCAAAATAGTATATAGAGCAATAAAATAACATCATGCATAGCATGATCTTTCTTTCCACAATTTCCCCTAGGCATGTTGTTAACTTTAATAACCACTTATTAGGTTTGAAGACTAGGAGAGACTATGACTTAGAGGAAAGGTATAGGCTTAGAATCAGACAGATTGGGGTTGGCACAATGGCTACACCACGCACTAACTATGAGGCCTTGGGTATGCCATTCTCTCCATGTGTCTCAGCTTCCTTCTGTAAAATGGAGGTAATAATATCTACCTTTGAATAGTTATGAAAATAGTTATGAAAATTAGAAATTAAAAATAAAGCATATAAGGCACATAACAGTCATTCATTCAAAGCTTACCAACAGTAAGATAAGCATATTATTTTATTATCAGTAAGGTTTTTGTTTAATCATTTTTCCTTGAGAAACTAAAACTACACGTAACCTGTTAAGATTAGGAAATTAATAACAATATTTTCTCTTTTCTATTGAATCACCACCTCCCTCAACATTTCTTTTTTA
>NW_012151507.1:7440335-7482808 GCF_000956105.1 Propithecus coquereli | reverse complement strand
CACCTAAAAAATAATATGCAGATCCCTATTATTTTATAACTCTATTTTCACAGCAAACACAGCAGTATCCCCTCCTTCCCCTCCTAATTTTCTGTCTAATTTTCTGGAGGCTTAAATATCAGAAGCTAAGCTTATAAGAATTTTTTTCTCAAAGAATAAATAAAGGTATTGCTCTATGAATAAAGTGCCATAGCTCACGCCTAAGCTGTCAGTTATTTCTAGATAAGTGAGGTGGTAACTTTTAGTATGGCAATAGATATGATAATTCACTTAAAAATAACACAAGAAAAAAGGAAATTCCAAGCTTCCTTACATCTCCCATGGCTAAGAACTATCCATCAATCACGATCCTTTCCTACTTTATGGAATAACAAATCTGGAAATTAAATTGCTTAATAAGACTTTTATATCAATAAAATTCCACCAAAAGTTAGTATTAACTCTCAGAAAGGGTGCAAAATAGCTATTTCTCCGGTTTTTGTACAGTAAAAACAGAGAGAGAAAAGTTGAATCTTAAAACATTCCCTGCAAGTCTATTAAAATTGTACGAAAACAGAAGAGCACAATCCCATTTTAAATAAAAAGTTCACATTATAGGAAAGACATGTTGATTCAAATTCATTTTTAATTGAAATAAATTTTTCACTTATAAAAGAAAATTGCTATTTTTTAAGATATCTTATTGTTATGGCAACTGAAGTACTAAAAATAATAAAGAAATATCAAAGTTGTTATAGCAACTAGAATTTTAAAAAGCCATGAAGTGTAGAATGATCAAACCTTTACTTGGCTTGAAATGCAACATCTATGACTCAGTTTTCAAAAGAAAACTTGAAATACTCATGCTGTTGTCTTTATCTCTACAGTCCAAGTTAAAAAACAAAAAACAAAAACTTCAGCATAAGAGTTGAAGTATTTTTTATATCACTTATACCCTTCAACATTCTATACATATTTAACAATGTGGCTTTGACAACCCTACTGTTACTGACCTCCATGAGCAGTGCGAAATGTTGATCACTTAAATAAATGTCTGTTGAATTGAACTCAAGTATTCACTTTGTGTGAAGTTTAGGTTTTCTGCTCTTCAAACATTTTTCTTACCTCCAGTCTTCACTTCTCTGTCCTAGAATACACTAAAAATAGAAAAGATCTACTTACTGCCAAAGTGTTGTGCCTAGATTCATCCAATTAGAGTTCAATTAAATTAAAAATTTACTGAACGCCTAGTGCATGCCAGGTATTATTTGAGGTTCTGGGACCCTGTTCTCTCAGAGGAAAAAATTCATGAACATTCTATAAGCAGTAGTAAGGCCTCTGAAGAATTTAAAGTGAGAAGTAACGTGAATTAAGTTTTTTTGCAGAGATGGCCTTATTATTGGGAAATAAAAATTTTAGGTTCACGTGGTTTGTGTTAGAAAATCAAGAAAAGTCTTTAGTTTCATATATTCCTTGCTAATAATTAATGAGAAAGATTCATTGACAAATATAGTAATATTTGTTGCTAACATAGTACATTTCTCCAGCATTCATGGACTAAAGAGAATTGGCCAGAAATAAACCCCTATGTATGATTCTCTCCATACCTTTCTGCTTTATTTATACCTTTTATCTCTCTCCTTTTCAGTTTTTTCTTCCCTCTAAAACCACTGGTTTATCCTGCGAGTCAGTAAAGAAGACTTGAGAAGCTCAGATGGCTTGGTGGGAAAGAGTGTCATGATCTTCCATAGACCGAGAAAGGGAGAGTTGTAACACTTATTGGTTAGGTAAAGCCTCCTGTTAATATACACTACAGATTCCAATAACTCTATTGAAAGAGAATGCCTTCAGAAACATAAACTTCCTTTCCTCAACTACCTTACCAGGTAAAGAGGATGACTAGTGACGAGCATTATTATTTTTGTCCTAGCCTAACATAATTCTATTGCCTTTCATTAAAATAAATATTACTGTCCTTTAGATGAATGATTCGCAATACCTTACTTTATTCTTAATTCATGCCTATTAGCATCATACAAGAAAATCTTATTTGTCTTAATTTTTACAAAAAGAACTACAAGCACTCAAAAAACACCAGGAAAAGAACCTAATACAATTTCACAAAGTTGTAATAAGTACTTATGTACTTCAAAATAAAAGTGAATTATTCAACAATTAAATAGATCATTATATTTAACTACATAGTAATTTATGTCCATGTAGTGCCTGTACAACTAATTTTATAAGTTGTTGGACTTCTACTTTTTATGCTACATATATACAATGTCTATGTACGTGTACATAGTATGTACCTGTATACAGTATACATTTTATAATATTCCTCAAAATGGAGTCCAAGAAATCTTTGAGGGTGTTATCTTTAGTTGTCCAAAGATATTCTTTAATTTTTAAAACTTTTAATATTTATTTCCATAACAATCCAAAAAGCTTTCCTAAAAGTACCTTCTGATAATCTGGCTGCTATCTCATAACAAAGTATTGTTATGTAATATTTGTGCCAATATTTGTTGAAGTATTCACATCATGTTAGAGTTAAGTAGTTCTTAATTTGCTGCAGGCTAAGAAAATAGAACATAAAGAGATTTGATATGCAAATGATGTACCAAGTGAAGGTCATATCATCTACCACAACACCCGCAAGTCATCTGAATGCACAGGGCCTCACAACCATGCTAAGCTCAAACAAAAAAAATCCGTGTTGTAGCTATCCGTGTCATGGACACACTGAGGCAGCAATTTAGTTTCTGGAAAACAACCTAATCTATAACCTTAAATTAACACAGTAAATACAGATTGTATTGATTTTATAGTTTGCTTCTCTTAGATTTCTTACGGTTATGAGAGCTAAAAGTATAAAGAGTTTAATGTTATATCTCCACATATTTAGATAACATCGAAGTAACATATATAATCAACACTGGTAGAAAGAGGATCTTTGAGGACATTTTTTTCTCCATGAAATGGTTTGTCATATTATTCAAAGTTGAAACTCTGATACATATAGTTGATACTCTTAAAATGTCTATTAATAATGACGATTAAGTACTCTGGGCAATACAAGTCAAAGGGAAGGCAAAGCTACAGAACACTATTTAACTAAGATGATAAGAAACTAACCGAATTCTTTAGTCTACAGTGCCCACTAAGATGGAAAATATCCAACTACAAATCATTAAGAACAGATAGAAAAAGAGTTGCGAGAGAAAGAATATAGTTAATAATCATAAGATGCTCATTTAAAAAAACCTCCTATTACATGAAAACACTAAAGACATGTCTTGATTGTTACTCCCTCAACAAACCTCCCCCCATACCCGATTTTCACCAATACACTGCACTGTCAGCTCCTAGACCTAGACAATTGTCTCATTTATCTTTGCATCATTCATGGAGCCTAACACAGTGCTTCAGTCATAGAGACTCAGTACATGTTTGGCGAAAGGACAATGTTTCTGTCGACCCAGCACTTTCCCTCCAAAGATCTCATATTATTTTATAAATAGACATTACTGACCTTATAAATATGTTGTATGGCTTACTCAAGATTATACTGTATTAAATATATGATGGAAGTTGAAATGTCAACAGAAAGGAACAAAACGAAAACCTTCCAACCCTCAGAAAAAGGATGTATTAACCAGAATATCAGTAAGATATCTTTTGCAGGGGCCTAAAATAATTTACAAGGCAATTTAATTCACCAACCACAAAGGTTTGAATGTGTTTAATCACCTTCTTCAATAGGCTATGAGCTCCTCTGAGAGTATCTTTCATTACTGTTATCCTAAGTGGCAAGCACAGTGCCTGGCATATAGTAGAAAATAATTAGTATTTGCTAGATAAACCAGGTCGACAGATTTCTGTTCCTTTCCTGCTGAATATCAATACAAAAGATTATTTTCTAAAGCAGGATCCTAATCTAGAATAAACATAGGGATTCTCTTAAAGTATCAGAAATTGGGGTAGCTTAAACTCACCCAAAATATAAAGCTTTTTAAAAGAAAGCTAAAAATACTATACTTTCTCATTATTCTTGGATCATGTTATGGGAGAAGGAAGAAAATGAGAAATCAAATGAATTGACTTACATCTGTCAGTACACCAGGCAGTTTCAAAGTTAAGTGGCTAATGTGATTAGGTAGCAGAGGGAGCAACTCAGAATATTGAATCTTTGACAGAAACCACTTTTAAGAGACAGAAATTGAGAAAGGAAAGAATAAACTTATTATGGTGTTTTTAAGACATCCCTAAAAGAGGAATGAATGTTTCTAAACTAGCAGAAGCCTGATCAAAAAACAACAACAACAACAACAACAAAAAAACCTCTATTGAAAAGGATTTGGGATCAAAGAAGAAAATGTAATTAAAACTGAATTGTAAGATTAAAGTAGGGATCAGCAATTATCTTGGGTAATTTTTGGGCCACTAAGCAGCACAACGCAATAATGTTTACAAACTCTTGGGTTTGGGGACAAAATTTTAAATAAAATGAATGTTCACACATACATATACATAAACACACACTGACAGAGATTAAATGTTCCTATTAATCTAACACTAACATCCTGCAATGCCAGCTTCAAACCAGCAGTGCTCTAGACTTTCTCAGTGATGACCATAACACAAGCTAAAGCTTGATAAGTTTGGCTCTGCAACGTGGACTCATATTACAAACCATTACAATCGTCTGATCTTCCCATTAACTTTCTTTTACCTATCTCTACTTTCGGCTGTTGAAAAAATCAGGTACATAAGCAGCATAAAACAGAAAAATGACTTATAGCAATATAGTTATTAAAATAGTACATCTTTTTTGAATAAACATAACTTGTTGAAAGAAAAATATGCCTTGGGTTAAAAGTAGATTTTCATAGCACTTAAATGTCTAATAAGATGCTAGAATTAATTGGGTATTTAAAAATAAGAACGTAATATCAAGTAATTTATAATCAGTATTTATACCAGGAAGAAAGTGCTCTGAAAATTTTATTCAATACCCCATATTCGGAAGTTGCTTATACAATAACAATAAGATAAATCAACTTCTGGTTCTTTTCTTCTACTGTCATATATCAAGTATTTCCAGTGCTGTGCCTTTTGAATAATATCAAGTCCTTGGGGTCTTAACTATCTAGTATTTCAGCAGTCATCACAGGGCAAAGGCATGTATTGAGATGTATTTGTGGCTGGGCACTGTGGCTCATGCCTACAGTCCCAGCTACTCAAGAGGCTGAGGCAGCAGAACTGCTTGTGCCCAGGAGTCCGAGGCTGTAGTGAGCTCTGACTGGGCCACTGCACTCCAGAGTGGGCAACAGAGCAAGACCTGCCTCTAAAAAAAATAAAAAATAAATAAATAAAAGGGATGTATTTGGGATAGAAAAGTTTCAGAAAATATTAGGAAACCATTTATCTAATACATATACTATGTTCTTATACTTGTAGATTTGATTGCATTAATTGTTTAAATGCTTACATATGCAAATATTATCTGGCTGCCAAAAGATGGCTGTAGAAATATGAGGGATTCTAGTTATAGTAATGGGTTGGAATGACATTTTCCTTAATAACTCCTTTTATAAATGTACCGCCCAAGCTGAATGTCATTATGGGACTATTTATAATTTAAAGCTTTCTGTCAAGATGATTTTATGCCCTGACACGGCACTGAGTAGGCTGGAAACAGCTGTATCCCCTGAAGGAAAATTAAATTATTGGTGTTGTTCAAGAGCAAATGTATTAAACAGGCAGTATTTCCTACAGAACTTTATGAGAATGATGATGGCTACTGATTGAGAATTCAAGTTTGTGGAGACTTCTAAATACATTTGTTACAAATATTCTTCATCTTAGCAAAATACTACTGGAAATGAGAGAAGAAAGTTCTAGTCCACTTATTCATTGGATGACAGGGAGTCTAATCTCAACTTCTCCCAGTTTTAAATGCCTGTCTCATTTATAAAATGAGATGCTTACCATCTGAAGCATGCAGTAACAAGACAAGGTGCCTTTTTTAAGGTCTTAAGAGCTCTACCATTTTTACAGTCATAAAGGTGCCTATGAAGAGGTGTGAATATTATAAAAGTGGGCTGGGATACAAAGACTGTAGACATAATAGTTTCAGAAAACTACTGATAAAGAATAACATACTACAGTGTCTGTTGGTTATACAGGGCAAATCCCATTTACAGCAAATGCCATAACAAATTCCAATGAAAAAGTCAGCATGACAAAAAGAATTCCAATGCTCAGGCTTATGACCTACACATTACAAATAATATTCACTATATAACAATGTTCCATCCCAACTAAAACCAGCAACAAAAAAATGTAGAAAATCCTATTATTTGCTCGTTCTGATTTACAAGGATAATTTAATCATTATGTTTTAAGTGTTTGGTGATAATCCTGTTGTTGGCTTATTTTACTTCCATAAAAACTTGAATTCCAATTGTATATTACAATTTTATATCCATAATAATGTCAATAAAGTGTTAATCATGAGCACAAATGGAACATAAGTAAATTTGTGTCATGAATGATGCAATATACAAGTCAATGAAATGTGTTAAAGACTGGAATTGATTCCTGTTTATATTTCATAGTAGCAGTAAGATACTACAGAAACTGTGATTTCAAGGTGATTACTGCACTACATGTGGTTAAAATTACTCAGCATTTTTTTCTAACACCTTTTCATTTTCTATAAAGGAAACAAAAAAGCCAACTGCTGCCCAACTTCGATTTAAAATACAGTTACTGTTAGAGGCTCTACATTAAAGTTTGAAAAGTATATGATGAAAATGCTCTGAAAGGCCAATGTAATATATATTTTTTATCATATTATCAAGAAGCATTTAATAACTAAAGAAATCCACAAATGACTTAGATTCAAGGGAAGAAATAAAGGTCTGCATTTCACTAATTTTAAATGCTATGTTGGGAATGGAAAAGTAGCAGGACTTAAAGCTATTAGCCAATGTCTCTACTTATCCTAAAGGCACAAAGTCTGAGAATAAGATACATAAAGGTTAGTATTTTCACACCATAGTGAGTCTTGTTCTAAGCCAACACTATTGAAGACAGCAATTTTATAACTCTTTGGTAGTGTGTCAGAAAATAGGAGCTATAGCCTATATTATAGGTAGACTATAAAAACATAGATGCATTTTCATTTATTTATCATTCAGTAAACTTTTTCTTGAAAGCCTATTGTATGCTATGCTTTCTTTGTGAAATCCTTTGGTCCTGGTCAAATATACTCTTTTCTCATAAACTGCGGTGATTTTTTCCTTTAGAACCAATGGGGCTTACTTCGATCATTTGCCTTTGGCCTACATATCCCAAAATAAGTTTTTCTTCTGTTTCTAAAAAGAGAGAAAGTTTGGTACAAAACAGATATATCAATCAAAAGTAAAATGAACATTCAATCTACTTTCTGTACTTAAATTACCTACAGAAGTTGTTCCAAAATTAGGTTTGAGAGCTTGGGAGAAGATAGAATATAGCTTTCACAAAACAGCACTCTCTACTAGAAAAGGAGGAAAGGAGGGAGGGAGAAAGGAAAGTACGAAGGAGCAAAGAAAGAAAGAAACCTTCAAAAGACATCCACAAGGGTTATACGGAAAATTTATTACATATAAATATTTATAACATATTTTCATCCCAAAGCATATTACTTAGCATTTAAATAGCCCTTTTGGCCCATAAGTCTTTTAAATTTTTTTATTCATTGATTCATAATTCAAAGTTTACAGGTACATGGCACTTTGGAAATATTATGTGTTTTGAGACTGAGAAAAAGCTGTGTTATCCATGGTACATTTTCCAGAAGAGACTAAAGAAGAAAAAAGTCCAAAGGACATCAGGTGTTGCCAAAATATGTATTTACATTCATTATTTGTTGATTCGATAATGCTTTCCTACAACATCAGATGCAGTGTAAAGACTCTATGCAAAAATATTGGTGAGAAAATGATAAATGTATATTGCATATAGCCATATGCATCTATATGTAAAAGAAGATAGTACAGTATAGAAGAATGGACATAGAACTTAGCATCAGAGATTTAGGCTATAGCTTCAGATCCTGCAATTATTCTTATGTAACCCATACATATAAGTTTTTGTGCCTTTAGATTTTTCATCTGAAAAAGGGGTAATACACCAATTATACTGCTTATCTCAGATGGTTAGTTCAAAGATTAAATGAAGTATTTATAAAACATTTTGGGAAAAATCATAATGTGTGCTAAAAATGTCACTATTTTTACCAATAACTGTTAAGGAAAAATTTCTTAAAGCAGATTTAAGATTATTTCATATAATATTGCTTGGGCCTCTATTTGCACATCAAAAAAGGGTAGCATTATTACTTGCCTAACTCATAGGGCTTTTATAAGGATAAAATTAGAAAGTATATGGAAATAACTTTATAAACTATGAAGGGCCATGAAATATAAATGAGTAGTCTCATTATTATACATTTTCTTTTCTTAAAAACTTTTTTTGGAAGTTGGTCAAAACTTAAAAAAACACTGCTTAAATCTTGATGATCTTTATTAATCAAGCACAGGTAACCTAGACACAAGGCAATTCTCACCCAATAAGCATAGAAGATATTCTGGATTGTTTTATTTACAATATACAAGTTTCCAAACTGGAAGAAACCACAGAATCAGTGAAAAATGAAAACAAAAGGCCCCTTGTTCAATAACCATTAAGAATTTAGAGATAGCAGTAGCAGAACATTTAACCAAGCACAGGACTCTTCTAAGTGTGGGGCCCTATGCAATATGCCCATGAAACCAACCCTGTCATGATGATGTACAAATCAGGAAGTATGGAGACCGGAAGGCAGTGGAACATCTTCAACACGCTGAAAGCAAAAAAACTGTCAACCCAGTAATCTATACCCAGTGAAAATACCCTTCAAGAATAAAGGCAAAATAGAGACTTTTCAAATAAAGAAAAACTAAGAGAAGTTGTCACCAACAGACTCGAACCATAAGAAGTGCTACAGAAATTATTGCCAGCTCAAGGGAAATGATAGCAGAGAGAAACTTGGATCTTCAGGAATGAATGATGAGCACTGAAAATAGTAAAAATAACCTGGATTTAGTTCTTTATCCTAAATACATCAATGAAACATTTTAAAAAGAGTTCTCTGGTTGCTCTGTGGAGAACTGGCCCAGGAAAGGGCTGCATGTGAAATAATGGAAGTGTGAAAACCACTTAGAAAGCTATTGTTGCCAGGAAAAAGATGTACCTAAGACTCCAGCAGCAGCAAAGAAGATGGTGGCAGCCCATGTTTGAATCCCAGTTGTAACATAAAACCTATGCTCTTTCCAGATATATTAGAGTACACTTACACATGAAAAAAAAATTCAAAATATTTTGTCAGTTTGTGATACCAGCAAAAAATGAAGCTTAGCTTAATCTTCATCCTGTCCTGCAACATGTCCCTAGAAACATGTTCACATCATTATATGCTTTTATAAAATTTGCACACATACCCAAAAAAAGGTTCTTTTCCTTAAAGAGCTCGTCCCTCCAAATTACATAAGCTTCAGGCTCCACAAATCCTGAATCCACATTGGATACTCAAACAAAACTAAGAGGCATAAAAGGCATGTTGGGAATGAAATCAAAAGCTAGTTTATACATCCTCTTGAGCATTTAGAATTATACTAGAGATGTCTTGAATGATGAGTGTAATTTAAAAAGAACTCCTAAAAATTAAATTAGTAACATTTCAACCTAATGTTCTCTAAATCAACAATCTAGATTGTTAAGATTCATATCACTATGTCTATGTCAGTGATCAACTATATCATAAATAACATTTAAACTATTTTCTCCCTTGGGAGTGATTTCTAAAAGGTAATGCAAATAAAGAGGCTGTTTGTGTTAATGCATTCAGTATGTGTCACTTCATTTCCACAGCAAAGGCACTGGTCAGGTTTTCATAGAGGGATGTTTGTCACAATACCTTTCTGGCTACATCTTCACCCATTAAAAAAAAAAAAAAAAAGCCCTCCAATAACCTTAAACTCTGTGTTAAGCTACTATCTCCATGATAGAATATTTTAAATTATTGTGATTGGCTTTTTCACTAAATCCCTCTTCTCTAAATATAACCTATAAGAAGAAATGGGAAATAAGACTTAACTTACTGGGAAGTAAAATGTATTATGGTTATAAATGTGATAGATTGAGTTGTGTATGAATGAAGATTAATGGAGTTAAAATTTAATTCTTGTTCTGTGGGCTCAAATGGAAAATCTAAAAGCCTTTATACATTGTGAGAGTTAAAGAAGAAGTGTGAATCAAAAATGAGAGTAGACAGCCAAAACCCAAGAGAGAAAAAGCATTCAGAAGAATTATCTTCTACTTCTTTGATTCTCTGACTTTCCTTCCTACTTTTACATCAAGTAAAAGCCAAGTATCAGATGATTTAGGTGTTACATAAAGCATAAGAAAAGATAACTTAAACCTTCTAAGGCAACTATCTTTAACCCATCCCATTTTTTGTAATAATTAAAAAAAATTACAGGAATATTTTAGAGTTTAGAGTCTAGCACCTAGACCCTTTCTTCAAAGTATAGTCCATAAACTAGCAGTAGTGTTGACATCATCTGATAGCTTGTTCAAAATGAGAATTCCAAGTTCTACCCCAGACCTTCTGATTTGCATTTTATTATAACAAGATCCATAGGTGGTTTGAATGCACATTAAATTTTGAGAAGATTTATCTTATGTAATGTTTCTGACAAATAAAAGGCAATAGTGAAATTAAAATTAAATGTAAACAAACCAAGAATAGAGTATCAAGAACTAAATATTTTAACAATTAAATCAAAGTAAAGAAGATCCAAGGTCTCTGGAAAGTAAGAAAACTACAGCGACTTTGATTAAAGGACTAAGGACTTAAAGGCTCCTTGCAGTACCCTGAAGAATCATGGAATCCTTAAAGAACCCTTAAGGTTACCAAGGTAAGACACAGGTTTCCCTCATTTTTCAAGGATGCTTCACTTGCTCCAGGTATTCTTAGAGAACATCTCTATTTCCAGAATAAAAAGACAGACTCATGATTTAATTACATTTTCTCAAAGTATTAATGTGCCACCCAAGAACCCCTATATTCAACAATTATCCAGTGACTTAAAACACCATTGAACCTGGTCCCAACTGGATAGAATTTAGCAACAAGAGACTCTTTCCTCTTCTATGGCAATAAAATCATTCTGTGTAGAGTTCCATAAACAGTATCAGTGGAAATAATATCTACTACCTTGCTGAAACTGAACATGACATGTTACCTTAGAAAAGTAGATGATTTAAGTGTCAAATTTGGATTGGTTCAGCATCATTTTGGAGTGATGCTCAGTTTTCGTCCATTGCCACATGTACACCAAGGAGGATAGGTACTAAGTACTGGTGACCAACACAACCAACAAGCAAAACAAGTTCCACACGTGCCGTCACACCTCAGCACTTGAAAGGTCACCTCTGGAAAGCCAGCAAGTCACCTCCTTGTGTTTAGTCCCGGAGGTACTATTTATTGATGGAAATTGATACATTTGCAGTTTTATAAAAATATAAAGAAGAAATATTCTCTGTGGCTTTATGTTCCAAGTAATGTTCAATGGAAAACATTAAAGAGTTAAAAGTTAGAGATAAATTATCAGTAACTCCAGTTTCTATTTCCAGTTCTGACACACATCTTCCATTTACCCTGGGCTGAATACTTAAATTTTTAGACTTCTTCTATGTTAATTGTAATACTACTATTTGAAATCAATATAATCCATAGATGAGCTGCAAAAGTAAGATAATAAGTAATTCTAAATCAATTCTTAAAACTAATGTGTTAAACACACAATACTTCAAATAAGGTGAACATTTGAGTAACTAAGTTATGTGAACTAACATAAATCCATATACTCAAAGTTCAAAGGAAACCCTAAACAAAAATAAACCCAGAGATATAAAACTTTAATAAAAGCTATGGCTTTAGGCTTTAACACTGTTCTTGATCAAGATGTTGTCTTGTTTTCATTAGATGCATCACATATAAAATAGATTAGTGGCATGTTTTGGTTAATAACTTTTCATCCTTTGTTTAAACAAACAAGTATAACAGAATTGTACTTACCTGATAAAAAGCAATTACAAAAAAAGAAAAGAAAAAAAGCATTACCCCATCATTCACAAGACTGTTTTCCCTGGCTAAGTGTACCATGAAGTTTGTAAATGTTAAATTGTGTTGTAGCAGCAATCATTTGTATAAGATCTACCATCTTGAACTACAACTAATTTGAAATAATAGCACAGAATAAATTGATCTCCAAAGGGCCAAAATTCAAATCGGTTTCATATCAGTTCAGAGTATACTATGTGTTCAGTAGGTGGAGATGGAAGCATGGGAAGGATACAAGGAAGAGTAAGTTATTATATAATTCCAACCCTAACTGAGGGTAGCTTTCTATTAATAGTCTTACCTTCCTAATTCATCCAACTACTTGCTCATTTTAGAAATTATACCTCTGTATTTGTATTAGGACAAATATCAAAAGAGAAGAGGTAAAATTAACAAAAGCAACATTAAGAACAATTACAAAATTCTTATTAATAGTTCATAATCAATTACCATTTGGTAAACTAAGAAATACCTGATATGCTCAATGCAATAATCATCATACAAACACAAACCACCCTGGGAAACAACACATATAACACATATGTGATGCACATACTCTTGTGAAATTAAAATACTTTCTTTTATACAGTAATTCTTTAAGACTTCAATTAAGTCAAATAAACTGTTAAGCTAACAGAAATGTCAGTAAGATTTAAGTAAATGAATTCACTAATAGTTGTTAGATTTTTTATTTTGATCCTGCATGACAAATATATTTATATGCATATATTTCACATATATACTCAAATGTTGTCTGATAGCATTATTTCTAAGTAGCATGGCTTGCTACAGGATGTAAAAAAAATGGTAAGATTAAAAGTTAAAAAGCCTTGCAAATTGGCCAAAATAGTCTAACCCCAGAATTATTGCTTTTACGTAAATTTATATTCAAAAAGTCCATTAAATACCGAAGTTTACCACTACAAAATAAGGTCTGCTAAAAATCTTTAAATTACCTCTTTCAATTGGGACATAAGCAGTTAAAGAATGTTGCTAGAAGCTGGAGTGTAAGTAGCCAGGTCTACAGTTTCTTTCTGTAAAATAGCCTGAGCAGGCAGCTGATGAGCAGTTTCCTTTTTAATTAGAGTTGTTTCCTGATTAATTAGTCCCAGAACACTTAATGCAAGACTACACTGTGCCACTGGGACAGACAATAATTTTCTTCATGGTAATAGCTGAGCATCATCTTTTCCCTAGGATTAAGCTCAATCTATTTTCTGTTCAAATGGGAAAGGGTCTTTTCATCATAGAAGTGCGTTGGAAAAACTATAGCTCAATAGCAAGAGATATATCATCAGCCCCAAGAGGAAAATAGAACATGTAAATTATCTAGGGAAATTTCTTCAATCTTTAAGTTTCTGCTATAGTTTACTCAGAAAATCTTGATTTTAAATAACATGTACTAAAGATCAATTACCTTTTTGAATGCAAGATCATATCTATAGGACTGAATGAGACAGAAATTTTGTAAACTACCCAAATCAGCCCTGCAAATACTTGAACTTTGAAACCCTTCAAAGTAAAGAAGATCCAAGATCTCTGGAAAGTAAGAAAGCTACAGCAACTTTGATTAAAGAATCTCTAAAGAAATGGAACCTTACTCAGAGTATCTAAATACCAACTAGACAGATGGGTAGAAAAATTAAGATAAGCTTTCAATCCAAAATTGCTGTTCTATTTTTTCACACAAGAACTGAAGACTTAAAGAGTCAAATGAAAATTGCTCCTTTTCACATCATTTTTGCAGGTAAAAGCTTCATGATGCTGTCTTCAAAAAATTAGTCATCTATTAAAAGATTAAGCAGTTTTCACAAACATGTCAGAGATCAGCTTCTCAAAGGGTAAAAGTGATTGAATTATCCTGACATCAGTAACAGATAAAGCTCACTCTTACGGAAAAAAGTATGCATACCCATGATATTCCAACCCAGGAATAAGAAAGTTCTGAGAAACTTTTACCTATTCATCATTCAGTAGGAATAAAAATGTTTATATATAAAAAATTGAAGTCTATTGTGCACTTAATAGAAGCACTACTGGTAAAATAAATTATGAATTTAGAACAAACAAAGATTTAATAAAGAGAAAAAAAAACCTAGAGAATTCTAATGAATTCTAATGAGTTATGGTATAATTATTCTTTTAAAATTGCAACACATTGAATTGATTATAATACTTAGTTTGAATCAATCTAGTGAATAAAGGTAAATGAACAATAAATTAATTAAATCAAAAGCCAGTTATGGAATAAAGCTTTAATGTTTAAAAAAATTACAGTCCCAATAATATCCCCAACATGGTATTAATATGGAATCCTTCTGAAGAAGGTCAAGAAATTTCACAGAGGAACTGAATTTTTCCAGAGCCTACAATAAGTTTAAATTTTCTCAGTAGTCTTTTGGTTTTTCCTTTTTTTTTTTCCTATTTGATGGAAAAAGGAAGTAGAAACTGGGAAATTAGTTTGCAAGAGGGGATACACCACAGGTCATATTTTGAAGTATGAGATTGTATGTGTATATTAACAATTACATATCTATTCCATAAGTAATAAGTAAAATGAAGTAATTATAATGAAAAAAATGAATAAATTAAAAAGACAACTTTTCAATGACTAGTTTTGTGCCCCTAGGAACTACTCGTTAAATATGATGAAAAATGTGAGATTTCAATTAATCAGCTCTGGTTTATAATTTGAAGTGTTCTATAAAATAACCCAAAATTCAGAACTTATAATCAAATTCTTGAATTACAATGCCAAAGCCAATTAACCTCTTTTTTTTTTTTAATCTTGGAGCACTGATCTATAGAGTCTAATTCATTTAATTATTCAACACTTATTTATTAATATTTATTAAGAGCTAGTGTCAGACTCTGGGGATACAAAGTACAACAAAATGACATAGTTGCTCTATGATGACACAGCCTATCTTGTCAGTTTAAAAATCAACTAAAAGGCATGCAACTAAAAAGTAGCCTAATCTGGGAAATTCACAAGGAACACGAAATCCCACAAACATAAAACAACAAATAATGAAAACTACTTTTCACAACTACAATTAACCCTTGAACAACATGGGTTTAAACTGCATGGGTCCACTCATACACAGATTTTTTTCAACAAATATACTGAAAATTTTTTGAAGATCTGTGACATTTGAAAAAACTTGCAGATAAACCACATAGTCTAGAAATATTGAAAAAATTAAGAAAAAGTCAGGTATGCCATGAATGCATAAAATATATGTTGATACTAGTCTGTTTAATCATTTACTACCACAAAATATACACAATCTATTATAAAAAGTTAAAATTTATCAAAACTTAAGCAAACACAGATCATACATGGCGCCATTCACAGTTGAGAGGAATGTAAACAAATGTAATGATGCAGTATTAAATCATAATTGCATCAAATTAACTGTAGTACATAATAGTACATAATAATAGTAATAATTTCATAGCCACCTCAAGTGAACTCAAGTGTTGCATCCATTTAGAATGCCCTACGATGCTAATCATCTCCATGCGAGCAGTTTGTCTCTCCAGTAAACTGCATATGGCAGTAAAAAGTGACCTCTTACAATCCTCATGTATTTTTCATCATGCTTAGTGCAATACTGTGAACCTTGAATAACATCATGTGACACATACAGAGTGCCACTAGTGATGCTGAAAGTGCTCCCAAGAAGCAAAGTCATGACGTTACAATAAAAAGCTGAATAGCTTTATATGTACCATAGATTGAGAGCTGCAGCTGCCCACCATTTCAAGATAAATGAATCCAGCGTAAGAACCATTGTAAAGAAAGAAAAAGAAATTCATAAAGCCATTGCTGCACCTATGTCAGCAGGCACAAAAACCTTACACTTTTTGCAAAATACAAAATACGTGTTAATCAACCACTTATGTTATTGGTAAGGCTTGCAGTCAACAGTAAGCTATTAGTAGTTGATGTTTTAATATAAGTAGTTAGTAGTTAAGAAGTAAAAAGTTATACACAAATTTTCAACTGTGTGAAGTGAAGGGACTAAAGGGAGAGGGGGCAGTACCCCTAACCCCTGAGTTATTCGAGGGTCAACTATACTTTATGGAAAGTTAAGAAAGAGAGGCAGGGAATAAAAAGAAAGGAAGATATGATGGAGGGACAAAGAAAAATAAACTTAAAAAGACACAGAAAGAGAAAGAGAAGACACTGAGAAAGGTATTCATGAAGCAATCAAGTAAGAAGCTGCAAAATGGAACAGTTACCAAACATGAGCAGAAATGTATAATATGTTGGGGCAAGGGGAAGCAGGTAGATTTCTGGTACCTGCCTCATAGGTATCTGCTGCTTATCCCTTTTCACTTTGACACTAACCAATGGTAAACACATCTAAACATAAACTTGAATGGAAAAGTAAATCAAAGACAAAGAAAAAGTCCTAGAAAAATTTATCACACTATATTATCTAATAAAATATAAATGTGTTCTAGAAATATGTGCTAAGCTTAATAAAGTTATTATGAAATTGGGAAACACAAGTATAATTCCAGGCTCTTGAAAATTTGTACAATTTAAGAAAAATATCATTGCTTTCCTCTTCTCCTTAATTTTACAGCTATAAATATAGCTATAGCTATAAAACAGTACTGATTTTGTTATGCCCCGGAATCATCTATGCTCTTATTCCTACTCTAATTCCATAATATGAAAATGAAAGTAACATTACAAAATCATCATTTCCTCAATTTACCTCGAAACTATTAAATATGTTTAAAGAATAGCAAAAACCATATTTGTTACCAGTAATAGAACACATCACTTAAGTATATGAAAACAATTAGAATATGATTTAATTTTTACACAGTTGTCAGTGTTGGGGAGTTGAGAGGAAGACGGTTTAGTTCTCGGATTCACATAAAATCATAGTTTTCACACATGTAGATGTCACTATAGATATGATAGAAAACGAAAGACCTCAGGGGATCAGGAGGAAGAAAATTTGATAAAAAATTATCCTGTAAAAAAATAATAATAAGCAAAGGTATAATTATGTAACAAATGGGAAAAAAAGGTATATTTTCTTAAAGAATCTTTTTCATTCATTCTTACTTTCCTTTAATAAAGACCTGCCAATATCTGCATGTTCAAGGCATTTACATAACAACATGATGAGTGCTCATTATTCTCCTCGTCCACTTTAATTTTTTTGTTAGTGAAATTTAAAGAACTGTAAATTTCTGAGGAAATTTTTGTAAATTTCATAGCTATATCAGCAATGTACTGGTACAAAAGCCTATGGTTTTTAGAAATACCAATGCTACAGAGCCAGCTGGAATAACCTCATTCTATCAAAAAGCTCATTGCCTACAACTAGACAAGGTGATGACAGAGAACAGAGCA
Source organism: Propithecus coquereli (assembly GCF_000956105.1). NCBI lineage: Eukaryota > Metazoa > Chordata > Mammalia > Primates > Indriidae > Propithecus > Propithecus coquereli. The sequence goes on along the minus strand of NW_012151507.1, from coordinate 7,465,226 downwards.
GCCATGTAATTAAGCAACGCCCTGACGCTCAATGAAATCTAGTGTTGAGTGTTATCTGACTAACAAACTGTACTAAGTTTTTAAAAAGTAAACCATGTAAAGAAAAAGCAAACATTTACTTGGCCAAATGACATATAGAGTTTAATTTAGTTGTGAAAACTTACCAGATAAAAAACTATATAACTCATGCCATAATTTAACTTTTCAATTAAATATTTACTAAATATTATTGAATCATAAGAAAAATACCAATTTAAACACTTCCTCTTTAGAATTTCCAGTATTATAATTATAATGCATTCCACTAAACTACAGTAAAATGTTTCTTTAGCTATTTTATTAAAAGCCCATCTGCTACAATGATTTACTGGATGACAGAGAAAAGATAGGCTTTACTCTGAGTGGTACCAATAATCTGACAGGAATAAACACAGTGAAGCTTTATCTGTCCATATAATGCTCAAGAAAGCAGAGAACTTGCAGAATCCTAAAACAGGCCATCTAAAAAGGATTTCTGGCAGCAACTACCAAGTAATGTTTGCAACTATTGCCCTTTTTGCTCTCTTATTTTTGGCAAATAATTTCTTTAGTGAATAAAATTGTGCTCTGCTTTACAAGTGTATCCTGGTTTACTTTATCCAATCAATGATTTTTTTCAGTCAACTGATTTTAAAAATTAATATGCATTACTATCCTAGCATAATATCTGGCACACAATAGGTACTTAAACATTTATTGAATAGACACTGTAATATAATTGGTTAAAATTCCATTACATCAACCCTAGATGACCAATTAAATATTCTCTTGTGATATCATTTTGATATGATGCATATTTTCTGAGAGTTTACTGATATATATTTGTTCTAACAGGATCAAAGAGATAAGCATTGATGCATGAATAGCGGATTTAGCTGGCCAACTGAGATGACACTTGGGAAAGGAAGAAGCACACCAATTTCACTTTCTCAAAGGCTCCTTGGAGAACCCAAGACAATTCGTTAATGGCAGCTGAATTATCACATAAGCCACTCCTACACTGCATCCCATCCCCTATCCTGCTCAGACACATTCTTCAAGTCCCAACTCAGACATCCTGTCCTCTGTGAAGTCTTCCCTGGCTCATCCAAGCAGAGCTTTGACTACCTCTTCTGCATTCCTCACACTTGATTAAGGCATTTATTATAACTTTTATCATAATATACTTGATCTATCCATGCATAGGCCTGGTTTTCCATAGACTGCACTCCTCAAAGGTATGAACCCTTTTTGTGTAGACAGCCCTATAAACCATAGAGCATCTGGCCCATAAATGATGATCAATCAAGAGTTACTGAATGAATGAGTGAATTAATAAGTGAATAAGATTAATACCTGCTTTGATTATATCAGTCTTTAGGAGTAATTTTTAGAGAATCTCATTTGACTTTATGATATACTTGAACTTGCATATCAGTAAAATAATAATTCACATAATCACTATAAAGTCAGGTTTTAGAATTCAAATACTCCATAATATTCACCAATCAAAAAGAAAACAAAAACCAGAAAAATACAAATCTGACACTTCATACTTCAGCTTCATCAGCTATTATTCATATCATGTGCCCTTGTAAAAATAATGTGAATAGAACTTGTCTAACACACTTATTAAAGTAGAAACATATTCTGACACCAATACCCATTATTACTATTATGATTACTATTACTATGGTTCGTGATATAATAGGATATTGACAAAGATAGCAGAAGCTAATCTTGAGTACTTCCTATATGCCAAGCACTTCATCATTCTATTTAATGCACATAACCCCAGTAGATACTATTATTATGCCTGCTTTACAAATGATGAATTTGAGGTTTAGAAAGTTGAGACAATGCTCTAAGATCATAAATTAATACATGGGAGAGGTGAGACTCAAATCCAGGTCTATCAAACACTAGATCTTACATCCTTTAAGAGGAAATGACTACAGTTTGCTATAATCACACCTATGAACAGCCACTGCACTCCACTTGGCAATATAGCAAGACCTCATCTCTAAAAAAAGAAAAAAAAAAAAAGAAATGGTATACACACACACACATACATGTATAAATACACATATGCACACTCTTGGAAGAGAATATTCATTTTGAGAAAAAAGAATTCAAGTGGTAGGGCAAAATGGCTCATGATGACGTTATTTCTGAAAGCTTATCAATTAAAAGTTTGTTTTTGATTTTAACAAAGTATAAAGTATGAATGTTATAAATAAGATACTTATACTTCTACAAAAGAGTATAAAAAATATAATATTTTCTACATTACATAAGTAATCAGCAGTCCTGATAGGTAAGCTACACCACGTTATGTAATTACTGAAATCACACGTACATTTCTGTTATGCTACATAAAACTCAAATAGCCCTAAAACATACACAATCTCTGCCATGTCAAATAGCTCAGAATATGTGAAAATGTGAACGTGAGTTTCCATGGGTCCTCAAGCCAGCCAATTAAGAGTGAATTCTCATTTCAGAAGCTCTAAATTCTGTTTGTTTGTATCTATAGGAGTAACAGGGTCATCTAATCCTTCTATCATCCTTTCAGATCACCTCAAAAATTATGAAGAATGCTAGTTTAATAGAAATAACAAGAAATTTCAATGAGAAGCGATAAAGGACTTCAGATTTCAGAAATATGTGGTCTAAGTCAGCAGCAGTGGTGTCTTAAGCTTCAATGGTTTAAATCATGCAGTAGTAAACAATGGTTGAAGGCTCACGCCTACTTTAAAATAAACAATGGAAAGATATCTTAAAAGAGATGTCTTGAAGTTAGGTGCATTAGAACTTTTCTATTACTGATCGACTTGGAAGGTTTATACATGCTTCCTGGACAGAAACAGAATAGTTTCTAAATTAAACATTTTCATTTATACGCAAAGAACAGTATAAAGTATACAAAAGAGATAGTACTGCTTTTATTTCCCCAACCTGTTCTTTATTGCTCTGACTAATGATCAGGAAAACATAGAGAAAAAGTTTTTCCTTCTGAAGGATCTTTTAAAAGACAAAAAGTAGGAATGACCTATCCTTTCCACTTCAGTTTTAAGAGTTCTCTACTTCATGGGTTCAAATATTAACTCTATTATTTAGTAACTACGTGCCTCAGGCTCTCTGCTTGCCCTATTTTCTCGATGGTGAAAATGGGAATCTCAGCACTGAAGCTGTGAGGCTTATATGGAGAGGGCATATGAAAGCACAAGATATAATGGCCACCGCATAACCGCATTAATTCCTCCAGCAAGTGTCTATCTAGCATCTGCTAGAGGGCGGTCCTAGTGGTGAGTACTAAGGTTACAGCAGTGAGCAAAACCCAGACACCATCCTTGCTCACGTAAACTGTACGTGAGTTTGGAGTGCCCCCATGAGTCATTCTCAACTTCCCACATCCCCTGACCGTGCAGAACCTTGCGCAGCTGTTTCTTTATATACAGCATTGTCTCAGCCTAAACACACGCTCCCATTCTTTGCTCCTAGGCATAACTGGCTGACCCAGTCTCTGTGCTGCTTGTGACTTTGCTTATACCTGTGCCACAGCACTTAACCATGTTACCACTATGTGTCTGCTTTCTGACTGTCTCCCCCAACGGACGGCAAACTCCTCAGGGATAAGGTATATCTTATCTTTCTTTATATCTCTAGTGCTTTAACATGATGTCTGACACAAAGGAGACACTATTTGATAAATTAAAGAATGGATTAGTGGTACAAGTAGATAACAGTGTGTTATACCAATCTTGTTTTCTTTCTTTTCCCCCATTTCTCAGAAGGATGTCCTAAAACCTGCACAGAACTCAAGAGCCCATAGTAATCTCCATATTTCCTGTAATACTTCTGTGTCATTTATTAAACATTTAAGCATACACTGCTTTATAATTTTCCTCATTCTGTATCACAAGTGAGTGCTTACCATCTATTAGGCATACACAGAGAGCTTTACATGAATTATCGTACTGAATACTCACAACAAACCTGTGACACACATAATATTATGCCCATTTTACAAAAGAGGAAATTGAGACTGAGGACACTCAAGGAGCTTGCCCAGGGTCTTGAGCTAGTAAGGAGCAGAGTTTGAGAACTAAACCCAAGGTCTCCCTCCATAGTGAGCACCAGCATTTCCTCCTAAAGTGGAGCTACCACTTTCACCAAGGCAAGCTGTGTCTGAAAGCTCCTCTGATGCTGGCAGTAGATTCAACATCATTCTCATAGATTTAGACATAGCAGCTCTTCTTACTGGTCCTGCTTTGTCATTGGCTCCAGACTGAGGTTTTTGGTTGGTCTACAGCTCCTGACCTATTCATTGTCACTTGAATCTAATCCACAGTTCTTCATCCTTTGGTCTCTATAGTCATTTCCTACCAGTCAAAAAGACATGTAGAGCTTTATTTTCTATAGTCATAAGACTATAGAGTAAGATTGTTCCACACTGTAATCCCAGCCCCCTTCTCTGTTCAATACTGCTCTCTAGCCTTGACCTACCATGATTCAGGGTGACTCAATCTACATGCCCCAATACCACTGCAAAACTCTCTAGGTCAGTAATTCTTAGGGGCTCCTACCTACCCTCTGGCAGGAACAACAGATGCTAGCTCAACAGGAATTGCTGCCCAGATTAACCCACGATGTATAGCTCTCCCCAGTGAGATGGATGGATTTCTTGCAAAAAATACATTGCTTCATACTTTACCAGCTTTATCCAGGATCTAACACAGTGTAAAGCTATAATTTATGGAAAGGAAAAAGGAAAGAAAGAATAGATAAATGACTATACAAATAAGTCAACAGGTGACCTTACGTCCCTCTTAGGTGGGACTAAAATAAATTTTATTGATCATCTACATTAATATGCCAGGCCCTGTGCTAGGCACAGCTTGTCCCACAAAGAGCAAAGCAGTTGTGGTCTTTGCTTCCCCGGACTCTAGAGCCTGCTGGGCAAGTAGATATGAATCAATTACAAACACACTATGATAGCTCCCTCTGAAGTAATGGCTGACATGGTGGTATAACAAAGTCACAAAATCAAATATATTTGAGGGTCAAACAGGTATTATAATAAAATGTGTAAAAGAGAATAAGTAATAGATTAGTAAGCCCATGGCAAAACAAAAGTGTTAATACAAGTTTGAGCCAGAGGTATATTATTCTTCGATGTACTGATGGCTACACAGGCATATTTGCAGGCTATATCCAGCCTGCTGTTTAGCTGTATGTTTGACATCCCTGAAAAGAATGCTTCAGAATGTGATTTGTGGCTTCAACTTTTAAACTAGCACACTCCTACTATAGAATTAAATGATAGGCTATTTTTCCATAGAAGCCAAATCACAAGTAAGATTTCTGTAAATACTTCATATTCCTTCTTCCCTGTGTAATCTGAGGTCTCTGGTAGGGTTTTTACAAAGCAATTCTGTTCGAGCTGAACCATTTTATTAACTAATCTTGAAATATTGCCATTCCTTTAATAAGACAGGAAAAATTAACTGGACCAAAAGAAAAGGCTAACAGCTGCTGAACCATGACCAAAAAGTGCCAAATACACAAAGATCCACAAACCCAAGTAGAAGTGCATCATTTTTTCAGTCCCACCCATCAATTATTTTGCTGAAATGTGGCTAGGAAATTAGCAAATTTCTCTAGGTATTCTTTTTTTTTTTTTTTAAAGACAGGATCTTGCTATGTTGCCAGGCTGGAGTGCAGTGCTAGTCACAGGTACAATATAGCCTTGAATTCCTGGCCTCAAGCAATCCTCCCACCTAGGCCTCCCAAGTAGCTGTGAGACTAGAGGCACGCACCACCATGCCCAGCTTCTAGGTATTCTCATTACTAAATCAGAAGGTGTTGTGTTTTTATATTTTTAACAATCAGTTCCAAATTCTCTGCAACTATTTGAACAAATTTTAAACATATGTAAAATTTCTGATTCCAGGTTTTTACATGAGAAGATGTAAGAGTTTTTATAGTAACATATGCATGTAGTTTTCAGTGACAACATCACACAGTGAGGTTTAAATTGCCAAATGTTTTAAAATGTCCTTTATAACACAAGTTTATTTCCAAAAGCAGTTGCTTTGTCATTCATTATTATAACATTAATTCTTCCTTGAAGGAACACATTAAATGTTCATTTAAAAAAAATAACTTGGCATGCGGCATCCTGTGGCAGCAGACTTTTTAAACCACTCATTCACTTTATGAGGGTTAAATTAAAACTAGATAACTTGTAAATTCACTTTATCTAGCACATGCAAACTGCAAGAAGACTGTATTATTTTGGAAGTGCATATATGAGTGTGGGCCCCACAGTTGTTCCACTCCACGGGGTGCAAGTTCCACTCTTCCCTGAGGCCACTCCTACACCATGTGGAACAAGAGGCCATTAGCCAAGGACCTAGTGAGGCCTCAGTACCATGGCACAGAAATATTAGTGTAGCTTAACATTCTTTTGTGCTTGTATTTAAAAAAATACAAACGGAAGTTGAGATATTTTTTCCCCACATACCAATGGATCATATTGCATATCTCACTAATAATGGTAGACACCATTAATCTTAAAAAAAAGTAAAGGTTTGGTTTTTTTTAAAACCTGAATTTAACAGTGACTGAATATACTAGGTACTCAGAAAATATCTGTAGAAGGGAAGGAGGCAAAGAGGGAAAGAAAAGAAGAAGGAATTACAGGGGATAAAGAGATTTAAAAGTCAGAATATTCTGAGGAACAAAGCCTTGATTATCAAAAATCTCATTTATGAACAGAGATTTTTAAAAAACAATAAAATGTTACTATTATTTAAAAATACATGATTTACAGTAGATTAAGAAATTGGGAGGTGAAACCTAAGAGGAGACTATAAGATCAAGGCCAACATTTATCTTTACTTATGCTCTAAAACCAGCTTTCTGGACATAATCAAAGGAATTTACAGCAGAACCAAGAGCTCCTGACACAATAAAGATTTGGACAACAACCCACATCATCGAAATGTGAGGTGAAGCACAGAAGGCCTTTTAATTTTATTATAATATTATTTAAGAGTTATACTAGAGTAACTGTGTAAGACTGTAACTATATAAATCATATACAATAAAAAAGGTTAATTAAAAAGTTAGAAAACATTTGAAATATAAATATATTCTAATTTGATAAACAGTTATTATAAAATCACTTGAAGGAAAAAACGAAAGCCAAGGTATAACGTGTTCATAGATGACCACACGCACTCTTTACCACCCTCAACAAGTGTTCAGGACGAAGGCAGAAGTATTGATGGCACGACACCAATATATTTTTAAAAGATGTTCAAAGCATTATGACTTATGGGAACTATGAAAAACAGGATGCATTTAATATGCTGTCCCTTGAAAATAATACAAAAAGAGCTTCCTACCTTTGTGATAAGAATTCGGTATCTATCCAGCATTGCCTGGTTGTCATGGCAGCCTGCCAATAACTGCCACACCTCTGCCCTCAATGCTTCGGGGACGCCATTCTTCACCAGCGTGGATAGCCCTTTTGGTCGTGCACCAAGGTTACTGTGCCTGAAAAAACAAGAACATAAACCATTCAGACTCCTTTTACCATTCCTGAACTGCTGCTGCAGTGAAAACTGTGTTTGTTAATTTACATAAAAGCATAAGCCTGGGTCCAGAGAAAAACAGTAGGGGTATGAAACGACAGTAGTGCGTGAGCTCAACGATGCCTTTGACTTTTTTCTTGATCTCATCTTCTTTACTGATGAGCCATGTTATTCCACCACCAGGAAAAGTATTTTCTTCCTGTCCTTTAATCATACTATGAACTTATTAATAATAGTTGATGTGTTAGTTATATACAGGCAACACCACAACACATTAAAAGAGCCATCCGAATCCCCTGAAATGAACGTATGGCAAGTCGGATAGTGATGTATGTGGCAGGGAATGGTGTTCAGGAATGGGTGCTGAAAATGGATCACAGGTCTATCACACCCTGACTGTACCCTCTTCTCTGAGGTCAGGATGATTGGGCCGAGTGACAAAAGCAGGCTCCACAGCACAGGAGGCATGAAATATACATACTTCAGTTTTGTACAGCAGCCACAACCCGACCCAAAAGTGCCCTGGGAAGCCCTATCTCTTGATGGCCTAACTTAGAGTTCTCTGTTCCAGCATAAACTTAAATATCAAGGATCTTCCAGATTGAAATTATCTAATATAGGTTTTACAGTAAGAAGAGTTCATTATTGTTTGCACTTCTGGATTTGTCTCCCTGCTTGTTACAACTGCAAACCCCTAAAGGAAAGAAGTAACCCTTTCCTGCATTCACCAGAACCTCCATAACTCCACCTTGCTAGGGAAGTAACATACACTTACCAGTCTTACCCATTCCCAAGGGTGTTTAGAATAAGCACAAAGGCAAACATCTTTTGTCTTAACGTCAATGATCACACAGTAGGTATGCTACTATGCCCATCTGACCAAGAAACTGAATTGTACTTCTCAAACTTGCGAATGTGATTCCATTCCTCACCTTTTTCCTGGTGCCTAGCTTAAACCTGGAGTTATGGTCTATGCCTTTTTGCTCAGAGTTTCTATTTGAATTTGCTCCTCACTTTTGGTCTCTTAGAACTGACCCTGGTGCAACCATCTGGACTCCAAATCTTGACAATGTAATCTAGTTTGACCTAACGCCCCAGGCTCTAGTTTCAAGTTTAAGCCTTAAAAGTCACAGAATGTACATGTCTATTTTCTAAAATTGGCCTCCTACCTACTTCTCTAGATTATGCACATTCCTCTACCTCCGGCCCAGACCCTGTTTTGGCATGCCCTTCTTTTGAAGATATATTCCATGCTTTCCCCATAATGTCACATCTGGCTATCTCAGAAAAAAACTGGAACATCCATAACTCAAACAAGTTCAAATAAACTCATCTCATTAATATCTTTAACAAACTATCAGATTTATACCCATTCTCCTTTCTTTCAGCCTCTTCTAGCTAAACTTTTGTATTGTTGGGTTAGAGAACCTAAGCTGATAATACCGATGGGCTTGAAGCAAAATGAAGTAGAAAAGGTAGAGTTTATAAGATTTAACATGTTATCATACCACTAAAGAACACAGTTATGCTGTTAAGTGACAAAAGCAGGTCTCAAAATAGTATATAAGTGTTATTTTAAATACACATACATACATACATACTGTTTTGAAACTTGCTTTTAAACATGTATAGAAAAAGAATATGGAAGAATATATTCCAAAATATCTGTGTAATAGAACTAAGAGGGAAAATTCCCTTTTATTTTCCTATGCTGCCAGAAACATTTACAGTGATCTTAAATATTTTTATAAATATAAGACACAAAAAAGTCATTTCAATTCTTTAAATTTCTCTCATGGAATTAAATTGTAATATAATTTTAGTTAATTTGGAAAAACACGATAGATAGTTACGTTACACAAAATGTGTCAAGTAGGAGAGTATTCATTATTCTTGAGAAGACTGACACCTGAGTAAACTATCTGATGCCTGGAACTTCATTCCAGCTGCCTATTCTTCATTATGCAATTGAGTTTGAGATTGCCAAAGAATATTATGCCACAAGAGAGCCAGGATCAGGTATAAAAGGATCTTTTTTGTAATTTAATGTTTGGCTCTGATTATGCTTTTGAATAGGAAAAACATACATGGCTTAAGGGTAGCTAAATTTCTATACTTTTAGTGTATAAAATTGAGTTAATTAAATGCAACAGTGTGCACAGAGCTAAGCTCATTTCCTCTGAAATTAAATGCAAAATACTCTGACTTATGAATCCCACAATGTACAATATATAAGGAAAATTCAAAGTAATTAAATAAAGTATATGCTACATGTCATATAGAAATCAGTAAGTCATCACTGTGTATCTGCACGTATTAAAACTCTAATAAATTAAAACTCCATGTAAAAGAAACCTGTATTCAACGCCTCATAACTCTCTACCATACTGTCTCTTACCGCGCACATCAAAATTCTCAAGAGTTGTTACATAATCACCATCTCTTCCTATCTCTATTTCTTCCGCTCCCACTCATTCCTCAGTTCTCTTCAGTATGGCTTCTGTAACTCTCCTTGAAAAGTGTTCACGTAAGTGATTTATGACCTCTCTCCAAGCCACTAGACTGAAGGGACATTTTTAATCTTTTCACTGTTGACCACTCTGTTTCCCTTGGCTTCAGGGATAAAGTATTACCTCGTTATACCCCTTTACAAACCCCATCATTGATTTCTTCTCCTCTATTAACCTCTTAGGTGTTCTGAGTTCTCTCTCTCCACTCTTGCCCTCAGTAATCCAACTCTTTCGCTCTCTCGTCTGTAGGCAGGATCAACTATGCACATGTATTTTGAGCTCCAGAGGCTCAAAGGCACCTCAAAATCAACATGTCCGCGTCTGAACTCATATTCTTCTCCCTACATCTGGTTGTTTTCCAGAGTATTCCATTGCAGTGATCATTACCACAATCAATACAAACTAGAAACCTGGGAGTTATTTTTGACATTACCATAATTCATTACTAATCCATCACCAAGTGTAATGGATCTTATTTTCCCAGCCTCTCCAAAGTCCATGCACTTCTCTCTATATCAATTGCCACCAGTTTTATCCACCCTAGACCTGTGCAATAGCCTCCTAATATCCACTCATCCTATTACAACATATTCTAACATTGCAGTTAGAATGAAGAGAACAAACAGCTTGATTAAGTATTCTGTTGGCTTAAATTATTTTGTAGAATGACTTAACTAACATTTTGAAGTTGGACTATCTCTTTCCATACACACATACATACACACACCCCTTAAGGTTAACAGCCAACAGTCCCCAACATTTTCCCATAATATAATTCTACTCAATTGACATTCAGCGTCTAGCTGACCTTCAGCCACTTGTTTGGCCAGGCATAATGAAAATGTCTTTTCTCCTCTCTTAAAAACCTAGGCACTATTTTATTTATCTTTACACACTGACATTTAAAAAGAAGTGGGTCACTGATAACCCTGCTTTAACAGCCTTAATTTTACTGGTTATCTTGGTAACAATTTAGAAATTATACTGTATATGGCACCCTATTACTCAAGAAATACTAATAAATATTAAGCCAAATGCTACTGATATACATCTATGACCAGGGAACACTTAAATAAACAAAAAAGCAATTTGTAAAGATAATCATTGCTTTCAATATTTCTGATAAAAATATAACTACATATGGTTACTGCTTTGACATACTAATTGCAGCTATCAGGAACTTGAAAATAGGCATCTAGTTATGACACAAGCTGAATTCTGCCCTAGAAATAAGATAGATACCTAATATAATTATTTAAAAAGTCAACATAAACCAAATATATATTAATCATACAGAAATTATCTAGTTTTTAATTCATGAATATAAACTCCACAGGGGTAAGAATTTTTGTCTTCTTATCTATCCCAACTACCTAAAACAGTGCCTGGCACACAGAAAGTATTCAATAAATTTTTGATAAATGAATATATTTATGAAATGAAATATGTCAATTACTAAGGCTAAACAAAAAAAAAGAATGCTTTTTTAGAAGCAAACATTCTCACTGATTTTAATAGGATCGGAAACTGTCATGTGCTCATCGAGTTAATTTCCCTTGCCTTCAAAAAAGATTTTCTTGAAACTAGGCATATAAGAACTCTTTCTATTTTTAAAGCTGTCCACTAGAGGAGAGAATTTCAAAGGGAAGGTGTCAATTTTAACAAAAACAGCTGAGAATCAAGAGATGAGAAGAAAAGTCAGTGATTGTGACCACTAAGAAGTTACCAATGGAATTAGGGCAATTTTGACAGAGGGGAGGTAGAAGTAGGCGGCTATTAGATATGAAAACATGAGTGAAAAAGTTTTCTCAGAAAAGGGAAGAACTACATCCAAAATTAAAAGATGGAGTGGCATCAAGAAAGGCTGCAGATTTCTCCATCCCGGATAATGAGAAGTTATATAACCTAACTATACTGGACATGCAGAAGTTATACAACCTTCATCAAGAAAAGGGATAGGTTAAAGGTCATTATGAAGATGAAGAATACATATTTTTGTCTTGATTTGCTTGTGTTTTTGCTGGTTTTTTTCTAAGTTTAAAAAAATGGAACATTAATGTGGAAAGGTGAGAAGCTATGTATGTTCATGCTTAGTGATTTTAATCTTCCAAGTTTCCTCTGAGCTTAGATTTTATTTTGTTTTCCTCACAGTTTGCTGCTGTTCAACTAGGTTGAGAGAACATTGATTAAGAATACATCTGGCCGGGCAGATGGCTCGCTCCTGTAATCCCAGCACTTTGGGAGGCTGAGGTGGGAGGTTTCTTGAGGTCAGGAGCTTGAGATCAGCCTGAGCAACAAACTGAGACCCTGTCTCCAGAAAAAATAAACAAATTAGCCAGGTATGGTGGGGTAGGTCTGTAGTCCCAGCTACTCAGTAGGCAGTGGGAGGGAGATCACTTGAGCCCAGGAGTTCGAGGCTGCAGTGAGCTATGATCGTGCCACTGCACTTCAGCCTGGGTAACAGAAGCGAGTCCCTGTCGCAAAAAAAAAAAGAATACATCTTCCTACTCTGATGACAAATAACATATAGCCATGAAGAATACAAGCAAAATTTATTGTAATAAAAGAGAATGAACAATTTGAGTGTTATTCTATTTGATAAACTAAATCAGTACCCATTTTTTTTCTTCAGATGTTCACTTAGTTTTTTTGGTTAGAAAATCTTCCTGTTAAAAAAGTTGATTTTTATGCCTAAGTGTTCACAGTCAACACTACCTTTTTCTAGTCTTTAAAATGTTTCAACAGTTTTCCACACATTTTCAAAACCAGAGGCAGTTATCCAGAAATTATTCTGTCCAATTCCTTAAATTTCTTAAATAATATTTAAATTATCATCATTACCATTCTAAATATATTCAACATGTGAAAGAAATCCTGCTCCCACTTTCAGTTGGTTTTTCAAGTTCTGCCATCACAAATGTTTTCTTTTGCTGTCTCTCTCAACCTCTCTCTTCCCTGAGTTCACTTGCTTTGTTCATGTAGTTATTTCCTCAATGCATCTTAACTCCAATCTCTTATAAAGACCTCCATTACTGAACTTTTTGTATAATCTGTTCTTAGCTTTCTTTTCCATATTATCTTTATTTTTTCTAATGATTTCAAATTAGTCTTAAATATCTTTCCTTACATTTTTCTCTGAGTATATTTAAGTATGTGAATTCTGATTTTATATGTAAAGATTCTGCTTCTTTTATAGACTGATCTAGCTGTTTAATAAGGTCAAAATACTTTTAAAAATATTTTACTTAAAATTTCATTGAGAATACAGACGGTCTCCTACTTTAAAAAAAAATTCCCAAAGCACAAAGTGTAGGGCTCTGCATAACAGGTGCTTTACCTAAATCAATCTCAAAAATATCTTTATGTAAATGCCTACCTATCGCCTACCTAAATACCTCCTGATACTTAGAAAATTTATAAATCTAAAGACTAATGTTTAAAAAAGAAATTCTGAGGGCAATTAAAATTTTTTGACAATCCTTGTATAAAAGATACAAACTTCTCTAGATTAGACAAATGTTACCCTTTTCATATCAATTGTCATGACACAACTATAATGATGACCCAAATAAAAGAAAAAGATTTTAACTGTAAAAAATCCAGCAAGTTTTCTAAAGTTCTAAAAATCAATTACCTTAGTTCTTAATAGTTCTCTCAGGCTCTTTTAATGAATTTCTTGAAATCCATTGATAGAAATATTATAATTTAGAAAGACAATATATTATATCTGAAAAAAAATGTATGCTGAATTTTACCTGAGAAACCCTGTCAACTCTACCTCAGAAGTCTTTCTCCATTTTGAGCTTCTTCTCCATATATAAGGCCCATGAGTTTCGTATAGAAGATCTCATGAACCCATGTGATTACCTACCAACTAGTTTCTGTTAATCAGTTTTCTTCCTACTCCAAAATTACCTTCCTAAAAAAACAAAAATAAAAAAAAATCACTCATAATCTCAGCTTAAAAATACTTATTGGATATTGTCTTTATGTCGATAATTACTGAAGTTGCGTGGTGGGCACATGAGAGAATAACAGTCCTGTGCAATTGGAAGGAAGAAAAAAGAAAGAAGGAGTTGCATTCCTGGCACCAGCTATACCACAATTCCCGAGAAATACTAACACCAGCCAGGCCCTCTAAGAAGTACCAGCACCAATCATACAGTTCTCCCCCACCAGCTCAGAGGTCTGGAAGTCTCTTCAGAAGAGAAGAGCTAACCAGTGTCCCCACCCGCTGACAGTTCCTTCTAAACCCTAGCTGTTCTGAGTGTCCTCAGAAGTCTAAGCAACCAGGTATGCAGCCCTCTTCAGAAGTACCTGCACCAGTTCCTCAAACCTCCTCTGAGTTCCTAGATTCTGGTAACAGCACTTCTTCCATTTTATTTTTATAGTCCTAAAGGTCATAGCTGCTTCCTACTACTTCGGTAACTTCAGTGTTCCCTTTCTGCTCTCTCAGCCTTCTAACACACTGTAAACCAATTATCTGCATTAAAACCCTTCTGTTTGAAAAGCCTAGTATGGTTTCTGTTTTCCAGCCTAGACCTAGATTATGACTGAAACAATCCTCCTACTTACCTCTTACCCTTCCTCATCCCCCATGAAATTCTCCTAACAAACTCAGGACCATCTTAAGAAAAAAGAAAAAAGAAAGGAAAGGAAAGGAAAAGGAAAAGAAAAAGAAAGGAGGGGGCGGAGAAGAGGAGGGGAAATAAAAAACCATTCATCTTACAGGGGGACAGTAACCCTAAATGGAATAAATAAAAACATACAAGATAAATTTATATTTCGGTGAACAATGCTTACAAATGAATAAATTAGCTTCTGGATACAGTGTAGGCTAAAATTGTATAAGATTTTTGAAACGGACAAAAGAGATTACTGAACATCATTTCAATGGAATGCTGGAGCATCTGAACATTATCTGATAACATACAAGCGTGTGCCTTTATATGTCTTTGACTAAGCTAGTTTATAACTCTCAACACACAGAAGAGAATGGCAAGGCAAATGTTTTCCTGTATATAGCTATGTAAATGATTCCTATTTATGGTGGTTACAAATGAATTGTCAGGTAAAGGACATAAATCTCTACATCGAATCCTCATCTTGATTGGCTATAATACCTTATTTGTTCTCCATTAATTAATGAGTTAAATAAATTCTCTGAGATGTTTTCATTTTATATGTATATGTGTAAGGATAAATAAAATGCAATTTTCTTTGTTTAATAAAGGAGATGTAGCTGGCCTTCCCTTTCTCTTAGTGTGTCTCCTTAGAAACATAAGCCCAACACTTTGGTTAGAAATTGATAAACCTAGTCTCCAGATTTTACAATGAGAAATCATGAGCCTTCCAACATTCGGAATTGGAAATACATACTTCCTAAATTATAACTTAAGAGTCTCCCAGGATGTATACAGAAGACTATCACAAGAAGCATCCATTTGTCTCTCAAAAAGATAAAAGAAGTTTTAATTATTCTTTCTTCTACTTAACTGTGAAATTCTGCCCAGTCTCTTCTGGGCTACCCACATGCATGTAACACGACATGCACACTTAAAAATAAGTCGTGCTTTCTAAGTCTATACTGGTATAGAGGAGTTTTCTTGTTGGCAGGATTTTTTTATTTCACCAACATATGATAATCATGATTACCTTTATTAAAAATGTATTTATCATAAACAGAATACTTATTATAATAAATATAAACAGAGTAACTTTTATTGTAATTCCACATACAATACCCCAAAATGTAAAGTAATAGGTTTAGTCAGAATGAATAAAATAAGCTGAGTTAGTTAACAATTTCTGGTAAAATGAGTAATTCTAAACTGTACAGACCCTTTTAGTGCTAACAGACTTGGTAAAGAAAAAAATGTAACTCTTTAACAATAGACATTTAAACGTGTTGACAACGCAGCATAAAAGTGACTACCCTGAACAATGTTATGTCTAAGTGAAATAACAAGACAAATATATCTTCCAGAATAAAAGTTAAATAAGACCATATGGGGGGGAAGACCTAGCCAAACATAAAGTGTATCTATGAATTATATTTTAATCTTTATGTTTTTAAAGTACATTAAGATATTAGCATTAAGATAGATTTAAATATTAATCTAAAATCCATTTTAATACATAGATTTTAATTAATAAAAAAGTCAACAATGTAAATATAAAATTTTCCATAAGAAAAATAAAATTTTACCATCTTCCTAGCAATTCTCCCCAGGAATACAGGATCTTCTCTGGACAATCCTTAGACACATCACCTGTTCCACTTGAGAGTTCATTATCACTCTCTGCAGACACAAAAACAAAACCAACAAACATTACATTATGTATTATAATAGATATCTATATACTATAGAAGAAACATGACTATGTGTCTAATAAAACAAACTTCTCCTTGTATTACTACACCCATTGCAAAAAAATAGCAGTAAAACTTCATTAATGTAATTTTTCTTCAGTGCCTAGATAACCATTTTCAAAGCAAACTTTTTACAAAAATTTTCATCCACAGATTACAGACCATAAAATTGGAAATACCTAAAAATAAATAGCTTTATCTAAAGAGAGTAACATTTTAAAGCTAATGGTAACACAACTGAAATTCCTATATGGTGTTCTACTCACCAGATCAGTGTTCTCAAATATTATTATTTTATTAATGAGACCAACAAATATGAAAATTAAGGGTGAAACATAAATCAACATATAACACTGAGAAACATATATATTATGATAC
Source organism: Propithecus coquereli (assembly GCF_000956105.1). NCBI lineage: Eukaryota > Metazoa > Chordata > Mammalia > Primates > Indriidae > Propithecus > Propithecus coquereli. Next base: position 7,448,343 of record NW_012151507.1, on the reverse strand, counting down.
AAACACACAATCAGAAATACAAAAGAAATTTTTTAGGCTTTTACAGATATATTCTTTAAAAAAGATATTTTTGACTAAAAGGAAATTGACACTGTTTGGCCTTATAAAGTGGCAACTTCACAAAAACCCCAAAATGTAAAGTAATAGTTTTAGAAAGAATAAGATAAGTCAACTTACAATTTATAGTCAGTGGTAAAAATAACTAATTCTAAACTCTATAAACCTTTTAAAAGCAGCAATAGAAGCAGAGAAAAGAAATGGAATAGACACAATTTATCTACATTATAAAAAGGCCTTTGACACAGTACTACATAAGAAAAGGCTGGAGAAGTACCATCTGAATAAAATATAAGCTAGCTAAAAATCTACTTGGGAGATAACAAATCCCAAGGTTTTATCAATGCTGTTACAGTACAACAGGGACTGGCATCAAGTAGCTCCCATAGGGATCGGTGTTAAGGGCAGTATTACTTAGCACAGTACAAAATCCAGTGAGGCAAGTAAAAACTAATTCATATCTAGGGATATACACAACACCAAAAACATTAATGTAATAAATAAAGGTTATTTTGCCAGATTAAAAGATTTGGACATAGCCATACGAACAGATTTGATCACATATTTAGTAAAATATAACTAAAACATGTACACATACACAGACAAATGCTTCATCATCTTTAGAGTAATACCAGATAAATAAGAATTATAAGGAACATTTTATTCAAAAATTGAACATCATTCTGGAAATTGGCATGAAAGCAAAGAGGGTGCACGCTAGCATAACTGCTCTGGTAATACCTCAGATAAGCAACTCTGAAGTCTGTAACAAGTTCATGATGAAAATAATAGAAATGAGAATTTTTTTAAGTTAAAACAAAGTATTACTAAGTATTGGAGGAATAATATAAACAGAAACAACTGAATAATGTAAACAGAAACTGAAGTTTTAGTATTATAATATCCTAAGAAACTATCCCATATAAACAACTATCCTTTATAACTCATAATTTTTTATCTAAACTGAGGCACTTATGAAAGTAAAAGGGGACTACTAAAAATTACACTGGAAAACAAGTTAAACTTAGATTATCTCAGGCAAAAAGGGATTGACAGTTACCCTACTTATAAAATGGTACCAAGTATAAGTATTTATAGTATAAATTGGTATTCAAATAAGCAGGATCCCAGATGGTCCCACCTTAGACTCTATTCTGTTTCACAGTAAATAACAATATGCCAAGGTTCCAAAGTATTTGATGAAGTTGTACATACTAAATTGGAGACCAAAATCCAGGAACACAGTGAAAAGGAAAAAGAGAAAAGAAAATAAACATTCATGGATATCATAAATCTTGATTATTATAAAAATCAGAAAGCAGACCAGGCACAGTGGCTCACGCCTTTGATCCTAGCACTTTGGGAGGCCAAGGCAGGAGTATTAGTTGAGGCCAGGAGTTTGAGACCAGCCTGAGAAACATATTATCATATCATAACATAGCAAGACCCCATGTCTACAAAAATTTGTTTTAAAAAATTAGTCATGTGTGGTGGCACGTGCCTGTAGTCCCAGCTACTCAGGAAACTGAGACAGGAGGACTGCTTGAGCCCAAGAGTTTGAGGTTGAGGTGAGCTATGATGATGCCACTACACTCTATTCTGGGCAGCACAGCAAGACCTTGTCTCAAAATTAATTAATTGATAAATTATCCTGATACCAAAAATCTTTCAGATTCTTATTACTCTTAGTGGACAAGGAATTCCTGAGCATGAAAACAAAACCAAGATGCCATTAAAAAGATTATGAAATCTTACTAAATTAAAAAGTCTATAAAATAAGGTATAGAGTAAGAGTATGTGTGCGTGTGTGTATGCATAAACAAGCTAAAAACTTTTCTAACATTTGACAAAAAGCTATTTTTACCAATATACCACAAACTTACTAATCAATAAAATAAAGAATAATCCATTATATAATTAGGCCAAGGATATGAACGTAGTACAGAGCACAATACATAATCTATGACCAGTCAATAAGGATATTCAAGAAAGCCATTAATAATTTTAAAATATAAATTAATCACTTCTCAGCATTTTGGCTAAGATCAAGAGTCAATGTAAATTAAAACAATGAAACACATTTATTAATTAGATTGACAGAAAGTTTAAGATTGGTAATATCTAGTTTTCCTAAAAGTACAGGGAATCAGGCAAGAAGGAAGGTTGAATTTAAATAAGAGCAATCTTTTTGAATTTATTAAGATTCTAAATTAATATACCATTTGATCCTGCAACTCCACTTCTAGAAATTTATCCTTCAGAAACACATACTCCAAAAAGATATATGTAAGAGGATTGTCATTGTATCACTGCTTGTAATAATTAGAAACCGAACTATGAGGAATCCATCAAAAGAAGTTTTATTAACTAAATTGTAGTATATTCGAGAGTATTCAAGAGAACACATCAAGTAGTTTAAAGAATAGGATAAATATGTATAACATGAAAACCATAAAAAATGTACTACTTCGTGATGAAAGTAACAATAGTTTTTAAGTTTGGTTTTATTTTAGTAAATAGCATTACTTATATGATTACACAAATCTTTTTAGAAAGCTGTAAGAAAACATACCAAACTATTAACAACAGTTACATTTCAGCACCTAATAGTATCTTATCACATAGGAAGCACTAAATAAATGTTTGGAAACACATCTTTTACTTCTGAGTTTTATATTTCTAAAATATTTTAATCTTTTATGATAAGTATGCATAATGATAATAAGCATGGGAAACGAATTTTTATCTTTTGAATAATCCCTATTGCTATTTGAAACAAAAACCTATTTTATTATTATAAACCCCTACTAATAAGCCATGAAATCATCACTGATAACAATGTATTATCTTTCCAGAAATCTTCTAAGTTATTTTCCACCACAAAGAAAAAGGATATCAAGAACTGTGAAAACCTAGATTAGCGAAGGAGAAACAGAAAAAGCAAAGAAAATGAGCACAATTTGAAGTAAAACCAGATGTCTGATGAACAAGTAAGGAAGAGGTGCAGCAAATCAGGGGCCAAATACTTGGATGGAAAAATAGGACTTAGCCAAAAAGGATAAGAATCCCAGACTTTTATCAAATGTCTTCCTTTTTAAACCTGTATTTCAGGCACGGTTCTAAGTTTTACATGTATTAACTCGTTTAATCCTCTAAACAACCTAATGGGTAGTCGCTACCAGTTTGCCCACTTTAAAAATTGAGAATATTGAGGCATAGAGAGGTTAAATAACTTGCCCAAGTTTACTCTGCTAGTAAGTAATGGAGGGATAGAAGTCAACTTTGGTTTGAATCCGGAGACAAGTACTACCTCTCCTTATAATTTGTCCTACCGTGTTTTTAGAGGAGGCTGTACTTGGCATTTAGCAGATACCACTCTGTGTGCCAAGTGTCAATATCTAGTAAATGTTGGAGCCAGAGCCGAAAATAGAAAAGCAAAGCACATTTAAAGCAACATGCACAACAAACACTAAATTAGGGGCAACAGATTTAATCAAGAGCCTCCAAGGGTGTAATTCCCCTTGATGCTCAGGAAGAACAAAGATGAAATTAATATACCAGTGACCTCACGAGTGTGACTCAGATCTATCTTCCTAAGCTGCAGAAACCAATAAGCATGAGTATTTTAAATACTTAGTGGCCAATCTGCTAGAGAGAAAGAATGGGGCTGAAAGAAAGTAAATTAAAGTTTCTACCATATTAGGTAAGACAGAGTTTCTAGGTAGGATGAAAGAAATAAACTAAGAAAAAACAATAACACTGAAAAAGACATTGGAGACTAAAGTATAGTAAAAAAACAAAAAACAAAAAAACAATGATGAGAACGCTGGTAACCAGAACCAGACAAAGAAAAGAGAAGGAAAAATGTAAAAAGGTAACTGAAGGTTTTGAAAAAGCAACTGTATATCAGTCTACAAAGAAAAATAAAAGGAGGACAAACAGCCTTCTATCCAAGCCAAAGAGGCTTGGCTAAATTCCACTTTTCCATCACACTCCAGATTAGGGATTACCCTTTTCCGGCTGGGTTAAATGCTCCGCCTCTAGGCCTATTCCATCATAGCACTTACTGCATCATATTATAATTGTCTATTTTCTGCTACATCTTCTCCCATCAGACTGAGTTTCTTGACAGTGGGGACTAACTGTTATTTCTATATTCCATGTGCTAGATTAGTACTTGGCCATAAAAGTGTTAAAAGTTTCCTAAATGAGTGAGGGGAAAGGAGGGAAAATCCATTACAATTAGAAAAAATGTTTGCCTTCTAAATTAGTGACCACTAATACACAGGCACTTGTGTGCAGACATGGGTAAAAGGATCCAGGTTCATTCAGTCATTCATAATGCATGGATCCTGCAGCCAAACTCCCTGGATGTGAAACCCAGCTCCACTACTTACTAGCTCTGATCCTGGTCAAGGTACTTAACGTCTCTGTGCTTCAGCTGCCTGTATTTATTAATAAAATGGGAAAATAACAGTACCTATCTTAGAGAGTACTTGTAAGAAGTAAGTTATTATAAGCAAAACAAATATTCCAGTGCCTGGCAAAAGGCAAGAACTATATAAATGTTAGCTATCATAAGCTATTTTTATTCAACAAAATCAACGCATATAATGTAGAGTGCTGGGGTAGATGCTGGAGTCAGGGATTGAGGAATGAATGAGAGGGAAGTGGAGACATTAAATGTAGATTTTTCTTTATCCAAACTCATGAAATCTGGGGAGGTAAAAGATGGGGTAATATAGCTACAGAGAACTGCAGGGTCAATTCAAGCATTACACTTCCTTTATCAACCCCCATTCCTGAAAAATTGATCAGTACTTCCTTTTTTGTTCCTATATAGACTTCTACCATAACACCTAAAAGACTTTCATAAAAACATGTTTGTTTTCATTATTTACCCATGTATATATTTTAACATCTACAACATTCATGTTTTACATGTCTTTTTCCCTCTGCTAGAATCCAGGCTCTTTGAGTGCTAGGACTATGTCTTAGTTGTCTTTATATAGTAGCTTTTAGTACATAACACCCAAATGTGAAATAAACAGAAGAATTTCTTTATTATTGCTTTATTTTTAGAATATATTCATATGCTTAGGGCAATGAAAGAAAACACGGGAGAGAGAAAGATGAGGAATCAGATCGATTAATTCACTAAAGACAGGAAAGTGCCCAGGTTTGGGGATGGTGACTAATCAGGAGGGCATGTCATCTTTTGACTACGTATGAGGCTTTGGGAAGGTACAAAGATGTTAAGAAAGGGAATTAGGGGAATTCGTAGTTAATAGTCTCAATTTCCTCTATGAAGCTTAACGTTAGAAGCAGTCTCTCAGAGACTATGCTAAACTTAGGGAGTAGAATTTAGTGAAGACTCTTCTAATATGCTTAACTTCAGTTCCTTTTCATGAATGTTTTCCTCATCTATTTCGGTTTCCCTGTAGTTTATCTCCTTCGAAAACCAGAACTATACAGAGTACGCCAGATGTCATCAGACCCATACAGTAGGACTACTTTCCTCAATCTAAATACGTGTGAAATGGAAATAATGGTCTCAATCACATACTGTTGTGAAAATAAAGTGAAAATATGTATGAAGGACTAAACACAGTGTCTGGCACATGGTAGTACTCAAGGGTTAGGTATCATTTTTATTATTGTTGTTACTGAGTCCTCAGTTTTCTGTCCATCACTTCAAAGTGACCAGAAAAGCATTCCAGGTTTGTTTTATCTCTTATTATCCACTGATTTTTAACATTAAAAAGTAGTAGCCACTTGTACAATACCAAAAGAAAATACAACAGATGTGTATTTTTAGATCAAACAAAATAACTATGTATGATACTTCAATCAAAATAATTTTAGGACTCTTTCTCTTAACTTTGGCCACTGCCTGCTTTGAAAAAAAATTTCATTTCTACTAGCAATGTTTTTCATCCTAATCATAAAAGGAAAAATTCAGAACTAGTATTAATTAACATTATAAGAGGAATATACATATACACAATTCTTTTTCAAATAAAGTTAAAAATAAATTACAAAATTAGGGGCATATAGGCACAAACTCTCATTTTTCCTTTTCTTTTTTTAACCAAAGAATTACTCATAAAATAGAAAGCTGCCAAGTAAACAAAGATAAAATGTGACTGCTGAGAGTTTTCAGAGATTTTTCTCTTAATTTTACTCTTTTTAGTAAATAGATGCTGAAAATAATACAGGCAGCTACAGGTTGTTATAAACTCTCCTCTAACCACATTGTGTGTGGGGGGGGACCGAAAACATTATTAATCATGCAAAACCTATAGGAACAAAGGTCTGCAAATGTAATAATAATACCTACCAATTTAGAACAGTATAAAGTTTAATTGTTTTGAATATTTCCTGGTAAATAATATCATTTTGGACAGCCAAAAACTAAAACCACATATGTATGACCTTAAATATAAGCTCTCATTTCTCACATAACAGAGGCAGAATACTATATTTGTTCTTTATGGAAGCTGATATGCAAATGTAAATACTTTCTGAAATGTTATAACATTTCCCACTGTCAAAAGCAAGGTGATTTATTAAAGAGAGAAGATTCAAGGTAGTGAAGACCACAACTTTCTTTCCCAACTAAATCATTATCACTGTCATTCTGAATCTAATTACAGGTTTCTAATTAGTAATCCCTGTAGTTGCTAAGTATAAGTGATTAATAAAAATGTATCATTAATCATTGAAACCTGTCAATAATACTCAAAAGAGCTTCGGCAGCCAAAACACCTTACCTGAAGGACGATTAACTGCTTTCTTAATTATGAGGCTAGTATATTGTTACCATTAAAAAATTGAGAAATGTCCACTTGAGTTATTATCTATGACTCTTTTTTCAAAGTAAATTAAGGGGTGATGAAGAAGGAAAAAAATGCCTGGCAGATTATAAGAACATATATTAATACAAATAGCTACAGTAAGGATTATTTTTAAACATATCATTCAAGGAATGACTTTTTTGAAGGCAGCCAATCAATTAGAAGAAAAAGTTAAGTAAGGGTTGGAGGTAATTAGAAGCAAAGTGGTGCAAGAGAAGAAAGAACCCATCAGGATAACTCAAATTTAACTAATAGAAAAGGCTCTTGCTAACACCTGTCATGTTAGATGTTAGAGTCTGTCTCTAACTGAGCAGATCACTGCCTTCAACCAAGTATGTAACTCTAAAAGGGAAAATATTTACAAAGCAATTAGAAAGGGGAAATGCTCATAACACTAGCCAAAGCAGCCACATAAAATCAGGCAGTCAAGGAAGTAACAGTGAGAAAAGGCTCATATCCACATTTAGATTTTTGTATCATCCCCTCCCAAAGTCTGTATGTACTGCTGAATAAGAACCAAGTTGAGTTACTGAGAAAATTAGGTAACCAGACATGGTAAAGACAGAGTAACTATCTATCCATACGTATGTATGTATGCACGTAGACAGCGAAAGCAGGAGGGAGGTAGAAAGAGAGAGAGAAGGATAAATGTTTCCAATGTATACATCAAGAGAAGGGAGGAAAGGGAAATATAAAATCTGGAGGAAATGAGTTCTACTTAAGGGAAAGGGTATTAACTGATGAAGAAATTGCTGAGTATAAAGCTAAAATGGGGAAATAAGCAGAAACAGCCAAAAGAGATTGGGTTAGTCTTTAATATTGACCAATTCAAAACTGAGCAGTAAAAATTGTGAAAGCAACAGAAAATAATGGATTTGGGAGTAAAATTTAAGATTTTGGAATAAAATCGCCATTTTGATGGGCCCACTAAGCATCCTCTACACAGCCCTATGATAAGACATCTTCTGTAATGGCCTGGACACTGCCTGCCTTCCTTTCTTGACCAAGATACTGCTTATGAGATTGTGTTTTAGTCATTATTGTGTTCCCTACTCTACCAAAATACTTGGCAATTGGTAAGTGCTCAATAAATG
>NW_012151507.1:7435861-7438555 GCF_000956105.1 Propithecus coquereli | reverse complement strand
AAAAAAAAATATGTTGTTCTTCTCTGAACCTAACATTTCAGAGAGATTTTCATTCATTACACAAACATTTACTTAACACCTGCCATATACTATGCAATGGGAATTCAGAAAAGAATAAAATACCATCTGCCCCTTAAGAACTCACACTCCAGAAGGTGAGAAAGATGAATAAACAATGACCATGTTAATAATATTTAATAAATATTTTAAGAATTATTGTAATGGTGTACTCCAAGAACTATTAGGAACTATTAGAACAAGATGGTGGAAAAACTAACACTGCCTTATTGTGTAAGGGAAGACTTTTCAGGAAAAAAAGAGAGAAGGAATAGCCTACTTTAGCTGGAAGTGGCCAAGGAAGACTCTGAAGATTTAACACGTGAGCCTCAAGCTGAGATCTAAATGATGAGAAAAAGGGAGCTAGCAGAAGTTCTGATGAAAGTACCTCCAAAACAGAAATAACACATACATTGGTGCAGAGAAGATCCATTTGAGGGAAAGCTTTAAGTACCTAGCATATAGTAGGTATTCAATAAATAATAGCTATTATTATATTATGTTCTCTTTATGTCTTAAGAAACTTATAATTTAAAAGATTAGACACATGAAGCCCACATCACTAGAATTTTTATATCTTATTTATATAATATCTACCCTATCCATTTACAAAAAGAATTTGAGGCAAAAGTTAAAAATAGGTATAGATAAAATGAAGCCCAAAATCAATTAATCCATTATTCATTCATTCAAATATTTACTAAGCACTCACTACATGGCCAAGCTGAAAAAGGTAGAATAGATATGTTTCCTGCTCATGAGGAATTTATGTCCTAGTCAAAAAAAAAAAGGGAAATGGATATAGATACATCACACCAGAGCAATACATACTATAGTAGAAATAGGAACAGAAAAGACAAGGGTGGGGCAGGGTGGAAAAGATGTTTTAAATCAGAACACCTAAGCTAAAGCAACATGCAACAAGTGAATGAAAAACAGATTTAACCTTCTCCAAAAATAAGGCAAAGAAGAAAAAAAAAGAAGATGAGTTACACACACAAATCTCACTAATAAAAAGTTAAAAATAATTTCACCGGAGAGATACCTTTTTCTAAGCTGCATGAGCAATTGATCTCCTATGTCTTTCTACAAAACACCCAGAATTACATCATAAATCACGTCCTTGAAGACACTTTTATACCTATAGAGATATTTCTTATACCAAACCTTAATTAAAGCAGAGAACACATCACTAGTATGGCATCAAAACCCCTCTGTTACCCGGTCTCAGCATTCTCTCTAATCTCATCTGTCACTGTCCACCTTTAGATGTATTTTGCTGCGCACACACAATGCTATTTCCCACCATTCTAAGTTTCCCTCTGCCTGGAGGCCTCCTCTATTATGACATCCACATATTTCTGGCTAAATAATATGCCTAAGTCAAGACTAAGCACAAAGGTATAACTTCCAAAAAACTGTCGCTGAATTTCCAGGCCTACGTTCCTTTCAGTCAGCTCACACGATACCCTGCTCATATCTTATTACTGCCCTTATCATATTTTGTGAAAATTATCTACCTATGGCTGTTTCTATAAGAGTCATGGTCTTATAGTTTATTAAACTATAAGTTTATTAAACTTACTCCATGAATATTTATAATTACTATTTGGCAACTAAAAAGTATAAATAAATGAAAGTTTATCAAACTTTTACAAGTTTGATAAAACCTACTGAATAAAATACTTGAGTTATATATGGCTTCCTAATGATCTTAACTAGCCCAGGAAATCACACTTGAAAACCTAAAAGAATAAATCATTTTTTCTTCAGAGCAGTGGTCCCCAACCTTTTTGGCACCAGGGACCAGTTTCATGGAAGACAATTTTTCCAAGGGATGGTGGGGGGTGGTGGGAGGGGGTAGGGTTTCAGAATGGTTCAAGTGTATTACATTTATCGTGCACTTTATTTCTATTATTATCACATTGTCACTTGCTACTCAATGACAGGGTTTTGATATGAGTCTGCAAACAATTATTATGGTCTTTGTGCAGTCAGACCTCTCTGCTAATGATAATCTGCATTTGCAGCCGCTCCCCAGCACTAGCATCACTGCCTTGGCTCCACCTCAGACCATCAGGCATTAGATTTTAACAAGAAGCACACAACATAGATCCCTCACACACAGTTTACAGTAGGGTCCACGCTTCTGTAAGAATCTAATGCTGCCACTGATCTGATAGGAGGCGGAGCTCAAGCAGTGATGTGAGAGGTGGGGAGCAGCTATGAATACAGATGAAGCTTTGCTGGCCCACTGCTCACTTCCTGCTGTGCGGCCTGGTTCCTGACAGGCCACAGTCCTCGGCCCAGAGGTTGGGGACCACAGCTTTAAAGGATCCCTCCTGATTATCAATTGTCTACACTTTTCACAGGGTCTGTAGTGCAGGCTCTTCAAAACTGAGATCATTAGCAAGTCCCAAAATGTACTTGTGGTCTACACTGCAAATAAAGGAAGACCCATTTGCTCTGCACATTTGTTATGTGCTCAGGTGGCAAAAATGAAACTGCAGTGCAGAAGTCAAAGAGCCTTTCATGTATTCACACCCAGGTTGAGGGCCACCGAATCTCAGTACAGGTGATCCATAAGCAATGTTTCTGAACTTTTCTACCTCTATGTCATTCAAATATGCAGTTCAT
>NW_012151507.1:7420955-7421926 GCF_000956105.1 Propithecus coquereli | reverse complement strand
TGTTTTTTGAAACACCACTGGTTATCTGTAGGGGAAAATATCAAGAGCCCAAAGGACACTCTTAATTAGTCTCACAGCATTTAGGATCTGTGCCACATGTTTGGCACTTAATTTTATCTGCATCAAATGCCATATACACTGGGATGTCTCATAGTATTTTTTAACTTCTATACTGATATAAATTGTTTATTTCTACCTAAAATTTAAGCAACCTTAAAGGAATTTTTTGTCATCTCTCAGAATGAAGGACTAAAGTGCACAAGTGCTAAAAATCAAGCACAAGTGCTAAAAATATAGTAGGTACACAAATATTTGTTAAATCAATGAAATTAATTAATATACAAATATGCCCTCTTCCAGGGCAAGCTAACCCAGCACTGAGGCCTTGAATATGGCAATTAAATAAAGACAGGTATGACTCAGTTACCTTTTCCTGTCAATTATAATATTTCCCTAAAATTGGTCATTTTCTCTTTCCCAGGCCAGTATCTTATTTCAGGTTTTTATTTCCTCAAATTTGACTTATATATCATAGGTTCTTCTTTGTTCTTAACTGCATTTTACATAGCTTACATCCAGCTTAATCTTCCTAACTCAAATCTTGGCTCATGCCATGCTCAAATCCCTCAAATTATTCTCTGGTGCTTTACACAAAGTCCACACACTGAACAATGTTTCCACTGAGGCTCTCCATGGCCTATTCTCAACCTGCCTCTCTAACCACATACTCTATCTCCTAGCCCTACTTCAAATTCTGCTTGCATCTGTACTGCTTGCTTTCACAAACGTCAAATTGTTATCATTTCTACTTTCTCCTTTTCCCTGAGAACTCCTGCTGGCCTTGACGAAGCAAGCTACCATGATTTCTAAAGCAGCAAAGAAATGAATTCTGTCCAAGTCATATCAGCTTTAAAGGGGATCCCAAGCCTCAAAAGAAACTACAGCCCTGTCAAAAACTTTGATTGCAGTCA
>NW_012151507.1:7419786-7420905 GCF_000956105.1 Propithecus coquereli | reverse complement strand
GAGGTTGGCTATATTATCAACAAAGACATTATAAGATTAGGTTAAGCCTTCCCATCTTCAGAAAGGTACCAGTGTATAACTTTTTTTAGAATATGATTATTTTGCATATATACATGTAAGATTTCTGTCCATTTGAAATACATTTCACAAAATAAAACAAAAATGCACAGGTCATGAGATAGTTACTTTCCTTGAAAAAGAAAAACAATCAAGAATGAATTTTATATCAACTTAAAACTTTAGAAATCAAAGATTTCCCCCTAATTCCCAATTATTCTATGAATTAAATTTAGGAGGAAGGGATTATAATGAAAATTGAAAAAATCCCATTTCAGTCAAACTTCAGGGATTTCAAATAAAACACCTTTGTATGTCATGTGAGCTCTGAATAATATCAATAGGAAACATGAGGAAGTGGTCAAGTTTTCACCCAAACTTGATGTAGCACCAGCCCTGATTCTACAACCAACAATTTGTATAACCAAATTTTATTACATTCAGCCTCCCTCTTACTTCTAATATTCTCTCCTATCCAATCTCCATCCTATTCTATAACGCCCACAGAAAGTATTGATAAGGAAATCATAAAGCCAGCATTGCGACAATGTCTCTGAGATAAATTATAAATTAAGTTCCATCTTTCAAGAAACAGTTTGAGCCATAAAGCAAGGCAAAGAAGTATCATATTAGTTGGCATTCAGAAGTTGAGGGTTGGGAAGTGAGGCATTTATTACACTTAAGTTAGAAAAATGATGGACATTGGCATGCATATTGTCATGACATGAAAATAGCACTAATTAAGAACAAACTAGAGATAACTTTCCATAGGGTACTGGCTAATTCAAAATTAATTTCCTAACTTCTGAAATGAGTATTTCAAACAAATTAGAAATAGAGAAAGAGAAACACATTCACTTAATTCTTGGAAGTGTGTCTTTACATTAATAATGTTTCAAATAATGGAACAGATGTATCTACAAAGTACTAAATTAACTAAATTTGACACCAACATGTAAATAAAAACACCAAAGGAAAAAAAAAAGAACACCAAGAAAAATCAAACCTACAAAAGTTTAAAAAACAAATAGAAGCATTTAAAAATAAATGCTTATTTAATTA
>NW_012151507.1:7415642-7419300 GCF_000956105.1 Propithecus coquereli | reverse complement strand
CTCACTCTATTTATAGTTTTATAAAAACAGTAACAGTACTCTACTGTGTAGCCCTTATGCTGACATATACTTTACAAATATTTACTCCAGCCCCAATAATGAAGCCAGTGTAATAATTTTAGCACTGAGTTTTCAGAAAGCTCAGCTTTCTTCCTGAGTCACTCAGCTCCTGATGCCATATTCAAATCATTAGAATACCACATCCCCATGGTGTGACAACAGCCATACTTTCTCCAACTGAAAAATTAACCTCATTCCTTCTAGATACTAACTGCTACTAAAGAGAATGGCATTCGAAATACTTTTATAATCTTTCTGTAAATAGTAAGTGCTCAGTCCTGCTCCAGCTAAAGCAGTTAACTGTTTACAGAGCATAATTATAAAGTAATCAGGAGCCTAGCTAGATTCTGGTCCTGACACTGGCACTTAATCTCGGGGTCTCAGTTTCTAGAACTATAAATGAGATGGTTCAATATAAATAAGTTCAAACAACATATATTGAGTATATTCTGTGTGCAAATAGATAATGCCCAAGTTGCTGTCAGGCTCCAAATTTTAAATATTGTAATGATTCAGTAATACATTTTCCTGACTGTAACAAATTGTATAAAGACAACTCAGACCCAGTCAATAACTAGCACCTTCCTCAGCTTTTCCTCAGACACCTCTCTCCCCAAACCCTGCTCTCAGAGACATATTTGAGAGTCACAGTTGCGTTCAGCAATTTCTGGCTCCAACTCAAACCCTAACATGAGGATGATACACAATGGGAGTCTGCTTTCCTCAGGTCTCCCCTGAAATGGGAGCAGTGCCTAAGGAGGAAACAGGAGATTCAAGCAAGGTCTAAGTCTGAAAAACAAAGAAAAAGTTTTAGAAAGGAAAATACTGACAAACTATGTGACCTTGGGCAAGTTGCCTAACCTATGTAATCGTCAAGTTTCTGTCCTAAAAAATTGATAAAATGCCACCTTATAGAGCTGGTATGAGAAGTGGACAATTAACAGAGTTACATGTTTCATATATATTTTCCATTATTATTAATAACTATAAAGTGGAATTAACTGTTTTGTGAATCAGACACTCAATCTGTTTCCACAGTGGCCAGTCTGCCCATGAGGTATTAAGGGAATTCTACTTCAGGAGAAGGCAAGCAGTAGATGACTCTAAGATCTTTTCTAATTCAAAGGCTCCCTGAAAATATGCAGCTGTATCACTATCACCATGATGTGTGTATGATCACACCAAGGTCATTATTTAGTCTGAATCCTAATCACTGAGTTGGCAGCAAGAGAGGGCAAAATGGCCATGGGAGCATTCCTAGACACAAGGTCTCTGAAGAAGCAGGCTTTGCATAGCTACAGACCTACTTCTACCTACGGGCATCAGAGGCTAGACAGGGCTCACTTCACACTACGAACAGATACAAAATGCTGACAGTAATCTCACGCATGTGTAAATGCTCACTACTAGTTAACTCCTATTGTTGCTATTATCATCACAGACAGCATTCTCTAGGGATCACCACAACATTAAGATTTAAGTACTATATGCTTTTAGCACCCTATATACCTTAACACTGCTGACAAACCATAGAGTCTCCAGCTTTCACTAGCGATCATCCTCCGGAACATTTAAACTCCTTAGGTCAGCTGAAGCATGATTAAAATGTCTTAATCTAACACAAATATATTTTGATTTGATTTATTACCACCACATCAGGTAAAGCTGGTACCAGTCAAGGATGAAGCAGGCCTACGTGACCGGCAGCCACCGTGCTGGCAGAGCAGGCACTCAGTAAACATCCAGGAGAAGGGAAGAAACTTCTAGGGGTAAGCAAAAATACTCTCCTACCCTCAAACAGGATAGATTATTTCTGGGTTTCCTAGTTGTTTTCATCTGTAAACCCACAGTGTGCTGAGATCCCTAAACAATACAGACTACTTCACAGATAAAAATCCAAAAGGCTAGGGTATGAGGGGATACAAGGAATAATTTTCCATGGCTCTTCTCCTACACTACAACAAAAATAATGCTCACTTTCCTTTCCTGACTTCCCTTTAGACTAACATGCAGGCAGATTAATAAATCCAATCAGTTTTTTTAATACCTATAGAGGTACTGCCAAATTAAATCTCTGACAGAAAGAGCAGCTTAACAGTTACTCAGGTTACAAAAATCAAATGTATTAGCCCAACAAACATATAAAACTTGCTCAACCTCACTTGTAATCAGGGAAATGTAAACAAAAGGAGATGCTATTTATTGTGAATCAGAGTGGTAAAAACTGAAAAGACTGAAAATACCTACTGTTGATGAAGTTATGAAGAAAAGAGTGGTCAGATAACACTATTAGAAAGGGTATAAATTTGTGGTCTTCCTGTAGAGAAATTTGGTAGTACCAAGGAAAAACCAGATTGTGCACACCACAGCAATTTCATTCCCAATTATCTGTGTTTATGTTTCAGAGTATACATACAAGCACAACATGAAAACACAGAATATACACAGGGAAAACTATCCTTTACGATAACATTTGTATGTTTGTAATAGCAAAAAAGAAAAATAGAAACTGCTTATAGAACCCGCAAAAAAGAAATGGAGACATAAATTATGCTATATCCATGCCATAGGATACTATGCAATTAAAAAGAGTAAGAAATAGTTTAATGTAGTATTCATAATTGATTGTTCAGTGAGAAAAGGAAGTTGCCAAACAGGATATACAGAATGTTCCTTTTGTAAAAGGATACATAAACAGTCAAAAAAAATTTCTTTTTAAAACTAGAATTGGTGGGCAGGGGAGAGGGATAACACATTTTACATTTGTTGATTTAAACTTTTTAAATAATAAAAAAGAAAAAGAGAAAGAAAATTCCATATATTTTTGTTTGTTTTCTAAGTAACACAAAGCTGCTTATCTTCTCAAATCATAAATCAGTGACTAGCTTTATACAGATAATTTTTATAGTAGTTTTGTTAATTTACTTAAATGTCTCAAAGATTTGATTAAGTACATGATTTTCTTAGTCAAAAACTAAGATTAGTTCAGAGAACCACTGTGTTGGTTCATGTACTTTGAAAAAGTGAAATGACAAACACATCAACAATATTTGCTATGGAAAAACAGAACATGCTACTGTAAGTTTATATCAGAGGAAATCCACTTGAGGTTTTTCTGTTACATTTGGTTCATCATTTGGCAACAATAACAATTATTTTAAGAACTCTAGCCTGTTTCTGACCAATTCTATCTCTTTAACAGGCTGCCATTTAAAATGGTATTGATAACATATTAAATTATAGCCATTGTGAATAAATATCAATCTTATCTCCCTCTTTTGGCATGCTAGATCTAGCCAACCTTTTAAAACACCTGCTTTACTGAACCACCTAGGAAAATATACATAAAAATGTTAATAGAAAGATTAAAAAATAAAGTCAAATTTCTATGAAAAACTGTATAGCATTTAGCTAGTTACACTGACCCTTCAAGTCAATTATCCATGACTTAGAGGTTGGCTGTATTATCAACAAAGACATTATAAGATTAGGTTAAGCCTTCTCATCTTCAGAAAGGTACCAGTGTATAACTTTTTTTAGAATATGATTATTTTGCATATATACATGTAAGATTTCTGTCCATTTGAAATACATTTCA
>NW_012151507.1:7400617-7401822 GCF_000956105.1 Propithecus coquereli | reverse complement strand
CAATAAACAGAAAGCCAGTTTGAAATTCATATGAAGCAATACCTAGTGTACCTTGAGTTTCAACAACAGAGGCAATCCAGATCATGTGGGAATGTTCAAAGGTGACAAGCTAATTTAAAAATAATCCTTAGAGTAATATAGACATTTTAACAATGTTGATTCTGCCAATCCATGAGCATGACATATTTTTCATCTGTTTTTGTCCTCTGAAATTCCCTTCCTCAGTGTTTCATAGTTCTCCCTGTAGAGGTATTTCACCTCCTTAGTTCAATATATTCCTAAGTATCTTATTTTCTTTGTTGCTCTTTTGAAAGATATTGAGTCTTTGATTTGATTTTCAGCTTGACTGTTGTTGGCATATATAAATGCTACTGATTTGTGTAACATTGATTTTGTAACCTGAAACTTGGCTGAATTTGTTCATCAATTCCAGGAATCTCTTGCCAGAGTCTTTGGGGTTTTCTAGTTATATCATATCGTCAGCAAAGAGCACTAGTTTGACCTCTTCTTTCTCCATTTGGATACCCTTGATTTCCTTCTCTTGTATGACTGCCCAGGCTAGGACTTCCAGCACTATGTTGAATAGATGTGGAGACAATGGGCAACCTTGTCTGGTTCCAGTTGTAAGCAGGAATGCTTTCAATTCTTCCCCATTCAGTACGATGTTGGCTGTGGGTTTGTCATACATGGCTTTTATAATTTTGAGGTAAGTCCCACCTATGCCTATTTTGTTAGGTGTTCTTATAAAAGAGTGCTGGATTTTGTCAAATGCTTTTTCTGCATCTATTGAGAGGAACATATGGTCTTTGTTTTTGCTTCCATTTATGTCATGAATTACATTTATAGATATGCGTATGGTGAACCATCCTTGCATCTCTGGTATGAAGTCTAGTTGGTCATGGTGGATTATTGTTTTTGATATGAAGCTGAATTTGGTTTGCTAGGATTTTGTTGAGAATTTTTGCATGTACATTCATACAGGATATTGGTCTATAGATTTCTTTTCTTCTTGTGTCCTTTCCTGGCTTTGGTATCAAAGCGATATTGGCTTCATAGACAAGCTGGGGAGGAATCCTTCGTTTTTGATGTTATGCAATAATTTCTGCAGTATAGGAATCAGTTCTTCTTTAAAGATCTGATAAAATTTGGGTGTGAAACTATCTGGTCCAGGACTTTTTTTTCTTGGAAGATTTTTTTATTGCTGC
>NW_012151507.1:7398332-7400567 GCF_000956105.1 Propithecus coquereli | reverse complement strand
AATTCAAAATATCATCTGTGTATACTATAAAAATCTCTATACACACAAATTCAAAAATGATGAGGAAGTGAACAAACTCTTGGAAACACACACAGATGGGACTTACCTCAAAATTGTAAAAGCCATGCATGACAAACCCAAAGCCACATCATACTGAATGGGGAAAAGTTGAAAGCATTCCCACTCAGAACTGGAACAAGATAAGGATGCCCACTGTCACCACTTCTGTTCAATATAGTGCTGAAGTTCTAGTCAGAGCAATCAGGCAAGAGAAGGAAATTAAGGGATTCCAAAAGGGGAAAGAGGAGGTCAAACTATTGCTTTGGGCTAATGATAAGATCTAATATCTAGTAAATCCCAAAGATTCTGCCAAGAGATTCCTGGAATTGATAAATAAATTCACCAAAGTCTCAGGTTACAAAATCAATGTACACACATCAGTAGCATTCCTATACACCAAAAACAGTCAAGCTGAGAATCAAATCAAAGACTCAATACTTTTCATAACAGCTACAAAGAAAATAAAATATCTAGGAATATATTTAATCAAGGAGATGAAAGATCTCTACAAAAAGAACTATGAATCACCAAGAAGGAAATTGCAGATGATGTAAACAACTGCAAAAATATATCATGCTCATGGGTCGGCAGAATCAACATTGTTAAAATGTCCATACAACCCAAAGTGATTTACAGATTTAAAGCAAAGCCCATCAAAATACCAACGTCATTTTTTCTTGCAGATCTAAAAAAAATTATTCTATGCTTCCTTTGGAAACAGAAAAGACCCTTAATAGCCAAAGCAACCTTAAGCAATAAGAACAAATCAAGAGGCCTCAGTTTACCAGAGGTTAAACTATACAACAAGGCTATACTACAGCATGGTACTGGCACAAAAATAGAGACATAGACCTACAAATCAGAACAGAGAACCCAGATACAAAACCATCCACGTACAGCCATCTCATCTTTGACAAAGTAGACAGCAGTATACACTGGGGAAAGGAATCCTTATTCAATGAATGTTATTGGGAAAATTGGATGGTCACATGTAGAAGATTTAAACAGGACCCATCTCTCTCACCACTCATAAAAAATTAATCCAAAATGGATAACAGACTTTAAGATAAGAAACCATAATAACTCTAGAAGAAAGTGTTGGAAAACTCTTCTAGATATTGGACTAGGCAAAGAATTTATGAAGAAGACCCCAAGGGCAATCACAGCAACAACAGAAATAAATAAGTGGGACTTGATTAAATTAAAAAGCTTCTGCGCAGCCAAGGAAACTATGAAAAGAGCAAACAGACAACCTACAGAATGGGAGAAAATATTCACATGGTATACATTCAATAAAGGGCTAATAACTAGGATCTACAAAGAACTCAAACAAATCAGCAAGAAAATATCAAACAAGCCCATTAAAAAGTGGGCAGAAGACATGAACAGAAGCTTTCCAAAAGAAGATAAAGTCCAAAAAACATATGAAAAAATGCTCAACGTCATTAATTATCAATGAAGTGCAAATCAAAACCACAATGAGATAGCACCTAACCCCAATAAGAATGGCTTTTATCAAAAAGTCCCAAAAGAACAGATGCTGGTGTAAATGCGGAGAGAAAGGAACACTTATACACTGTTGGTGGGACTGCAAACTGGTACAACCTCTATGGAAAATAGTACAGAGATACCTCAGAGAACTAAATGTAGACCTACCATTTGATCCAGCAATCCCATTCCTGGGTATTTACACAAAGGGAAAAAAAAGTCATTTTATCAAAAAGACACTTGCACTAGAATGTTTGTTGCAGCACAATCTATAATCACAAAGATGTGGAATCAACCCAAGTGCCCATCAATTCGTGAATGGATTAATAAAATGTGGTATATGTATACTGTTAATATGTAGTACTATGCAGCCATAAAAAAATCAAT
The DNA here is from genome assembly GCF_000956105.1 of Propithecus coquereli. Taxonomy (NCBI): domain Eukaryota; kingdom Metazoa; phylum Chordata; class Mammalia; order Primates; family Indriidae; genus Propithecus; species Propithecus coquereli. The sequence continues at coordinate 7,398,632 of NW_012151507.1, read as the reverse complement.
TAATACCTTTTCAACAATCTGGATGGAGCTAGAGATCATTCTCCTTAGTGAAGTATTGCAAGAATGGGAAAATGAACACGATGTGTACTCACTATTAAATTGGAACTAACCAATCAGCATTCATTGGCACGATGGAAGTAAAACTCAAAAGAAATCAAGCAGATGGGAGGGGGGAGTAGGAGATGGGTGAAATCATACCTAACGGGTACAATGCACACTATCTGATGATGGGCACACTTAGAACTTTGACTCAAGCAGTAAATAAAAAAGCAATCCATGTAACCAAAACATTTGTACATG
>NW_012151507.1:7397442-7398282 GCF_000956105.1 Propithecus coquereli | reverse complement strand
AAACGATAAGGTTCCACTCAAATAAGATGAACAGAAATGCATCCCACTTACCAATTCTTTCAATAAACGTAAATGGTTTGAATTCTCCACTAAAGAGAAATAGGCTGGCTGAATGGATAAGAAAATACAACCTAAGTATCCGCTGTCTCCAGGATACATCTAACCCAAAAGGACTCATTCAGACTCAAGGTGAAGGGATGGAAAAAAATATTCCATGCAAATGGAAATCAAAAGAAAGCAGGTGTAACCATTCTAATTTCAGATAACATAGACTTCAAATCATCAATAGTAAAGAAAGACAAAGATAGTCATTAGATAACTGTAGAGGGAACAATTCATCAAAAAGACATAACAATCCTGAATAGTTACACACCTAACACAGGTGCACCCAGATTCATAAAGCAAACCCTACCAGACCTAAACAAAGTGATAAACAGCAACATCTTAATAGCCAGGGACTTCAAAACCTCACTGACGTAACTGGATAGATCCTCCAAGCAGAAAATAAATAAACACTGGACTTAAACAAGACTCTAGAGCAAATGGGCCTAACAGACATTTGCAGAACATTCTACTCAAAAACTACTGAACATACATTCTTCTCATCAGCACATGGAACATTCTTTAAGAATGATCACATCTTAGGCCACAAAACATGTCTCAACAAATTCAAAAAAATTAGAAATTATACCATGTATCATCTCAGACCATGCTGGAATAAAATTAGAAATCAACTTGAACAATAACACTCAATTCTACACAAATTCATGGAAATGAAGAAAACCTACTGCTGAACAACCATTGGGTCAAGGAGAAAATTAAGGTGGAAATCAAAAGATT
>NW_012151507.1:7383727-7386087 GCF_000956105.1 Propithecus coquereli | reverse complement strand
TGTATTGAAAATGTATGAAATGCCTGATCTATAAAAGAAAAGAAACTATTACTTCCTACTCTGTGATTTTTGTAGCTTTTTTAATGTAGGTGATGGCTAATAGATTTTCAAAAGACAAGGTGACATCTCAAATAGTGAAAAAATTTTAAGAACAGAAGTGAAAAAAACTTAGAGAAAAACAGAAATTTGATAATTTGATGCCGTGCTCCAATTCAGACCATATGTAAGAATGAGAAATTACAAATTTCATGTTTTTCACATTTCAAATGCAATTCCAGAAAAGTTATGCTTTTCTAGTCTTTCTCAGTATTGAAAATTTTAAGATATTATAAAAGAAAAATATTCATTTATTATTATTCAGTCCCTCATTTATTATTATTCACACTATTTACTGAGCAGGTAATATCTCATGGAGAGGAAAGACTGGAAAGAGGGGAAGGAGAGAACCACGTGGCCATCAGGAGGAAAAAAAGAGTCCAGGCAGAGGGAAGATCGAGTGCAGTAGCCCAGAGGCAGGAGTGCATCTGGTGTGTATGAAGAATACCAAAAGGACAAGTGTGTAATTTATGAGGCTGAGAATGATACAAAATGAGGTCAGAAAGATAAAAATCAGATAGCGAAATTATATATGGCCTTGTGAACCACGGTAAGGAACTTTGGCTAAGTGAAATGAGAAGGTACCGAAGGATTTTAAGAAGAGGAGTAATGTGATCTCACACATTTCAAAAGGATGACTATGGTTGGTATATGGAACACAAACTACAGGGAAGGGGACAAGGGTAGACAGCAGGAGACCAATTTGGAAGTAACACAATAATCCAGTACAGAAATGATAGGGCCAGATAGAGGTTGGCTCATGGATTTCTAGATTTGGAGCCTAGGAGCTGCCACTTGCTGACCAGTGACTTGGTTGTGGGCAAATCAGGCTTCAGTCATTACTCCACCTAGAACACGTATTCTCCTCATACAATAGAAAAGAAAGCAGCAAAACCATTTAAGAGACAGAATTCTGGAAACCTGTCTCCATCATACATGCGCGAGCCCTCACGCCCAACATGGATGTATGATCAGCTAGGGCCCTCTCTGGTTTCTCCTGAGTATGTGCAAAGACTTGCCCATATAGACAGGCTTCCAGGCCACCAGCAATTATGTAGGATCTTATAAAGGCCTATTAATTCCTCAGATCACCTTGTTAAAATCCTGGCCAATCTGTGTCTTTACCAAACCAGATATTATAACCTCAGGCCACCCGTACCACTGAGCTTCCTATTCTTTTGACACAAAATCACTACTGTTTCTAACAACGCTCTGCAAATGAAAGGTTTTTCCATGCATGCTCTGCTCCAAATCAAGTGAGACACCTCCAGTAGCAAAAGCAAAGCTGCTAGTTTTTACAGCTTGCCCCACCCTAATAAAACTACATGACAATAAGTCAGTGGTGGAAATGAGCAAAATGGGAGCAGGCTTAGGGGCTAAAACATCACCAACTACACTGTTCTTACACACAGTTCAGTAGTTTTTCTTGAATAAATCTCAATTTTTGGTATGCTTTTGGTCAATTTCCAACATCCTGAAATGGCTATTTTTCACAAGTTTACCCACTTCTATTAATATCATTACTTTGTGATAAGTGGACTTGCTGAGCTCTCCATTCAGCCAGTCTGCATTAAATTCACATCATTTTACTTTTATATTTTACTGACACATAAAAAATTGCACATTTTTATGGAGTACGATCATTCCCTATGACCAAGTGGAATTTGAGGATGGTTTAACATAGGCAAATGAATAAATGTTATACATCACATACATCACAGAATGATGGATAAAACCATGTTATAATTTCAATAGATGCAGAGAAAGCATTTGATAAAATTCAACATTCCTTCATGATAAAACTCTCAACAAATTAGGTTTAGAAGGAACATACTTCAACATAAATAAAGGCCATATATGATAAACCAACAGCTAACATCATACTGAACGGGGGAAAGTTGGAAGCTTTTCTTCCAATTTCTGGAACAAGACAAGGATATCCACTTTCACCACTGCTATTCTACATAGTACTGGAAATTCTGGCCAGAGCAGTTCAGCAAGAGAAAGAAAAGAATCCCAGGTTGAAAAGGAAGTAGTCAAAGTGTCCCTGTTTGCAGATGTCATGATAATATGTATAGAAAACCCTAAAGATTCCACCGAAAACTGTTAGAACTAATAAGCAAATTCAGTGAAGTTGCAGAATACAAAATCAACATACAAAACTAAGTAGCATTTCTGTAACGCCAATAGTGAACTATCTGAAAAACAATCAAGAAAGCAATCCCATTACCAATAATAGAAAGAAAGAAAGAAAGAAAGAAAGA
>NW_012151507.1:7382508-7383677 GCF_000956105.1 Propithecus coquereli | reverse complement strand
AGAAAGAAAGAAAGAAAAGAAAGAAAGAAAGAAAAGAAACTGCCTAGGAATAAATTTAACCAAGGAAGTGAAAGAGTTGATCAATTAGAGGGCATCATGTTAAATGAAACAAGCCAGGCAGAGACAAATACTGCATGATCTCACTCATATGTGGAAACTATGAAATGTTGATTTCACAGAAGTTGAGAACAGAAAGTGGTTAGCACAGATTGGGGAGGCTAGGGGGAGAGGGTGATGGAGAGAGGTTGGTCAATGTATACAATACATACATCTATCTCTTCTGCCTCTCATTTCTTACATCTTAAGGTAGCCACTTCAGTGCAACTGTAACAAGACAACTCTGGTCAAAATGGCTATGTCAAAAATGAACCTTGAGCCCAATTTAGCTCTCTTCTAAGACCAAAGAAATGATGACTTTTCACTGATTTATCTACATGATTTTAAGATTCTGGCAGTTGATGTTTCTGGATATCTTCCAGATTAATATAAGCCAAAACTGTGGGGTCATTTGGCTTGCCATTTATTTATAAATTTATCAGTTTTCTAGTAATGTTGCTTTTCATAAGTAAATGGTTCTTCCATTAAAGAGCGTATCTACACAACTTTCTAATCTCATCACACCTAATGTAATCATCACGGGATCATAAAATACCTTTCCAAGCCTTGAATGACACTGAGTAATTTATCATTCAAAATGCATGGGAAATTAACTAAAGATATGCTTGTTGTCTAATAGACAATCTTTAGAAGAGAATATTTTGATTGCCAGTAGATTTTTCTACAATTGTTCCTTTATAGAAATATGTTTGCCTTCTGGCTGACACAATTTAAACGTTCTATACCTAAAGTTCCTTGACAGTGCACTAGTTTATCTATATGCTTGAAATCATTCTCTAAAAATGCTTCCAAATGTGATGAAAGATCCCTAAAAAAATGCTGTTTGGAAGAGAGAGTTTCATGTTCTATTTTCCTATTATATTCCATTATATCCTTCTACCCAAAGTCTGCAATTTTAGACAGATTCAGGATATCTAGAATATATAAGATCTAGACTATATTATCTGTAAAGGGAATATTGAAAATATTACCTTTTAAGCAATTAAAAGTTATATTAATCCAGAGGTTTAAAGGAGAGTATCTATCTTCATTTTGAGCATCAAGAAAAATCG
>NW_012151507.1:7381450-7382458 GCF_000956105.1 Propithecus coquereli | reverse complement strand
GGGCTTCAGGGTGAGAATGACATAGCTTTGAATGTTGTATATTATATTTATTACCCCCATGACCTTGAATAATTTATTGAAAATTTTTTAGTCTTTTTCTTCACATGTAATATAAGGATGATAATAGTTATTTCTCAGGGTTAATATGAATAAAATATGAAACTAGGCATATTAAATATCCAATATATTATATGCCAAAAAACTAATACTTAATACATGTTAGTTATCATTCTTCAAAGTTAGCAGAATAGAAGGAATGTTTTTTACTAAATTAGAGCAAAGAACATAATTATGTGATACTAAATTTCATAATGTATTACTATTGAATAGTACCTGCTATTCTATTAATTTTGTTCTCTCTCAATTCTAGTTCCATGTGTTTTTTATTTTTAAAGAGAATGGCATTTTTGTATGACATTACCTAAAATCTTGTGTTCGAATAACTTTCCAGTAGATACTTGTTACACCTACTTCCCCTTTCTGAGCACAGGGCTCAATTCCATTTCCCAGTAGCACCTGCAGTTCTTGTTTAGCATGAAAGAATGTGCACAGCGTATAGCTCTGGCCCAAAAATCTCTTGCATGAGCTCTCTGCTCTTTTCCCATTCATGTCATCTGGGATAGAGATGACTTTCAGCAGTGTTCCTGGAAGTCTTGTATAGAATATAGTGGAATCATACAATGGAAATAAGGGTGATCTCTGTGATCAACAGAATACTGTGGAAGTGATGCTGTATGACTGATCCCAAGGCTAGGAAATGGAAGGCACTGCAGCTTCCACCTTGCTCTCTTAGACTGCTCTCTCTGGAAACAGCTAGGCATTATATCACAGGGACACCCAAGCAACACCTATGGTGAAATCTATGTGGACAGGCACAATGTTTCTTGTCAACAACCAGCATCATTTTGGCAGCTGTATGAGTAAGCCCCTTGGAGCTTCTTAAAGCTTTAAGTCCTGCCCAGTCAAGTTTTCAGATGACTGCCTGCCCAGACAATCTCTGACCCTTCA
>NW_012151507.1:7374148-7381400 GCF_000956105.1 Propithecus coquereli | reverse complement strand
ATAAAATTTCTAGAAGAAAACATAGCAGAAAATCTACATGATCTTGAGTTTGTTTATAAATTTTAGATACAATGACAAAAACATAATCCATGAAAAAGGAAAAAAATGTTTGTGACATTGAGTTAGGCAAGGATTTATTAGACAAACACAAAAAGTATAAATCAAACAGGAAAAAAAATTGGCAAATTGGGCTTCATAAAAATTAAACTTTTCCCCTTCAAAAAACATTGTTCAGAAAATGGAAAAGCAAACCACAGAATATAAGAAATATTTGCAAGATATATCTGATAATGGACTTTTATCCATAATACATTAAAAAAAAACTCTTATAAATCAGTGAGACAAATAGCCCAGTTTAAAAATGACCAGCATATTTGACTGGATACTTGGCCAAGAAGATATACAAATGGAACATAATCACATAAAAAGATGCATAACATTAGTCATTAGGAAAATGCAAACTAATACCACAATATACCACAACACATCCACTAGAATAGCTCAAATTTTCAAAACTGGCAATGCCAAATGTTGATAAGGCTATAGAGCAACTGACAAATATGTTGCTGACAGGGATGTAAAACAGTACAGCTACTTTGAAAAGTAGCTTGGTGGTTTCACATAAAATTAAGCATATACTTACCATAAGATCCAGCCAGTCCACTCCTAAAGTTAAATGAAAGCATATATTTGTCAAAGAATGTGACCTAATATATATGGCAGCATTATTCATGATAGCCAATGGCTAGAAACAACGCAAAGGTCCATTAACTGGTGACCAAACAAATTTCAACATATCTATACAAGAGATTATTACTCGGCAATAAAAAGGAACCAACTACTGATACAACGTAGATAAATCTCAAAAGCATTATGCTATGTGAAGAAGCCAGATACAAACAACTATGTACTAAATAACTCCATTTATATGAAAGTTTAGAAAAGGCAAACTACGGTGACAGAAAAGAAATCAGTGGTTGCCAGGGACCACAAGTGAGGAGAAAGGATAAACTATAAAGGGACAAGAAAAGTTTTCAGGGGTGATGAAAATGTTTTATATAATTATGATGGTGGTTATATAGATATATACATTTTTCAAAACTCAATGAACTATACACTCAAAATAGGCTTATTCTCTTGTATGTAAATTATACCTTCATAAAGTTTATTTTTAGTGGTACTGTATCAAAACACATCAAAATTGTTAGATAAAAATCAGTCAAATGCCCTATTTTGGAGACTGAAAAAGCTGAAAGAAGGGATTACAATTGGTAGCCCAGATATTGGAGCAAAATAGACATATACTTAGAGTAATCCAAGACTTTTGTTTACAGAGGAAATCACTGCACAAGAAAGTAGAGGGTCCTGACTAGATAACCACAGAGGAACATTCAAAAATCAATTAATATACTCCAGCACATCCACAGCTAAGGAAGAAAAAACATATGATCATACCAATAAAAGCTTTAGACAAAATCCAATACTCATTCACAATAAAAACTCTCAACGCAGAAATAGAGAACTTCCTCAACTGGATAAAGAACATCTACAAAAACCCCACAACTAACATCATACTTGATGGCAAGAAACCAGATGCTTTTTCCCCAATGATCAGGAAGAGATCAAGAACGTCCCCTCTCACCACTCCTATTAAACATTATACTGGAATGCCCAGCAAATGCAGTAAGACACATAGAAAATAAAATAAGAGGTATGCAGATTGATAAGGAAAAAATAAAATTTTTTATTCTCAGGTGACACGACAGTGTGGCAAATTCCAAAGAACTGAACAAAAATAAAAAAAAACTTATCAATATTAGTGTTGAATGTAAATGGTCTTAATGCTCCTCTTACAAGATATAGATGGGCTGACTGGATGAAAAAAACACACCCAAATCATTTGTTATCTCCCAGAAACCCATCTAACTAGCAAGGACTCTCACAGACTCAAGGTAAAGGGATGGAATAAAATATTCCATGCATATGGAAACCAAAAGCAATCAGGAGTAGCTCTTCTCATATCAGATAAAATAGACTTTAAGTCAACAATGGTTTGAAAAGACAAAGACAGTCATTATATGATGATAAAGGGAACAATCTGGCAAGAAGATATAACAATCCTAAATGAATATGCAAGTAACACAGGATTTCCCAGATTCATAAAACAAATTCTAAATAACAGCATTATAACAGCCAGGGACTTCAACTGACAGAACCAGACAGATCATTGAGACAGAAAATCAACAGAGAAACACTGGACTTAAGATTTTAGAACAGATGAACCTAACACACATTTATAGAACATTCTACCCCAAAACCATGGAATACATATATTTCTCATCAGCTCATGGGACATCTTCCAAGACAGGTCATATGTTAGGCCACAAAACAAATCTCGGCAAATTGAATAAAATCAAAATCATACCATGTATCTTCTCAGACCGCAGTGGAATAAAACTAGAAATCAATTCCAAGAGGAACTCTCAAATCTACACAAAGTCATGAAAATTAAACAATCTGCAGCTAAACGATCCTTGAGTCAATGACAAAATTATGATGAAAATAAAAAGATTTTCTGAACTAAACGAAAAAGAGGATACAAGACTCCAAAATCTCTGGGATGTAGAAAAAGCAGTGCTGAGGCGGAAGTTCATAGTCTTAAATGCTTACATCAAAAAGACAGAAAGATCACAAATTAACAAATGATTCACCATAATCAAGTGGGATCCATCCTAGGGATGCAAGGATGGGTAAACATATGCAAATCAATAAATATATCACATCAACAGAATGAATGACAAAAATCATACAATCATTTCAATAAATGCAGAAAAAGCATTTGACAAAATTCAACATCCTTTCATAGGAAAAATCCTCAACAAATTAGGTATAGAAGGAATGTCGGAACAATAAAGGCCATTTATGACAAGCTCACATCTAACATCATAAGGCACAGTTGAAAGGTTTTGCTCTAAGATCCGGAACAAGAAAAGGATGCCTACCCTTGCCACTACTATTTAATAGAAAGACTGAAAGCACTGGAATTCCTCATCGCAGAAATTAGGCATGAGAAAGAAATAAAAGGCATCCAAATTGGAAAGGAAGAACTTAAATTGTTCCTGTTTGCATACAACATGACCTTATAATATAGAAAACCCTAAATACTCCTCCAAAAAAACCATTAGAACGAATGAGTTCAGTAAAATTGCAGGATACAAAATCAACACACAAAAATAAGCAGTGTTTCTGTACACAAATGGCAAACTATCTGAAAAAGAAATCAAGAAAAAAAACCATTTATGATGGGTAAAAGAAAATTGAAAACTTAGGAATAAATTTAACCAAAGAGAAGAAAGATCTCTACAATGAAAACTAAAAAATACTGATGAAGGAAATTAAAGAAGATATAAATAAATGGAAAGATATCCTGTTTTCATGGATTGGAAGAATTAATATTGTTAAAATGTCCATAGTACTACCCAAAGCAATCTACAAATTCTATGGAATCTCTATTAAAATAACGATAACATTCTTCACGGAAATATAAAAAACAATCCTAAAACTCACATGGAATCACAAAAAACCTCAAATAGCCAAAGCAATACTGAGCAAAAAGAACAAAGTTTAGAGGCATCACACTACCTGACTTCAAAATATACTACAAAGCTATAGTAATCAAAAGAGCATGAGACTGGCATAAAAACAGACATATAGACCAATGAAATCGAATAAAGACCTTAGCAATAAATCCACACATTTACAGCCAACTGATTTTCAACAAATGTGACAAACACACAATGGAGTAAGGACTGTAAAATAGTGGTGGGAAAACTGGATATCCACACATGCAGAAGAATGAAATTAGACCTTTATCTCACACACTGTATACAAAAACAAAAACAAAACAGATTACAGACTTAAATATAAGATCTGAAACTATTAAACTACTAGATGAAAACATGGAGAAAAGTTCCAGTACATTGGTCTGGGCAATGATTTTTTGTATGTGACCCCAAAAGCAAAAATAGACAAATGGGATTGCATCAAAATAAAAAGCTTCTGCACAGTAAAGGAAACAATCAACAGAGTAAAAGAAAACCCATGGAATGGGAGTAAATATTTGCAAACCAAACACCTGATAAGGGGTTAATATCCAATATATATAAGGATCTCACAAAACTCAATAGCAAAAACAACAACAAATAACCCCATTAAAAAATATGCAAAAGACCCAAAAGGACAATTCTCAAAAGAATTACAAATGGCCAACAGGTATACGAAAAGATGCTCAACATCACTAATCATGAGGGTAATGCAGATCAAAACCACAATGAGAATCACTTCACCCCAGTTAGAATGGCTATTATCAAAAAGACAAAAAAATAATAAATGCTGTTGAGGATGTGGAAAAAGGGGAACTCATATACTGTTGGTGGAAATGTAAATTAGCATAGCTATTATGGAAAACAGTGGGGAGGATCCTCAAAAAATTAAAACTGGGACTGCTATATAATCCAGCAATCCACTACTGGGTATATATCCAAAGGAAATGAAATAAGTATGTCAAAAAAAAATCCTGAACTCTCATGTTTATTGCAGCTATTCACAATAGCCAAGGTATGGAATCAATCTAAGTACCCATCAACAGATGAATGGATAGACAAAATGTGGTAAACCTACACGATTAAATATTATTCAGCCGTAAAAGGGAATGAAATACTGATACGTGCTATACCATCTGTCAATGTGAGAGAACCCCAAAAACACTATGCTAAGTGATAGAAGTCAGACACAGGTCATATTTTATATGATTCCATACATATAAATTATCCAGTATAGGTAAATCTATAGGGACAAAAAGCAGATTAGTGGTTGCCAGAGGCTAAGGAAAGGAAGGGACAGGGAGTGTCTGCTTAATGGGTATGGTCTTTCCTCTTGGGTGATGAATGTTTTCAAGCCCGATAGAGATGATGGCTACCAAAACTGGGAATGTGTAAATGCCACTGAATTTTACACTTTTAAATGGTTAATTTTATGTTACATGACTTTTACCTTAGTTTTAAAAAGTGAGTTGCTTATGTGTTTTATGTGCTTGGCTAACTTGACAGCATAATGTCATAACAAGTACGAATGTTAAAATTAGATAGCCTGGGTTCAGATCTCAGCTTTGTCACTTCTAGATGAGTTACCTTAAGCAAGTGATTGGGCTGTCTATGTCTCAGTTTCTCACCCCTAATGCCAAGTTAATATGAGTATTCATAGGATTATAAGAATTAAATAAGTTAACACATTTGAAACACTTAGAATGATTTTAGTATATAGTCAGTGTTCAATAAATATTAGTTTGAAATAACTATTATTTTTATGGCAATAAAAGAAGGAAATGGTTTCATACAGAGGAAGACTGAGAATTCTAAGAAACTTTTATCAAAAATGATATAAATTCAGAAATCTACTATTAATAAACCATAGCCTACAAGCAGATAATACAAGAGCTTAAAGTAAACATCTGCCATTGAGCTCAACTTTGTATAAAAAGAGTACTGAGCATAGAGCCAAATGATATGTGACTCTTGTGAGGTTGGTTATCATCTTTCAGCAGCCCCAATGTAGTAAACAAAGCCGATATCGTGCTAAGTCAAAAAATGAGTGGCAAGGGGGACAGCAACAACAAAAAACAAATCAGAACTAAGTAACGTCAAATGAGAAGTAATACATACCACTGAAATTCTAAACACACTTGAGAGAATGTGAAACTTTTCATTAAACACTTCAAAAATACTTGAAATCAAATAGGAAATAAAAACAGCAAAGCGATGCTGTCAAATTTAAATAGTTGTATAAGGGGCACTGGAGACTATGTAACCAAGGAACAAAATAAATCAAATTTCCTTTTACATCTAGTCTCTAGCAGAAGCTAGCCTAAGAGTGGCAGAAATTAGGAAAACCACCACCCCTCCCCACTCTTGCATGCATGCACACACCCACACAAACACATACACACATACATAGACACCCCTTTGAAGATCATAAGTAAAGCAGCCATATAAATAGAGGAAACTGAGTAAGTTTTACTTCTTACCTTCTTCTGCTTCATCCTCCTGGGGTGACATTGGAGCCCCTCCGCCAGTGGGAGTGACTGGTTCCTCCTTGTCTGACTCTCGCTGTAGACTCACCACCTCATATATTGCATCTCCAGCATTGGTATGGCCCTTTCCCTCAGACTGAAAAAGATATAACAATATTTGAAATATTAGATATTTGAAGGAAACGTTGAAAGATAGTATTTCAATGGCTCATTCAAAAGAGCTGAAATGAAAAGAAACATGTTATGTTTGATCTACAGTATGTCTGAGGTTGAAAAAACTTTTACAGTGCATTGTTCTTCACATGATATTCTAAATGTAGATTACTCTAGTGTTATTTTAACCAATACATTGAAACCTACTAACCATTTTGGGAAAACTCAGTTTCTTTTTACCAGAAAAACCTAAGACACCTCAGATTCTAGGACAGACAGATAAGCAAGTGATGCCAGATTCTTAAAACTGACAACCTCATACTGAGGTAAAGAAATATCAGTTATACCCATTAACTAATCATGGAAGTAAAGTTTTTACCTTATGAACAGTCTGCAGTCTAAACGACACTTTTTTTAGAAGGGAACTTTAAGGCAACTGTCAATTCACCACCCTAGCATGGAATACAAAGTCCTGGATAAATTGGTCCCTGCCTCTCTCCCTAGTCTCATTTCACACATATAGTTTGTTGCTACATCCCAGCCACTCTTGCCTGGCTTCAGCTCCTTGAACCCTTTAAACTTTTTCCCAATTCAAGGCCTTAGGACATCATTTCCTCTCTGTCAATATAGGTTTTCTCCTACTCCTTGCTATTTTCCAGCCATCTTGGATCCATACCTCAAATATTATTTCTACAAAGAGGTTTTCCAGACCCTCCTCAATATTAACTAAGTTTCCCATCAAAAGATTCTTATCATACCCTGTCCTTTCCCTTCACTATATTTACCATAATGTAATTACACATTTATTTTTATATTTATTTGTTGAATATTTGTCTCATCCATAAGGGCAAGGAAAGTGATGATTTCAAACAGAAATTATATTGTACCTGATACACAGTAGATATTCAATAAATATATGTGGGATGAATGCCTAGACTAATGGTAAAACATGGATTTTGAAGTCAAATAGACCCGGGTTTGAACTTAAGTTTCACTACTAATAAGATGCAT
>NW_012151507.1:7371905-7373488 GCF_000956105.1 Propithecus coquereli | reverse complement strand
TATTCAAACTTCAAGTGTATTTTCAAAATCACTTCAAATAATGAAAACTAAAATTGACAAATGCATTAAAAAATAAAGAAAAAGAAGACAGCACTTAAAAGTTAAGTAGTTCTGTTTAAACCAACCAAATTTTTATTGCATTTCTATTATATTCAAGAAACAGAGACCTCAATCCATAGAACTACTGAAAGAATCATATAAAGAGATACCAAAAAAAATGAAATACTAACAAAATGTTCAAATAATACAAAAGATGTCCAGAAAGGGGAAAACAGAGGAATGAAAAGCAGACAACAAGCAAAAAACAAATAATAAAATCATCAACATAAATTGAAATATATCAATAATTATATTGAATATAAATGACATAAACATACCAATTAAAAGACAGATTGTTAGACTATATTAAAAACTAGGCATAACTATATTCTGCCTACCAAAAACACCCACTTAAAATATAATAATACAGGCAGTTTAAAAGTAAAACGAGGGAAAAAGGTACACCATGAAAACACTAATCAAAAGAAAGCTGAAGGGACTTTATTAATATAAGACAAAGTAGACTACCAAGCAAGAAAAAGATCACCAGGGATAAAGAAGGACATTACGCAATGTTAAAAGGATCAATTTAACAAGAACACATAAGAATCTTATAATTGTATGTACCTAACAACATGGTCTCAAATACATGAAGCAAAAACAGATAGAAACGAAGGAAATAGATGAATCCACATTTATAATTGGAGACTTCAACATTTCTCTTGCAGTAATCAACAGAAAAATTTTACAAAAATTCAGCAAATTGTAGAAGAATGGAACAACATCATCAAATAGACTGTGATATTTACATATCACCCCACCCAAAAACAGCAGAATCACATTTTTAAAAAAATGCACATGGAATATTTACCCAGATAAACCATTTCCTGGATTATAAAACAAACCATAAGAAATTTTTAAAAATTGAGGCTAGTCCAAAGGTAGTGAGTTATCTCATCTGATTGTTCACAATCAGTTACAGATTGAACTCCTTATTCTACTACTTTCCCCCCTTCTCACTACTGCACTTGACTAGTCTTAAAAAAAAAAGAAAAATTTTTAAAAATTGAAATCATAAAAAATATGTTCAGTAACCATAATACAATTAACCTGGGAATCAACAAGAGAAATGTATCTTAAAAATCCCCAAATATTTGAAAATAAAATAACACACTTCTAAACAATCCATGGATAAAAGCCAAAGAGGAATGTTTAAAATAGAAAATATTTTAAACAAAAATAAAAATACAACAAGTCAAAATTAGTGGAATACATCTAAAGAGTATACATAGGGAGAGTTAGAGCTATAAATGCTTATATTATAAGACAAAGGCAGCATCCAAAAATCAATAATCTCATCTTCTACCTTAAGAAATTAGAAAAAGAATGTAAAATAACCCAAAACAAGTAGAAGAAAAGAAATAAAATAACAGCATAAATAAATTAAATTGGGGAAAGAAAAATTTAAAAACCAACAACACCAAAAGGTAGTCCTTCAACATCAATAAACTGATAAACCTCCAGGTAAACTAGCATAGAAAAAA
>NW_012151507.1:7368174-7371215 GCF_000956105.1 Propithecus coquereli | reverse complement strand
AATCATATATATATACACACACATATGTAAACACATCACAACCAATGTAATATGTGTAAAACATATTACAACCATTGGGGTTTATCTGGGGAATGCAAAGCTGGTTCAAACTTGGAAAACTCAATCAGCATAATTCACCATATTAATAGATGAAAGAATGGAGGGGAAGGGGGATAAAGAGAAGCTGGTTAATGGGTACAAAAACACAGAGAGGAGGAATAAGTTCTAATATTTGATAGCACAGTAGGGAAATCATAGTTAAAAATACTTCAATGTATATTTCAAAACTGCTAAAAGAATTATAATGTTTCCAACACAAAGAAAAGATAAATGTTTGAGGTGACTGATAACCCAATCACCCTGATTTGATCATTACACATTGCATACATGTATCAAAATATCACATGTACCCCAAAAATATGCACAACTATTATGTATCGATTAAAAAATTTTTTAAAAAGACAGACCACATGACCATATCAATTGATGCAGAAAATACATTTGAGAAAATTTAGCATTTGTTCATATTAAAAACTTTCAGTAAACTAGGAATACAAGGGAGCTTCCTCAATCTGATAAAAAGTATCTATGAAAAATACTTTATGGTGAAAGACTGAATGCTTTCCTCCTGAGATGGAGAACAAAGCAAGAATGTCCACTGTCACCACTCCTATTGAACAGCCTATCCAAGTCCTGGCCAATAAATTAAGACAAGAAAAAGAAAAAAAGGTACAGAGATTGGAAATAAAACTGGTCTCATTTACAAACAACATAATTTTCTTTCTCAGGAGTTGACAAACTTTTTTTATAAAGGGCCAGATAGGAAATATTTTAGGTTTTGTAAGCCATATGGTCTCAGTCACAACTACTCAACTCCGTCGTTGCAGTGCCAAAGTGTTACAATAGGGGTAAAATATTTATCTGTACTTAGTTTCTTACACAAGCAGAATCTGCACTACTTTGATCACACATGGAACCTAACTATTCTACCTAGCAATTAGATTTCCAATACAATATTTTTTAATTCAAAAAACACTTTTTATTTCCAATATTCACATATTTTTAGATAAGTAAAAAAATCAAACTGTATTTGTAAAATAAATGCCTGGTTCATATTAGAATTCATTACAACTTAGCAACATGTAAATACATAATGGGAGTTTGACTAAGTTGCATTGCAAACATTCATCACACCAATGCAAATAAACTCTAAAACCTTTTTCAATATGGTATACTATTAAATATCATCAAATACAACATAAAATATGCTGTTATCTCTATTTATAAATCCTCTGAAGCCATTCTTCTAAATCCTGGTTATAAATGAGGATAAATGAGTAAACCAGATCTGGGACTTTTTACATTAATATTCTAAACACTAAAGTTTCTGTTAGTCAGAATCTTTAGGGTGTAATAGAGGAATCTGGATTTTTCAAAGGATCACAAAAAACACTCAACAAAGAAAAGCCCAGGACCAAATGAATTCACAGCCGAATTCTACCCAATATACAAAAAAGAATTAAAACCAATCCTACTGAAACTGTTCCAAAAAATTGAGGAGGAGGAAATTCTAATTTATTCTACAAGGCCAGTATCACTCTGATACCAAAATCAGACCAGGACACACAAAAAAAGAAAAATATAGCCTAATCTAATGAACAGACATAAAAATCCTCAATAAAATACTAGCAAAACAAATCCAACAGAACATCAAAAAGATAACAGACTGTGACCAAGTAGGCTTTATTCCAGTGATACAAGGATGGGTCAACATATGCAAATCAATAAATGTGATACATCATATAAACAGAATTAAGGAGAAAAACCATACAATCGTCTCAGTAGATTCAGAAAAATAATTTCATAAAATTCGTCATCCCTTCATGATAAAACCCTCAACAAACTTGGCGTACAAGGAATATACTTCAAAATATGAAAACCTATTTACAAAAAAACCCATAGCCAACATCATACTGAATGGGGAAAAGTTAAAAGCATTCCCTCAAAGAACCAGAACAAGACACGGATGTACACTTTCACCACTCCTATTCAACACAGTACTGAAAGTCCTAACCAGAGCAACCAGGCAAGAGAAAGAAATAAAAGGCATCCAAATTGGAAAAAAAGAAGTCAAATTATCCTTGTTCACTGAGATATGATCCTATAACTTGAAAACCCTAAAGATTCCACCAAAAAACTCTTAGATTTGATAAGTGAATGCAGTAAAGTTTCAGAATACAAAATCAACATATAGAAATCAGTAGCATTTCCATGCAATGATAATGATCTAGCTGAGAATCACATGCGGGTAATCTCATTTACAGTAGCAACAAAAAAATAAAATAAAATACCTAGGAATATATTTAACCAAGGAGGTGAAAGATCTCTACTAGGAAAACTACAAAACACTGATGAAAGAAATTGTACATGACACAAATGGAAAAATATCCCATGCTTGTGGATCAGAAGTATTAATATTGTCAAAATGACCATACTGCCAAAAGCGATCTATAGGTTTAGTGTAATATCTATCAAAATTCCAATGTCATTTTTCACAGAATTACAAAAACAATCCTAAAATTCATATAGAACCAAAAAAGAGCCCAATTAGCCAAAGCAATATTAAGCAAAAAGAACAAAGCTGGAGGTATCACATTACCTAACTTCAAATTATGCTACAAGGCTATAGTAACCAAAACAGCATGATACTGGTATAAAAATGACATGTAGATCAATGGAACAGAACAGAGAACCCAGAAATAAAGCCACATACTTACAGCCAACTGATCTTTGACAAAGTCGACAAGAACATACACTGGGGAAAGGACATCCTTTACAATAAATGGTGCTGAGAAAACTGGATTGCCACATGCAGAAGAATGAAACTAGACCCCTATCTCTTACCATATACAAAAATCAACTCAAGATGGATTAAATACTTAAATGTAAGACCTGCAACTATAAAAATACTAGATGAAAACCTAGGGAAAACTCTTCTGGACATTGGTCTAGGCAAAGAATTCATGAGTAAGGCCTAAAAA
>NW_012151507.1:7364569-7367059 GCF_000956105.1 Propithecus coquereli | reverse complement strand
TAAAAATAAAGAGTCACAAGTGATTATGATACAAAGCTGAATTGAAAACCATTGCCTACAAGACCTCTTGTTTTTAACAAAAATGTATATAGAAACCATATAACAGAATCAGATATTCTCACCAAGCTGCAGATGTATACAATCAACTGAGGAAGAAAAAAAAAACAAACATTTCCAAGCAGCTCTATTTGCCTCTGCACAAGTGACAGCAAAGAAAGCCAATGTTAATCAGAAGTGCTAAGTTAACCAAAAAAAATTGCCTTCCACAGGTTTTTATTTTCCCACAACCTTGTAAGTACTCCACAGCCTTGTTAATTTTCAACTTTCTGCAATTAGAACAGTTATTATTCAGTTACTCTTGGTTATTTACTGAATGATTAGACTTTGATTTAAATAGGTTTAAATCAACATGCACCTTCAAAAGGGGATTTTCCTTTTATGCTTTTTAACTCTATATAGTTGATACAAAACTTTGTCTCCAACTTAAAGGAATGTCAAGGCATCCAAAAGCAAAGAAGAGATTTGGAGGAGAGGGCAAGAATACATTTGATGTTTTAACAATGAACCCACAGTTAGCACAGTGCCCAAAACAGTGTACAGGAGGCTGTGGTAGGAAAAAGGTGTAAGAACAGACAACTACTTCCACCTCCAGCCTGACTCATGTTCTTCTGGAGAAGACTGGAAAAGTGGTTCACTTTCCTGTAGTGAAGGTCAAATCGTAGGATCTTCTAAGAACAGATAAGACCGTTATGACCTCCTGTCCTGACCGGGAGGGAGCCCATCCTTTTCTTACAGGCAAGCCTCCTCCCTCCAAACTATCCCTTGCCTAAAAACAAAACATAGGAAAATGGTATTTGGAGAACAGATTTATCAAGAGAAAAGCTTTTCCTTCCGCTTAACATATCACCTGCAGTCTCAATTCTGTCTCTTTAGGATTATGACTCCTCTCAATTCATTCAAATTCTCCCTCCTCTCTTGTCTCTTGAAATGTCTCTTTTCTGAATCCAAATCCTATTCCAAGCCAGACACAAAAGCCAAGTAGAGTATTAGAACAATGCTCAACACACAGAAAGTGCTACAGAAGTATTATTATTTGTTATTTTTTTGTGCTGATAGTTGATATAACGCTGTAAGGCATGATAGTCTAACCTGTGGTACAACAGACAAGTAACATTCAGGAATAACTAAAAAGGAAAGGTGGCTTCCGCATCCTATTCTAGTGCTACTCTGGAAATCTTCCTGCACAAAAAATTACAATGGTAATAATAACAAGGACAGCAAGCATTCAATCCTGACAACCCAAGCCTGTCTGCATTTTAGGAATTTTGCATTAGCTGTTCCTTTGAAAGGTCTTTCCCTGGACCCTCATATGGTGGGTTCCCTCTTGTCATTCAGATCTCAGACATTAAATGTCACTTCCTCAGGGAGGCCTTCCTTGACTGCCTATTCTGAAGTATCTATCCACTCATCATATCACTCTATGTAATTTGATGGTATCATATTACTCCCTGCTATTTTGCCATCTGTCTGCCTGTCTGTCTGTCTTCCCCACATATCCTGCTTAAGGTAGAAAGTGTAGGCTCCATGAAGCAAGGATCTTGTCTCTGGTATTCAATTCTTTATCCCCCAATGTCTGCAAAAGTAATTTGTCACAGAGTGACACTTAAATGTTACCAAAAGAATAACTGAATGAGTAAATGAGCAAACAACTCTGTGTGGTAGCTATTATCATCTCCATTTTACACGTGACGAAGCTCAGGCTCACAGACATGACCACCAAATGGCAGAATGGGGATCTAGCCTCAGGCCTGATATCAGAATCAAATCAGCAATATTACGGCTTACCTTCCAGTGTCACTATACCGTCTACAAAGTGGTAACACAGTCATTATGTTATATGCTAGACAGATATTCTGCTCTCAATTTCTGCAGGGCTCCCTGAAAATGACTCACATATTTCCTCAAAGGGACTTCTTTTAAATACCACCTTGTGTCATTCTACTGTGGTGACCTGTCCCTTTTCTAAAGCACCATAGCACTGTGTGTATTCTTTTCATTTAGTATTTACCATACACTTCCTTGTATGGTGGTAATTTTTATAAATTTCCTTCTTAATATGACGTGACATAGAGATCCTTTGGAGGTAAGGGTTATATTTTAAACATCACACCCTCATTGTGGCCACTACCATACCACAGATACTAGAAATAAGGCTCTACTTTTTGAATTAGCTTGACTATAAAAGTCATGAAATTACTCATGCTGAAACCCTTTTATTAATATGTAGCTCACTAATTCCAATGTCATGGAATTTTAGAGAAGAAAAAAGCTTCAGTAATACTATTAACCCACACTCATTTTATAATATGAAAACTAAGGAGAAGAGAGATAAAGTGACTCCTACTAGGACTTACTTTTTATTATCTATTGAGAACCAGCCTTATCTGACATACTTATTTTATATACAAATTCAAAACACTTATTTCATGT
>NW_012151507.1:7350664-7351748 GCF_000956105.1 Propithecus coquereli | reverse complement strand
CACCAACAGAAAGAAGGAACCTTCAATAATGGTTTTTTTAAAAATATTACACAACATTTATACTCAACTACACTTCTATTAATATTATCAAATTCGACAAAAATTTTATTGCATTCTTACTAAATACAAGTATTACACCTGCCAATTCAAGAGAACCTAAGACTCTCTAGACTTATATCTGTCCTAGAGGACCTTAAAGTTCAGAGAACTCTAGAGGGGTAAGAGAGAATAACAGAGACAGAATATAAAACTCAACTGGATCTTAGTACAGTAGAAACATCCAAGACAATTCATCTCTCAGGGCCTAAATTTCATCCATAAAAATCAAACTTTATTTGATTCATGAATTCTCTAAGTAAAATGTAATTTCAAGGGTACCATTTGGACATTTTAAAAATCAGGGCAACATTTTTGTGTGGCAGAAGAAATGCCTTTAAATTTAAAACACATTATATTTTGGGTCAGAATATTATTAAAGTTTATTTTAATAGAACAAATAAATTATAAATGAATTTTCTTATATTTGAGGACCAAATGTATATTAAAATGCATAATGAAATTAAACTATGTGTTATATTAAAAACAGGTAAAAACTACTTTTATAATTTGATATTTCAAATTCCTATCTTTTATTCTTCAAAATTATCAACAGGCTTATTTTTCTCATTTTTGTGATTTCTTTCCGAACAATTAAGAAACAAGGTTACAGGCTGGTATTTACAAACACGTCTCCAGAAATAACAAACTGCGGGTGTAAAAATTATTTATTGCTAATATATGAAAAGCTAAATTTTATATAATCTTTTTTTTCCCTCTTTTTATCTCTCATTTTTAGACAGCTTGATGTGTGATCAAATGCATGCAATTTACAGAAGTGGTGAATACTCTTTTTAAGGAAATTAGAGAATAATTATCATTTTAATGTTTTTAAAATATTATATTACCATTCAGTATTCACTAATGCTTCCTGTATTTTAGCCAAAAGTCTGCTGTGGGTATAAACTAAATAACATTAAAACTAAAGATAAGACAAATTAATCCATTATCTTCTACACATGAATTATTGTTTGACAGTAAAGCATTT
>NW_012151507.1:7348658-7350614 GCF_000956105.1 Propithecus coquereli | reverse complement strand
CAAATAGAGGGAGGACGAGAATACTAGAACTAGGGAAAAAAGCTAATTTTTTCTCAGATCTCTTGGGGGTAGAATTTATATCATAATAATTTATTGTCACTGGAAAAAGGACAACCCACTTTCTATACAGCTCCTTTTTTCACTATTACGCAACTCTGAATAATCTTTTGGCTCAAAATGAAGAATCCCTTGATAGTCACAACAACACAGCTATCAAAAAATAAAAGGTAGGAAGGGAGGGAGGGAGGGGAAAAAAATCTCAACAAAATATTAGAAGATGCTCAGGAGACTGAAGTTTTCAATATTGCTTGTATAATCTCCATTAGAATATGCTGCAAAAAGAGTCCACACAGTAATAAAAGCTGAGTCAAACCACAGCTATAATAATTTTATGAAAGATGAAAACCACAATCATTTCAAAGTATCTAGTATAGGAAGTCTAAATGAGCCATGACAAGTTTTTTAATATGAAAATAGATAAGCGTTTCTATATTTGTTCACTGTGCTGGTGCTTGCTTTTACCTCATTACAGTTCACATATTATGGTGTATGAAGCAGCCAGCATTTTAAAACTTGAGAGAGTGGGAGTAGTAACAAAAACAGCATATAAAGGATTTCCTTAATAGAGCATTTTACCCTGATTTTTAAAAACTGACACTATTAGAATTCAAATTATTTTTCATGGTTACCTTCTTCCTTTACTACAAAACAAAAATTATATATTTTATCTACTAATACTGCCTAATTTAAAGATGTATAAAACCCTTATTTTGTTCATTTAATATTAAAATAATTGTGTAACCTTACTGATGAGTCAAACAAGATGTACGTATAATGTAGCTTATCTAATATGACAGGCAGAAATAACTGTGGATATTAGGTATTTCTTGGAAATTATTTTATTATAACTTTATAAGCATATGATATTTCTGTGCCCTTTTTGGTTTCAAGTAATTGTATATAAAAGGCACAAAAGTTGTTTTATATGCAGAATCAATATGTCTATTAAGTATGTTCACATTTTACAGGTTTCTAGGAAAAAAGTACATAATTGTTACACTAGCTGGGTTTTCTAGCTTATATTACCTAGATGTGGATTTCTCAAATACTCTCTTGGTTGACTTAGAGTATTATTTGATTTTCTGAGAAAACTTATTGCTACTTCACAAATTATCTGGGCATTCAAAAAGAAAGACAGACAGAAAAATATGTGCTTCTATATGAAAAGAACAAAAAGGTCCTACCTGTTTCAACCTCATGAAGAAAGTCTCTGTGAAAGTCTTCCTGCTGAAATACCAAAATCGCTCATTTGCAGGGTACACACGGACTACCGTCTCCAGGAGAAAGCGGACAGGCTCCACCACCTCCGTGACCACCATGTCCACCGCCACAGTCATGTACACTCGTTTATCTGTAGCGGGAATTTTCCAGGTTTTATTCTGGCTTTGTTACTATTTGACTATTTAAGAAAACAAAGTTTCCTCACTTATGAAAGAATTAAGGTTCTTTACACTCATATTACCCTCTATATTTATTTTTAAATGTTCTATTAGCACTTTGATTAAATGGGTAACTAAGTATTTTAGGCACTAATTATCCTATCTTAATCAAATGTCCAAATCTGACAATTTTCTTTTTTCATTCCCAAAATCAGATCCTTGACATAAAAATAAATAAAATGTTATTCTAAAACTATCAGATTTTCCAGAGAACCTCTGGAAAATACAGACATTTGTCCTTTTATCTTATAAAAAAATAGTAGAAATTATTAGGTTTGTTTGATGAGTTGCATGGGACGAACTATCAAATCAGAAGAGAAGCACGGCCTTCTCTATGTTAAACTTGTATAGGTAATATGTTATTGATATAAATATTTCCATGTTGTATCCTTTAAGGGCAGTCCCTGGAGATTTGTCAGTACCTCACTGTTTGTAATATATATTAACCTTCAGGAAA
>NW_012151507.1:7345161-7348608 GCF_000956105.1 Propithecus coquereli | reverse complement strand
ATGTTTTATGTAAGCCTCATGGTAAGTGCAAAGCAAACACCTGTAGTAGATATACAAAAGATTCATAGATCCCTTTATGTTGCAGAAATATTTTTTTAAAAAAAGATGAATAGAAAGGAATTGAAGCATACCACCACAAAAAGTCATCAAATTATAAAAGACAGCAAAAGAGAAAGAAAGGAACAAAGGAACTGCAAAACAGTGAGAAAAAAATTAATAAAATGACAATAAGTCCTTATCTACCAATAATTACTTTAAACACAAACAGATTAAACTAACCAATAAAAAGATACAGAGTGACTGAATGAACACAAAAATAAGATCCAACAGTATACTACCGACAACAGACTCATTTTAGCTCTAAGGACACACATGGGGGAAGGAGAAGAGATAGAAAAAGATAATTCTATGCAAACGCTAAGTTGAACAGGGTGGCTATATTTGAATCAGACAAACTAGACTTTAAGTCAAAAACTGTTCATAAGAGACAAAGAAGATCATTACATAATGACAAAAAGATCAATTCATCAACAAGATATATAACTGTAAATATTTATGCACCTAACATGAGATCACCTAGATATATAAACCAAATATTAAGAGAACTGAAATAAGAAATAAATGGCAATACAATAACAGAGGGCACTTTAGTACCACACTCTCAAGAGTTGATAGATCATGCAGATAGAAAATCAGCAAAGAAATAGCAGATTTGAACAACACTACAGACCAAATGGACCTAACAGACATATAAAGACCATTCTGTCCAACAAAAGCAAAATGCACATTCTTCTCACACAAACACACACAGAAATTCTTTAGAATAAATCATATATTAAGACACAAAATAGTCTTAACAATTTCAAGAAGATTAAAATCATATCAAGTATCTTTTCTGACCACAATACTATAAAACTAAAAATCAATACAGGAGGAAAACTGGAAAAATTTAGAGTACACATAAACTAAAGAACATACTCCTGAGCAATCAATGGGTCAAAAAGGAAATCAAAAAATATCTGAAACAAAATAAAACAGAAACACAACACAACGAAACGTATGGGATGCAGAAAAGCAGTTCTAAGAGGACAGTTTATAGTGATAAATGCCTACATTAAGGAAAAGGAAAGTTCCAAGCAACCTAACTTTACATCTCAAGGAACTAGGAAAAAAAAGACAAAAACAAAAACTAAACCCAAAGTTAGCAAGAAGGAAAAAATAATACAGACTAGAATAGAAATAAATGAAATAGAGAATATAAAAACAACAGAAAAGATAAAAAAAACCTAAGAGTTGGTTTTCTGAAAAGATAAAATTGACAAACTGTTAGCTAGACTACCCAAGAAAAAAAGAGAAAGTACTCAAATAAAATCATAAATGAAAGAGGAGACATTACGACTGATACCACAGAAATACAATGGATCATAAGAGACTATTATGAACAATTACATGCCAAAAAATTATTAACCTGGAAGACAAGGATAAATTCCTACAAACAAGCTACTAAGACTGAATCATGAAGAAACAGAAAATCTGAACAGAACAATAAAGAATAAGGAGACTGAATTAGTAATAAAGTCTTCTAACAAAGGCCAGGACCTGATGGCTTCACTGCTGAATTCCACCAAACATTTACAGAAGAATTAATGCAATCCCTATCAAAATCTCAATTGCATTTTTCACAGAAATAGTAAAGGCAATCCTAAAATGCATATGGAACTCAACAGCCAAAGCAATCTTGAAAAAGAAGAACAAAACTGCTTGGCAGTTTCTACTTATCATACCACACAGCAATTCCATTTCTAGGTATCTACTCAAAAGAAATGAAAACTTATGTGCACACAAAGACACATACACAGCAGCTTTAATCATACTAGCTGAAAAGTGAAAAAAACTCAGATTTTCAACAGATGAATGAACAAATTATAGCATGTCCATACAAAGTAATAACATCCAACAATAAAAAGAATAAACAACTGACATACAACATGGATGACCCTCAAAGACATTGTTACATGAAAGAAGCCTTTAAACAAAAGAAGTGTAGGATTCCGGTTGCTGTATATGATACTCTAGAAAAACAAACCTAATTAATATAATGACAGAAAGCAGACCGGTTGTTGCCTGGGGTTGAGAATGGGGAAGGTTGGCTGGGATAGGCAACCTTCAAAAGTGATGGGAATATTGTATATCTTAATTTTGGTGGTTCTTATTCAGGTGTATAAATTTACCAAAACTCATCAAAATGTACAATTAAAATGGGTACATTTTATTGTGTGCTAACTATACCGCAATAAAGTTGATTTATAAAAGAACCCTTAATATGGACTGCAAAGTCTCACCTGATCAGGAACCTAGCATCCGTTCATCATCAACTATTGTGCTCCCCAGTCTTTCTAGCTCTCGGGGCATTTACACTTGCTCTTTCCTACTTCCACCTAATTAATTCTACTCCTCTGTTAGGCCTCAGGTCAAATGCCTTTCTCCAGACAATTTTCCCAAACTCTACAGTTTCAGTTCACTTGTTAAATGCTCTCCTTGCTCCCTGTAAGTGGAAATAAATGAAATGAAAATGCCATTTTGTTCTGAGTAAACACCAATCGGGAACAAATTAGACTTTCATACATTACCACTGCCCACAGACAAAAGACCTGCTATATTTGAGAACAGGAAAACTTCCAAAAAAAATAATTTAGAACAGGGAATCCCATCTAGCTTGATGTTGCCCCCAGGAGTCTGGTCTAATCCCGTATAGGCACAGGACTAGTTCTGGGTTGGTTCCATAAATCCAATACTCTCAGAATGAAAGAAATAGCTGCAAGTGTCTAACATCAACATCACTCAGAACTGAAATTAACTTATTCTCCCTAAATCCTTTAAAGTAGCAATGACCTGGACCCAGATTTTCAAAGGTAACTTTTAATTGCACTAAATGTTCACCTAATTTCTTCTTTCTACCAATGCTGTCTAGTCTAAACCAACATCCCCAGATTACCATCAATGACCACAAACCAACCCAGTCTCTGGAATTGCAGGAAGAAGCTAGTCTGGCCTTACAGCAGCATAGTCTGGTTTAAGGTAAGCAGTTGTAGTCTCAGCTCTCACAATAATTACTCATATGAATTTTCACAATTCACTTAACTTTTCTAGATTTCAATTTTTTCATTTTAATTATTTCTACTCAAGGTAGGTATATCTTCATATGTGGACAAGTCAATAGCCTACTTTCCATTGCTTTCAACTTTTCTTTAATATAGATTATAGCACTAAAGTTAGAAACCATCTTCTTCATAATTGAGATTCATTTAAATCAATCTCACATTTAATAGAGTTGATTATTACAAGTGAATCTAATTTAATCTTTTTAATTCATATGAAGTGGTCTCATGTGATATTTTTAATGTGGTATTTTTAATGTGTTATTTCTAAGAAAATTTTCATGGTACT
>NW_012151507.1:7322457-7325561 GCF_000956105.1 Propithecus coquereli | reverse complement strand
AATAATCAGGTAAAGTTACAAGAAATATGATTTCAGGTGATTATCAAATAATAATTTTGTAATAACCAGAACTTTCCCTTAGACTTTAACATAAGGTAGTAAGTTCCTTTTAATTAGATGTAGACTAGCTGAGGCTCAATGACCATATATTAGAGATACCATGAAGATTAACAGCACTGGGTAATGACAAATCACAACTGTTAATAATTACAAATATAAACCCTCCCATTTGCCCACCTAGTTGCTGTGCAGGTAAGTCCCTTCTCTGTCCAGGAGCATGAACGCTCTTTGTTTTTGATATGGACTCAAACAAAGGTGGAGGACTGCTCTGCAAGTTAGACGGACATGATGAAGAAGCCTTAGAATTTCACACCAGGTCTATAATCCTATAATCTGAATTTAGATTTTTACAGACAATCCTCTGTCAGTGATTCACCTTAATCTTTTAAATTCTGAAAGACTATGATTAATTAGGATCTAGGATCTTAAAAGTTTTTAAAAACTCAATGCTCCTAAACTACCTCCTCATGGAATTTTCAGAGCTACAAAATGCTATGGCTTGCCTTAAGTAAAACCACATTCATTACTGACATGTGGTGAAGATGGATGGAAGAGAGATGGATCAATAGCTGATGTATGTTTCCACATTCAGTGTAACTGGCTGCCCTTATCTGACCTGACCAGGCAGTACTTCCTCTATATTTCCGTGGCTCATTTTACCACTAGAGAGAGCACTTAACCCACTGCTATAGTTACATATTTAAAAGGTCTGTTTCCATTGCAAGATTATGAATCCACACATGGTAAGAGCATATTTTTCTCATTTCTATAACCCCTGCACTTCACACAACACTTGGTATACAAATAGATGCCCAAAAGCCTGAATGACCATTCCATTACTACTAGAAAATCAGTGTTGCTATTACCATGAAACAATTCAAAGAAAAAGTTGATATAATTAGTGATATTTTACTGACATTTGCAAAACACAGCTGAAAGGAAGAAAACGTAGTACTTATTAGTAATAAATATAAAAATCTCAATTCACTAAGGAGCTTTATACTTATTTCCTTATTTTAATGTTATTGCCTACATTTCTAAATCATAAAGTCAATGTTTTCATTAACTGCAATACTAGAAAGTATTTCTGTTTAAAAGTTAAGATGGCTTACTGCTTTTATACAAATACCAACTCTTGAATATATATTAACCTTTAAGGACATTCCTTAAATAAATACCACTCCCACAGTAAATATATTTTGCTAAGAACAAGTAATCAAGAAGAAATGCAGAAAGGGAAATGCTTTAAAGAAAACAAAAGCATCCATCACAATACTCAAATTAACAGCAGCGCATTAAAATAAATGGAAGGCACCATATTCACGCTGGAGATGCTTGTTATGATTATGTACTTAATATTTTGGGCTCAAAGAAAAGACATCTTCCTAAGAAGCCAGACATCTCTGTAAGAAGATGTATAGATGGACACTGTCATAACACTGTCCTTTGATTTGCTTTCAACTTCCATATGACTGTTCTGGTAGAAATTTTCCTAAATTCCTCCCTCACAAGTAATTTTAAGTTTAGGTTTCCACGTTTAATTACTATTGTACATATGAAAGAAACAATTTTGACAATATGACAAAATTTTTAAATAGAAAATACTTTTAAATATAAAATAACTATCATCTATACTTGGTTAAGGTGCTTAAGATTATCATTACCATATCCAGTAAATGCATGTCACTGTTCTTCACGTTTCGACCTGGGCTTAATAACATTCCAAAACATCTGAAAATATTGGGGGAAAAAAAAAAGGAGAAATAAGGTATCAAGAATATATAGAAGCCCAGTGAGCAAAAAGCCTTTTTATAGAAACCACACAATCTGAGCTGTGTACTTACAAAGAGCTATAGTTTTTTTCCTAGGAACACCAGAAATAAGAATTCATGGAGACACATAATAAAATCACATGGAAATAAATTATCTAAATTCCCAGATCTTTATATTGCATGTAGAAGATTACCAACGGTCAGAATTTGCCATAAAAATGGCCACAAATTATTGACTGAAAGAAAATAAGGTAGTGACATATGAATTAATTTCCAGGGAAATAACAGATTTTATTTGCCTTAGACTTATTCCAAACACATAGGTCAAGATCAATTAACATAGTTAAGTCAAAAGAAGGTTTTTAAAAATAAGACGACACTGTGCTCTCTCTTTGCATCAAACCAGATTAACACAAAGCAAACGATTACTCTGGGTCTCAACAGTCATGTTAACTGAGTAACATGTTAACGCTATATTCTCAGTTTAAGTTATATAAATTTTATTACCAGATGTGCTGTTATATTAGTGAAGACGCTGCTCTGTGCTTCCCACTGCCAGAGAAGCTTTAGGAATACTATTGACACCTCCACTTTATTTGCGAAGGATTTTCACGAGCTCTAATATTCAGCTTAATCTAAGATTTTTAAATTTGTTAGGCTATTATTAATTCCACTTTGCAGTTAAGCAATTTACCCCAATGCATATTGCTATTAATTAGGTCTTGTAACTCAAGAGGCAATGCAATCTATCCACAGCATTCCTCTGCTAACACACACCCACACTTACAAGACTGTTTTTATTGTAGCTTCCCAAAATTTAAAGATATGCTACGGGGCACCTTATAGAAGGGGTAATGAATGTAACTGAATTAAACACAAGAGCTTTAAAATTTCAAAGAGTGGCAGCTGACCAGTCAACACTTAATGTGATCTTTATTGTTTTCCAAAGGTTTACTTTCCTAGTAGCATGGCTTTTTCTTACATGAACAAGGTAAGTGATTGGTCCTGTCCAAACACAAGCTTAGTAAGTATAACAGAAATAATTATACTCTAATGTTCATAATTTCAATATGATTACTATACACAGTGTCTCTCTCCTATGAACTTCTATAATAAACAGTCTGTACAAATTAAATGATAATTAATCATGCAACTCACTGTACTATTTCTTTCACTATTGGCTTAAATTCTTGCTAAGCAAGAATAAAAAATTTAATTCTTTTTCAGATATAAAATTTGGTTCCCCTGACTAAAAAGCCAGGTCAATGAGGA
>NW_012151507.1:7321160-7322407 GCF_000956105.1 Propithecus coquereli | reverse complement strand
ATTATCACCCCCTTACAGATGCCCCTCTGAACCCCTACAGAACTTTATCAGTCATTTGGTAATCACTGTGTATATTTTTCTAATATATTAGTAATATTTCACTAATCAGATTATACAGCTTAAGTGCAGGGACCCTGCATTCCAGAGATGAAGTAGACTTAAGGCCATTTGCAAAAAAAATCCACTTAGCAGCCCCAACACACTCATGTGTTCAAGGTCTCTCTCTCTCTCTCTCTCTCTCTCTCTCTCATACACACACACACACACACACACACACACACACACACACACTCACCTACACCCCCATTCCTCCATCTCTACCCCCTAACTAGGCCCCTGATCAGAACAAGAATTGACTTCTAACCCAAAAGAACCCAATCCATTTCTGGACTAGAACTTTTGCTGTGCTTGAGTCCAGAAAAATGAGCTAGACCAAACAAAATCTCTCTTTCAATTAACAAATAAATACCAAAGACAGTGGGCACTCAGCAGTGGAAGCTAAAAGGTTTTAATGACAAAGGCCATCATAGGCCACATAGAAGACAAAGTTATAAGATAACAAATTATGAAGTAGGAAAAAATATATAAAGAACAGCAGAGTACTTGGAAACTGCTAAGTGGTAAGAAAGAAATGGAGAAAATAAACATTAAAAAACCTTAAAAATTATAAATCATGCAGACAAAAAACCAAGGCAGATACTGGGAGGCAAGAAAGAAAGGAGGGAGATGAAGAGGGAGGGGGGTCAGAGATAAAAGGGCAGAGGGGGTGGAGAGGGAGTAAGGAGAAGAGAAAAGGAGAGGTTATCACAGATGCAAGGATTAAGAACTGCTTAATGAAACTTTTTTACACGTACATACACGTTACAAGTGTACTGGATGACAACATAAAATGTGTTTTTTTCTTATTTACATGTATATATATTTTTTTGTTTATATTATTTTTGTGTTGTAGATGGGATAGCCTACTATGCAACTGGCTACATGGTGTAGCCTATTGCTTGGAGGCTACAAATCTGTACAGAATGTTGCTGTACTGAATACTGTAGGCAATTCTAACAAAATGGTAAGTATTTGTGTATCTAAACACAGAAAAGGCACAGTAAAAATACAGTATTATAATCTTGGGGGGCCACTGTCATATAGACAAGCTACCTTAGACCAATATGTCATTGTACAGTGCGTGACTGTAATATATATAAGTGTGCATATATATTAACGGTAAGTATGACTTTCATTTTATGAAGATC
>NW_012151507.1:7316248-7317385 GCF_000956105.1 Propithecus coquereli | reverse complement strand
AGGTATAATACATGAACTTTAAGAGTTCTTCCAGCACTAAAATTACATAATTTTTTCTATCAAACTGTATTAGTCATTTCCAAAATTATACTTCATTAAAGCACATCAGGATTCCTACAGAGACCAGCAAGATCTATTAGGAATAATGTGTCAGAAATTAGATTGATGTTATTAGTAACACAAATACCTAATGTGAATATTAAGTGTTTCGTTGGGGAGTTCAAAGTAGTCAACCTTCTCTCATTAACTCTATAAATAAAGGAGAAAGCAAACTGCTGTCCCACTTATTTTCTCAAGGAATTCACAGTCCAGTCGGGGAAGAAAATAAGTAAACAGGCAATGACAACCTGATATGGTCAGTTGTATGATACCTAAAGTACAGAATGTTAACAGAGCAGAGCAGAGACACACCCAGCATTATTTATTATATAGTAAATAACTGACCTAATCCAAAATTTTAAATCAAACCTCCTGAGAATGACATGATATAATCATATTAAAATTATCATAATAGAAACTACTGTTTATTGACTGTCTTAACTTTAAGCCAGATGCTACTGCATTACTGCATTTACATTTCAAAACAACCCTCATATAACAATGATAAAACCAATTTCAGAAAGTAGAAGTGATTTGACCAAAGTGACATAGCTATTAAGTTATAAGACTGGGGAATTCAACCTCAAGTCTATAACTACGACACGGTATGGTCTTTTACTTTATAGCCTGCCACCTCCCTAGGCTGTCAGCAGAAAAGACTGTGAACTCCCTGTGTGACCCTGGGCAAGTCACAAACTTCACAGTCTCACTGTCCACATTTCTGAAATACAAATACCTGCTTACATCTTCATTATGTTAATATAAAGTAGAATGGAAAAAACTCATGGTGAAAATGTAATAAATGTATAAAGTAGTTGCAAATTATAAATTACTATTACAATTTCCATTCTCAATAAGAAGAGAAAGCTCTGCCTTCCATAGTATACTTAGTGAGTATTTATTCAAAATAGAGCTTTAAGCAGCTTTTAACACCAAGTTAGATTCATAACACCAAAAACTCAGCATCTCTAGTGTTGCTTTAGACTTAACTTCAGGAAAAAATGAGAAAAACAGATGTTATGTTAATGTCCTACAATA
>NW_012151507.1:7313665-7315365 GCF_000956105.1 Propithecus coquereli | reverse complement strand
TCATATTCCTTTTTAAGTTTGGATCACCAATATTTTATCCTTTGTATTTTCAATGTTGTGAAATATCTCCAAGAGTTCCTTTAAGGTGAAGTTTTTTTGCCAGAGTCATTTCCTCTGGGACATTCATCCCTTTCATCACAACCACTCTCCTTGTTTATGCTGATGAGTTCATCTTAACTAAGCTCTTCTGGCTGCGTATCTAGAGTCCTCTAATAGCTGCAGTCTTGACACTCCCACAGTCAGCTACTTCTTCTACAGCTCCATGTGTATCCTATTCAAATCTTGCAAAGTTACTTCTACAATGAAGTTAAAGTTTTGCCATGCTACAAGCATACTATTCATTGTTGTTGCCTGCCATGATGCTTGAATGTTTTCAGTTGCATGTTTTATGTTTATATTTCTTACAAAATTAAGCTAAAAAAATTGCATGATCACCAATCTCCCTGTAATTATTAATACTATTTCCTTTCAATGCGCAACTAACTTCAATACTTTGGCTTGAATGTTAGCAAAACTGACTGGAGTTTTTTCTTTTATAGTCTTCAATCCAAAGTAGAAGTAAATTCTCCATTTCAACCATAAATGGCTTTCTGTTCCTAGTGAAACTTAAACTAAAAGAAGTTGGAATGACTTTATCATGTTTTTTTAAATTCATCAGACTTTTTCAATACGGTTCACATCACAGCTTTGTGCAAGCCTACGTCTCATCCTATCTTCATTCTGCTGTCGTTATTTTCAGATCTTCTAAAATCACATGTAATTTCACTTTCAGCATTTATCACTTCTCATTTCTTTGCTGTACTTTTATCTTTGTTAGCCAATTTCCTCTTTCTATTATCCATTTTTGTAAAATGTTACGTGGATTTACCACTGGGACAAGGAGATGACACAACCACGTACTTTGCTGTTTGTCAATGAACTGAACAACAAATGCACTGTGACCGATCCCCAACAGATTTTGAAAGTAAAATGATTTATTGGCCACTAATCATGCATTCATGTAGTAACCTGTACACTGAAGAGCTAAAATCAAAGTTTGTACTTTACGCAATTACAGTTAATAGACTATGGTAACAGACATTTGAACCATGTGGTTGTGAGAATGGTGTTATTTAACTAAAACATGGTAACAGAAATTCATGTATATCGTGACTACGCAAAGACTGCCTGTATATACACATAGATCGTAAATAAATCTGCTAAAGATTTTGACTTCCCACAGAGGCAGGTAACTCTGATTCTGTAGGCTACTTATTCCTGATTATTATTCACAAAGCACTGATAGACTCAGTAAAAATCATGACTGTGGTGGTAGTAATAATACCATCAACAGTAAAAATAGCAATAATTTATTAAGCATGTATTCTGTGTCAAGGACTATTCCAAATACTTTACAGTTACTAGCTAATCTTCCCAACAATCTTAAGAAGTTTTGTTGTTGTTGTCGTTGTTTTGTTTTGCTTTTTGAGACACAGTCTCACTCTTGTTGTCCAGGCTAGAATGCAGTGGCATCATCATAGCCCACTGCAATCTCAAACTCCTGAGCTCAAGCAATCCTCCTGTCTCAGCCTTCCGAGTAGTTGGGCCTCCAGACACATGCCATCACACCTGGCTAATTTTTTCTATTTTTGATAGAGAAGGGGTCTCACTCTTACTCCATCTGGTCTCGAACTCCTAAGCTCAAGCTATCCTCCCACCTC
>NW_012151507.1:7302236-7312525 GCF_000956105.1 Propithecus coquereli | reverse complement strand
TATTTATATATTTTATCCCTTTCCTGTAGAGTTTTATCTTCCTTTATATAGTTCAAATAGAACTAATATGATTTAATGAAGAATTAGATGTGCAGTGAAAGAGAAGGGAGTCAAAGATGATTCTAAGTTTTTTAACCTGAGTAATTGGAAGATTCAAAGTACAAATTAATAAGACTGTGAGAGATTACAAAAGGAACAAGTTTGGGACTTAAATCTTTAGTTTGATTTTTAAACGTATTAACTTTGGATGCCAAATGAAGATCTGAAGTTGCTGGATATATAGGTTTGGAAACCTCAGGTCAGAGATAAAAATTTGGACGTCATCCATTTATAGATATATTTAAAGTCATGAGAATGGATAAGCTAACCTAAGGAGCAAGTGTGATAGAGGAAAGACAGCTAAAATAATGTCTTTGAGAAGGCAAAATAGAATAAAATCTAGTATACAAGTAGAAATCTGGCCTTAAAAGCACGGGCATTTCATCCAAAGAAATAAAAGAGAAGGCAGAATATATGAGTACAGATGAGATAACTTGGTAGACAAGGAGATGGGACTATCTAAAGTTCTACTGTTACTACTTCTATTGTCTTAAATAAGGAAAGGTCATTGGCTGACAGTAAACATGGTGGAAGTTTAAAGAGAAGGTGTGAAATAGTCTAGGAGAGAAATGGAACAGCCTGTCTAGTCAAATGGAAGAGGATTTCTGGCAACACTGAGGCCCACCTGAGGTAACGGACATGAATCTGAAGTAAAGACTATCAGCATGATTACCTGTTTTTTGGTGGTTTTTTTTTTTCCCAGCTGCATTTAGCTACAACAAGTTTTGGTGCAAAGGAGCAAAAGGTTGGAATTGACTAGAGTTGGGAATATGCCAGGAGAATAGAAAGATGGGAGAGAAAGGAGAGTTGTAGGAGTATATACAAAGGAATCACCTATAAACCTAGATAATGGAATCTAAGCTCAGAAAATCTAAGCTGGGAAAGAAGTGAAAATATGGGTAAGTGGGTGAGAGACAGTAAAAACATGGTAGGACCATAGATTATTAGTCTCAGTGGAATCAAAAAATTAATGAAATTGAGAAAATAGTAGTGAATTAGAGAGATAAGAGGTGGTGAACAGGGAATGGGATACTTGAAATTGAGATTATAAAGAGAGTGCAGTTTTTGGTAATGGCAACTTCCAGTGTATGACCATAAAGTAGGTGGTTGGGATAGAAAGGAGTTGTTTAGAAAAATCACCTACATATATATTGAAATTGCCAGAAATTAAGATAAGCATAATATTAAAGAGGGTGACAGTGAGCCAGGAGCTAAAATCTTCAAAGAATCATGGGAATCCCAAGGATTTATGGATAACTGCAAGGAGAGGTTAGCAGATAGTAAAATTTGATACCATGAACTTCAAGGATGGGAGTTTTTAAGGAAGAAAAAAAAAATAACAGTCTGGAAGAAGAAAGAACAATCAAGGAAGATACTTATACATCATCAGAGGTACAAGGGGTGAGAGAGAGAGAACAGCTGTCATTTGAAAGGGCTGTAAAAGAAACGCGGACTCAGGCAAAAGCCAGGTTTTATAAAATGAAGATAATATACAGAAATAAGGTTGAGGATAAAAAGAACTGTCCTGATAATGGACTGTGAGTTCCAGAGTATAGTATGGTATGGTTTAGGAAGTTGGGCAGCAGTGAAAGATGGGAGTCAGATCAGGGGACATACAGAGTCATGTGGGGATGAGGATCTGAGTATTGATGAAAAACCCAGCAGTCATGGACTTCCTACAAGGCCTAAGGAAAACAGGCAAAACAGAATAGATCAGTTCAATGAGGCTGGATGTTGGGGGTAGGAGGAAGGATCGTGGCAGGACCATGCAGAGATCTAGAATACCCTGCTTTACTCCAGTTTTGGCCAACCAACGTGCCCAAGTCAAGGAAGGAGAAGCATCATCAGAGGAATGTGGAGTTCTGGGTACCCTCTTACTATTACTGAAGAGGGAGGAGGAAGAGGAGCAGAGTATATGAGTGTGAACAAGGTTTTACTTGAAGTGCATCAGAAAAAGAAAGATGAATTCTGGGACCCAAAGACACTCTCAGTTCATGTGCTTGCAAAATAGTAAACCCAAATATATATTTATTATGCATTATTCATAACCTCAACTCACAAATTTTACTGCTCCTCTAAAGAACAGATCCAAAAGAGCTATCCTATACCTCATAAATAGGCCTTCAATTAGGCAAATACTTCCTGAAATAACAAACCTACACCTACACACATGCATACACGTACATCAAGGAGGGAAATAATGACTTTAAATGTGATTCCTGGGAGAAAAATTAGTAACAACAAAATGCCCTTGTGTTGAGGATCCCAAGACCACCTCAGGTTCTATGATTTTCTAGGAGGACTCACAGGATTCAGCATATAGTTCTACTTATGATTTACTACACTGAACTCATACAAAGCAAAATCAGCAAAGGGAAAAGGCACAAGGGGTGAAATCTGGAGAAAACCAGGCACAAGCTTCCAAAAGTCTTCTCCCAGTGGAGTCAGAGAGGATATACTTAATTCCTGCAGCAACGAGTTGTGACAACATATATAAAATGTTGTCTGCCATGGAAGTTTTTACTAGGGGCTCATCACACAGGCACCGTCTGCCTAGCACCTACCAAAATCCCATACTCCCAGCAGGAAAGCAGGTGTTCAGCATAAACCTCAACGCTTGTGCAAACAGTTTAGGCACAGTGAGTCGCTCCTGCCAGTTCTGGGAATGTTAGAAACCCTCTCAAATCACGTTTCCAGATGACAGTCAAGAGCCAACCTTACAAGCAGAACCACAGAAATAGCAATTTGAGGCCTGCTGTCTTAACTCTTTTCCACACAGCTTTATCTCAGTGTTTATATTTTAAGCAAAGGAAGTTTTAATATAAAACTATGTCATCTGTGTGTAAAATAATATAGATTCCTAGAAGCTCAATTTCACATAACACAGTTGAATTGAGCTATATAAAGCTTTGATCCGTTATCAAAAGGATAACAGTTTCCTATAGTAGAGTGGAATAATGAAATAATTCACCTAAACACGTAAACCTTAAAGAAAACTTGTGAATAAAAATTAAAGAAATAACAGCAAAATAAAAAGGAGAAGTAAATTTATTAAAATATATTGAAAATAGAAAAAAATCAAAGCAATATTTAAAGCACAAATATAAAATTTCACTTAGAAGAAAGATTTATTTAACCTTTGTTAATTAATTGCCTAAAGTCCTTCGAAATAAAAATAACATTTTTAGGTCTTCTTCCCTCTTTTGTTCAAATGACTGAAAGATCTTTAAAAGGACAACAAAAAAACTATACTGCCATTAAAAATAAGGACAAAATATTAGTAACTAAGCAATATTTACTAATGAAATAAAATAATCATATCCTATCTATAGTACTTAATACTTTCCCCTGGCCCCCCCCAAAAAAGTCATACAGAACAGTCAAATGAAAAGGCTTGAGGAAGAATAGCAAGATACCCCGGATTCAAATCTTTGTGTTACTGCTCATTATTTATATTTCTTAGCAAGGCAAAATAACAGGCTTTAGCTTCTTCCTCCTTTCCCCCAAAAAAGTCAATAAAAGATAATCTCTATTGCAGGGTGTCTTGCTTTAGTATGAAAAAAAAACTATACATTAAACACTTGGAATGAAAATAAACGTGGTAGAAATCATTAAATAGTAGTTATTATTCTTGCCATTATTATGACAGTTAAAAGACTATCTAAAATAACCAGTTGTTTTTTGTTTGTTTTGTTTTTCACAGAAAATATCAGAAACTTTACCCGTGGCACTAGTTATTATCATTAGATACCAATTCAACTAGATGCTGTCAATCAGGGTCCAATCGAGAAAGAACATGTAATTTGAGCAGGAAAAGTTTACTATAAAGAATTATTAACCGTAATAAAAGAGTAACTATAAAAAGAATTATAACCCTGAGGCTGAGGCAGAGGACCCCAAGGAAGAGCACACTTGGAAGCAGGGTTCTTTCTCTAAAGCTGGTTTTCAGACCTCACTGCAGTAAGTATGACAGCAGCCCAGTGAATAGCAAAGAAGGTTGCTGGACTGCCCAGGAAAAGCTGGACCACAGGCAGGCAGGAAACAACCTCCTGGGGTGCAGGCAGCAAAGGCTGGCAGGCAGGTAAACAAAGGAAGTCAGGGCTCCTGGAGCCAGCTCACCGGCAAGGGGATTGATGCTAGGTCTGGGGCACACAGTGTCTATGTCAGGAGAACTTTAGGAGGGCCTCACTGAACCAGAACCAAAGGTGTGAGCTCGTGGAGGGACTGTGTGCACAGCTGGGTTGAACCAAATGGCAAAAGGAGAGCCTCACTGTAAGTCCCCTGACCTCGCAGCAAGAGCAAGAAACAATTGCAGCACATTGGCAACTGGAAGAGAAGCCCCTTCTTCCTGCAGTGTCCCTCCAGCACCCTCTACTGGCACAATTTATTAATGTGCTTGCTGCAAAGAAATGTTTGAAGCTCAATCAGATCAGGTAGAAGGGTAGATATGGAGTCAAGGGGCAATAAACTGATAACCAGCATAAGATATAGATATAATTTCCCATCTTTTCTAGTTAATTAACATCCAGGTTACAAATCCAAATTTCTTAAACCAATAAATTAAGAAATTATTATTACAGTATAAAAGTACACTGTGATTAACAAAAAGAGCTCCAACAGGCCGGGCGCGGTGGCTCACGCCTGTAATCCTAGCTCTCTGGGGCAGGCGGACTGTTTGAGCTCAGGAGTTCGAAACCAGCCTGAGCAAGAGCGAGACTCCGTCTCTACTAAAAATTAGAAAGAAATTAATTGGACAACTAAAAATTTATAGAAAAAATTAGCCAGGCATGGTGGCGCATGCCTGTAGTCCCAGCTACTCGGGAGGCTGAGGCAGGAGGATCGCTTGAGCCCAGGAGTTTGAGGTTGCTGTGAGCTAGGATGACGCCACGGCACTCACTCTAGCCAGGGCAACACAGTGAGACTCTGTCTCAAAAAAAAAGAGCTCCAACAGAGGGCTGCAGATTGTAGCAATGCTGATTTCCTAGCTGTGATATTACACTGTAGCTATGTAAGATGTTACCATTGGGGGAAACTGGGGAAGTGTACATGGAGCCTCCCTGTACTATTATTGTAATTTCCTGTGAATCTATATTTATTTTAAATTGAAAACTTTTGTGAAATGAGCTGTAACACCTAGAATCAATAGACTTATAAAAACACATTACAAAAAATAATGTATGTTTTCATTGCTCATATAAAAAAGTATTTCTTAAAATATGATGCTGAAAAGATAATAGTATAACATATATACTTAATACACCAAGATACCACCTCCCTCCACTGGGTACTAGCAGAAGCCAGCACCCTGCGATTTGCAGCAGAAAGATGCTAAAAATTGTATCCTAGGCCGGGCGCGGTGGCTCATGCTTGTAATCCTAGCACTCTGGGAGGCCGAGGCGGGAGGATTGCTTGAGCTCAGGAGTTCAAGACCAGCCTGAGCAAGAGCGAGACCCTGTCTCTACTATAAATAGAAAGAAATTAGCCAAACAACTAAAAATAGAAAAAATTAGCTGGGCATGGTGGTGCGTGCCTGTAGTACCAGCTACCTGGGAGGCTGAGGCAGGAGGATCACTTGAGCCCAGGAGTTTGAGGTTGCTGCGAGCTAGGCTGACACTACAGCACTCTAGCCCAGGCAAGAGAGTGAGACTCTGTCTCCAAAAAAAAAAAAAAAAAAAATTGTATCCTAATCGCAAGTTTCAGTCCCAAGGATTAAAGACAGATAGAAGCTTCCAATTATCCACTTCCTAAAGCATCTGATAATGCCAATAGCTTTCTACCAATTGTCATGTAAAATCACTATCAGAGAGTATTTTTATATAAGTACTATCCTGTTTTCCTAAAGAAAAAGAGGGTTATCTTTCTACTACCTCAAAAGAAAACACAAAAAGACAAATGAATAAGCTTATGGAGCAGCTTTTAAAATACTATGCAGAGTCACTCCACTAATTTTTTTTCATTTTCAGGAAGAGGAGGAATGATGTCCTTTAAGAAAAATTATTAGAATATCTAAAACTCTTGGTTTTGCTAAAAGAAATCACAAATATGCTAATTTATATAAGAGAATAAAACATGCAAATCAGACTAACATCTAGGCAACTTCAAGTCAGTGACTTCAGCTTCTTTCTAAATAAAACTAGAACAATTTGCTAGGGTGAAGGCAAAAATATGTACTAAGTAAATTTCACAAAATACCTTCAGAATGGTCTGACATCAAATTAGATCAGCCAAAAAAAGAACAAACAATTCAAATTCTACCATCTGTCAAATTGAGTGATGTCAAGTCACACCAGAGAACTTTCATTTTGTGAGACGAGCCCCCAGGTGATTTTTGTCAGCACTCCTTGGCCAGGAAATATTTTCCTCAAAAAAATAACATAAGGAAAGGTATCTGTCAATCACTCATGCTTATGGAAGATGGTTCCTATCACTTCAGTATCTCATTATATGCTTTTTGAAGCAAACTAGCAAGCACAAATTAAAAACTGAAGCAAAAGCTGCTATTGAAACAGGCATATCACTAAATTACCCTACAGATGATCAAAGTACATGGGTCTTAAACCTATTGCTCCATATGATATGATCACTGCCTTTATTTAATGATATGTTATATTTTTTCTAATGTATATGTAATGATTGTATCCCCCAAAATTAGGGTGAGGTAAAAGTGACTCACGGAAATTCTTCTTTTATAACAGTGTTGGCCCACGTTACTCAGAGCAAACCGAGTTATGTGCTTGTAACAAATCTAACCATTGTATTCTGCTTGCTCTATGACTTCACTCTGGTTAGCACAGCAGGTAAGAGGGCAGGTCCCTAGGAACAGAGTGTTATGACAGACATAAAACTCTGCAGCCAAAAATCTCTTCCCAATTACCCTTCCACAAGGCCTGAAATTACCATCATTAGAACCTCTTCTTGTTAGAGAATTATAAAGAGGTCCATTTTCTACATGTATATGGTATTATTTGTCCTGAATCATTTTATTATGAAATAAGAAGTAATACTTGGCAAAAATCAACTAGTCAGAAAACTAATATGGCAAAAACTGAAAATTTTCCCCTTCCTTTTCCTCACTTTTTGGGTATCAAGTATAACAATCTATTAAAAGTGTCCAAGTGGATACAAGGTCATAGTGCTAGTAACAGTATGTTTTAAACATCAGATAACGCTTTAAAAATACATATCAATACAATAGTGTGCAAAAAAATCTTTTTCAATATTTCTACACGTGTGATATCAAAACCCCTGGAAAAGTCAACTGGTCAGGGACAGAATGATCACCATTTCTGTTCTGGGAACATAGGAAGAGCTTGACCTGAACAGATCTGCACGCACTTTTAACATGTCATCTGGAGCCCCTCAGTAAGTAGGTTTAGACCTCACACATTTCAGATAATAACCATCTTGCTTTCTCCTCTCAGTTGTTAATGCTGGCCTTCTCACCTACAAATCAATCAGCTTTTCTCCCAGGACA
Organism: Propithecus coquereli; assembly: GCF_000956105.1. Taxonomy (NCBI): domain Eukaryota; kingdom Metazoa; phylum Chordata; class Mammalia; order Primates; family Indriidae; genus Propithecus; species Propithecus coquereli. The sequence goes on along the minus strand of NW_012151507.1, from coordinate 7,304,952 downwards.
TGGTGGGTTTGAAATTCCTGAGCAATCACTTGACTACCCCAACATCTGTATGTTCTCACTTTCAATTCTGCTGAAAAGACACCAAAGAATACCAATTCATTTGTCTTCTAACCGGTTTAATTAATTTTAGACCTGGTATGTAATGAATATTTAATTGGGTTCAGTCTTTAAGAGTACACAGTCAGGAATTAGACGGCCTTGGTTTGAATACTAGCTCTACCAGTTTCTGGCCAAGTGACAAAAGTTATTATACTTAACCTCAATAAATCTCTGTTTCACCATCTGCAAAAGTGAGGTAGTAATAACAGTACCTTCCTCATGTGTTGGTAAAACAATTAAATTGTCCAATGGCCATCAAACAGCGTTTATTAAATGTTGGCCATTATTATTATTGTTTTCTTTCTTATGTCTAGTTCTTAAATAATGCTTAATTAATAAGTAACATCCAACATGGGTAACTGAAAAAAGAGAAAGAATATTAGAAGTTGCCAAGACATGAGAGCAGTTTTTACATATTCTCTAAAAAAAGGCAAGATTTTATCAGGTGCAATGTTCAGTTACTCATTCCGTATTACAATAAATTTAGCCAATGTTCTAACTATATAAAATTTTATATACTTTTTATTCATTTAGCCAAGTTTTTAAAAAGAAACCACTAGAGTAAGAGCATGTATTCTAGTACTAGATGGATTTGGTTCAAAATTAATTGTATGACCTTGGGAAAGTTATGTAACCTCTGTGCCTCAGTTTCCTTAACTGTAAAGTGAAGATAATATTACCTATACCTCATAAACACCACCTAGAACAGTGCCCAGCATAGAGAAAGTGCTAAGTAAGGATGAAATTGCTAAGTATAAAGCTCTGTGTTCCAAGCACTGTGCTAAATGCTGGAGATTCTGGGATAAACAACACAGTACTTGCTTTCAAAGGGGTTGACACAAACAATTGCAGCATAATTTGTCAAACAGGTACATACGAGGAATCTTTGAAATGCTAGATGCACAGAGAAATGGCTTATTTCATAATAAAAATTAATATTTTTCAAAAACAGTATATGATAAAAGCATTCTGCATGGGTGATGGGTATATCAGGGATGAAAACATTATTCTTTCCACTTTTGTGTATGTTGGAAATGTTACATAATAAAAAGTTTTTAAAAATGATAAATTTTGTTTTCTCCTTCATAAGATAAGCAAAAATTATATAATTTAAAGGATTTTCTTACACCAATGTCTTTATACTACAAATTACCTGTGACAGCAGTAGTATTAAAGATTCAGAAACATTAAGAATTCTCTTGATAAGATTGCCACCTACTGGACTACCTTAAATTCCACCATTTACAGTTGGTGATTTAAACATGTTAAATATCACACTTAACCCAATAAAAGGCAAAGCTTTATTTTTCCAAAATAAAAGATTCTGTGAATTCACAAAATCCTCCATATCATAGGTAATTCTGTCTGTTATGCTGAACAACACATTGTTTGGGGAAGACTCATTATCCTGAAGAAATGTTAGTCAGTTACCATTTGGGTGTTTATAGAGGTCACCAGACAGAATGAGTGAAAAGGAAGCAAAGGTATTTAACATGGATTCAGTAATTATTATTGGATATATGAACCCATAGTTGCCAGTATTAGATATTATCATCAGCCAGATAGTTATATTAAAATAAATATAATCTAGCCATTCCACAATGAATACATATCTCAAGATATGTTGTACACCTGCAGTCTCCCTTTTTGGCACCATGGACCAGTTTCATGGAAGACAATTTTTCCATGGACTGGGGGGAGGGATGGTTTCAGGATGACTCAAGCGCATTACTTTTATTGTGCAGTCAAACCTCTCCACTAATGATAACCTGCATTTGCAGCTGCTCCCAGCGCTGGCATCACCACCTCAGCTCCACCTGAGATCAGGCATTAGATTCTCATTAGAAGGACGCAACGTAGATCCCAAGCATGTGCTGTTTATAATAGGGTTTGGGCTCCTATGAGAATCTAATGCCACTGCTGATCTGAGAGGAGGTGGAGCTTATGTGGTGATGCCAGCGATGGGGAGCAGCTCTAAGTACAGATAAAGCTTCGCTGGTCTTGCCTGGCTCACCTCCTGCTGTGTGGCCTGGTTCCTAACTGGTCAGCAACCAATATGGGTCCACAGCCCAGGGGATGGGGAGCACAGCTGTACACAATAAATATCTACAACATTTTTCAACTAAAAAAGGAAATAAAAGAAAAGCAATATAGTAAGTGGTTATGTATTCTAATTAATTTTAAAAACAATTTTCCTAATGTACACAAATGCGTACTTGTGTCTTTGCTAAAATTTCTAATGATAGTAATGTATACTGATTGAAAAGGCGGTTTCCCTCAAACAGCGAAGGCAGAAGTTGAGATTATGTGCTCTGGAAAAATGCCTGAAAATTACTCAGAAAGCAGCTTAAGTGATGATGAAGACACCGATGGTAAAGATTATTGGAGTCTAGATAAAATTGTTTTATGAATATAAGAGTGGGAAAAAAGTAACATTCGTTAAGATATTATTTTGTGTAATATATTTAAAATGTATGTGTAAATGTATAACCAAGTTAGCAATTAAAATATTTATAATTAGACATTGAACTATTTCACCGAAATTTGTCAAGGTTTCTATATTAAAGTTGATCAAACTTGAATCTTTTTTTTTTTTTGAGACAGAGTCTCACTGTGT
>NW_012151507.1:7297837-7301546 GCF_000956105.1 Propithecus coquereli | reverse complement strand
GACCAATTGGTAAATGTAGAGAAAGTGCAGGAGTTAGGAAACTATCATTTTTGCAATTACCATAGTAAAGACTGGATCAGACAAGAATCATGAATGAATGTTAAATCAAGGAGGAAATTTTGATGAAGAGCAGGATATATTTTCCTGGTCTTACTATGTCTCCTCACAAGACTGCTTACTAGTTGTTAAGACAAGAAAAAAATTAATCATACAGTGAAGAAATCAGACATCTTGACTAAGTAATCAAAATTAACATCATCAGAGAGAAAAACAGATGGTTATCAAGCCACTTCCAGATGTGATACCTTGTGAAGGACATAGCAATGTACGATCTGAAGTTAATCACAAGGAAATACTTAAAATAAAAACCCCAGATGAGCAATGTTATATTTATAAGAGGGGAAAAGGATGTATTCTTCAAAAATGCCCATGTCTTATGAGACAAGAATAGGCTGTGGAAATGTTCCAGATTAAAGAAGGCTAAAGACATATGGCATTAAATGCTGTATCTGATCCTAGAGTGAACTGGAGGGGTTGTGGGGAAGGATGTTATTGGGTAAACTGACAAAACGGGAAAACAAAACAGTAGGTTAGATAAGAAGTACTGCATGAATGCTAAATTCACTGAAGTCATTAAGTACACTGTGGTTCTGTATGTATTCTTAGGAAATACACACTAAAGTATTTAGGGGTAAAGGGTCATGATGTATATAACTTAAATTATTCAGAAAAACAATTTTTTGTGTGTACAGGGAGAGGGTGAGGAAGAAGGGGGGGGAGAGGAGATGGTAGAGGGGAGGGAGGCAGAGGGAGAGATTGAGAAAGAAAGAGAGAATATGAATGCAAAACAAATGGAGTAAAATATTACCAATAAATGAATTTGAGAAAAGAATATACAGGAGTTCTCTGCACTAATTTTATTTTTTAAATTCTTCCATAAGTTTGAAATTACTTCCAAACAAAAATTTAGAACATTGTTATATCTAATGTTAACCAAAAAAAAAAAAAAAGTAAAGGGTGTTATATGTAAAATATAATCATATCCCTTTAGAACTATAATATTGTAAAATCTAATCTTATTCTTTTAGAACTGTAATGTTCAACATCAAAAGTACCTTTTCTTTTCAGGTATTTTTCATCAATTTTAAGACTCACCATTAGTTTTACACCAAGAAAGAAAAAAAAGGTGACAATTATAAGATGCTATCAGTTGTAAAACATACTATAATTTCAGAGATGTTAAATATGAAAACATATGCATCCCAAAATTGATGAAATATGGTTTTTATATATGGCCAAGCTTTGTAAACAATTAAAAATACATGCATGCATCACTTTGCCAAGATACTGAATAGAACTTTTTCTGTTACCTGAATCCTGGCAGGATATAAAAAATGGGAACAAAGTGAAGCTAAAGAAAGCTGCAGATAATTGGGGGTCAGGAACCTCCTAGATTTAGGAGGGACAGAGGTGGCCATGGTGCCATCAACCAGCACCTCCATGGCCCCCACCCTCATCCGAGTCTAGAGACTGTGGAGGGGAGAGAGAGGAATGGTCACAGGATACAGCAGTCTTGCAGAAGAGGCTTTCTTTCTCTTCACCATCACCAATTTCTCCCAGTCCTTGAAGCCAAGTGAATAGGCATTTGTATTTCTAGTTTTTGCCCCTACAAACGATGCTGTATTATAAATGTCCTTAGATAATGTTGAAGCTCAGAAAACAGTACCCCAAAAGGAAGGCCTCAGAAGCAAAAGCTTTTCTCTGACCTTCTGTAGTCCTCTTGCCTCTCAGTCCCATTCTCCCCTGAGGCTAGCCATAGAAACTAAAATCTCTCTTCCCTATGGCAGGTCGTAAAAGCCAGAACCCCTTTTCCCAAAGCCAGCCATAAAACCTAAAATTATTCTGTGTAAAAACTGGCCATAAAGAAATTATTTGACCCTACCTTGTTTGACTGTGGGTCATAAAACACCCTCCCCCGATTCCTGTGAGGGTCCTGCCCCAAGCCCAGAAGGAAGGAATACACACTCAGGCCAAAAAGAAATCTAAAAAACAGGCCTTGCTGAGTTTCCCCACACAGTCTATTAACATTAGATCATAACCTTTTTGGTCAATCATATTTATACACAGATGTTCACACTTCATTGAACCTAAACATAAAAGTGGACAATTTCCCCTGTGTCTTCATTCTGAAGGCTCCTGTGTATACACATTAAATAAATTTGTATGCCTTTTCTCCTATTAATCAATCTGCCTCATGTCAGTGATTTTTCAGTGAACCTTTAGGGGGTCAAGGGCCTTGGTCCCTACAGTAATGATACTTTTATTTCTAGTAGCATAGATTCCCTAGAATAAGACTGATGTTTCCAATTATTTTATTTTCATAGATGTTGCCAAACTGGTTTTCAAAAAGGGTGTACACATACTTACCATTTCCATTAACAATATAAGAATACCCTGTTCCCATATCTCCACCATTACTACATATTTTTGCAATCTGATATCTTGAGGTTCCTTCAGTTTGCACTTCCCTATCTATTTGTGAATCAGGACATTTTTACATACGTTTCCTAGCCATCTGAATTGCTTTCCTGTGATTTGTCTATTCATATCCTTGCCTGTTGTTCTCCTTCGTTTTTCCTGCCAATTGTTAAGAAATGCATGTATATTATAGCCATTAACCTTTCATCTGTCATCTACGTTACAAATATTTTTCCAGAATTATCAATTCTTATTACTTTGTTTATAGTGTCTTTTGTCCTACAAGTTCTTTTGTTTTGTTTTCTGAATAGCTTTCCGTGAACTGACACACACATACACACAGTGTGTATTTATATATTTATATTTAAAAGATATGCATCTATCCTTTAAAGCTTTTGAAATTCCAGTCGCTAACAGAAAAATAATCCAAAATGAATGAAAAGTTAAGGTATTGATGCTGTATGTGAATAAGGAACAGCAGGAAAAAGGGATGTGAACCAACAGGGTTGAAGCAGTGATTACCGAAAAAATAAGTCATTTCATGTTTATTTCCCCCATTAATTGAGATTTTCGGTATACCAGTTACATCTAACTTGGAGAAAAAAATTATTATATTATTTTCATCCTCATTTTTAATTAGAAAAACTGAAGTATAGTAAAAAGCCACAGTGAGTAATACAACTTGGATTCAATAGTATATCTCTTAAAACACAATAACAATGTCAATATATTGTAGTGATACATTGATAGCATTTAGAAGCCAGCTGCTTACCTTTCAATAGCTAATTCTTTGTTAGAAAGTTGCTGCACTGTAATCACAACCTTCTTCTCTATTCCTTGTTTTAATTTGAAATAAAATTTATCTCTATCCTTAGGCACAGGACTGAAATATCAAAGAGAACAGGAATTACCAACAAAACAATCCAATAAATGATGAAATAACCTATTCCAAGGTTAGAACAAAATGACAAAGTATTTAAGCAACAACACTCTTATTCTTAAGATGTACTAAACTCTAACCTTGCCATAGGTAGCAAACTATAAATTTTATAGTCAGCAAAACAGTTGCTATTAATTTTTAAATTGGATTTACAAGAACCTTATTTTTATCTCCCAACCAAGGTTAAAACCAAGATCTTAAAATTGACATGATATGGAGCTGGGTACGGTGGCTCACACCTGTAATCCCAGTGATGCAGAAGGATTGCTTTAGACCAGGAGTTTGAAACCC
>NW_012151507.1:7285490-7295167 GCF_000956105.1 Propithecus coquereli | reverse complement strand
ATATACGGTGGGGTTCAAAAACTTTCCTAAAATCATGTAGCTATGAAGTGACAGAGCTAGGACTAGAATTCTGAGTTGAGGACTTTTTAAGGAGATTGTCTCCTGACATTATTTTGACTAGTTCCTTGCTATCAATAACTTCCTTTCAAATAGTAAAGATCAGAATCAAACACAATGAATTTATGTGTATGTGCCTGGCTAGAGTATCCATAATGAGGAATGGCAACTTCACTAAGAAAGGATTCTTTTCCTTTACTTAAAAAAATAAGAGTCATCTTTCAAATATTCTTGCTTTGCTTCTCTCAACTCTGGCATTTAAAATGGTAATAAAGATGTTGAACTAATTTAAGTTCACAAAATAAGCTATATTTATTTATATATGCTTATCACCTTCAAAATATACTATGAAATATTGTAATGAATGGATCCTAAGATAATTACTAAAATGATGATGCATGTAAATCTTCCCAATGAACAGTCGCAAACAAGGTTTTAGCCAAAGTCTTCAATTCCTCTTTTCACTTACCTCAGCTTCCGAGGGCTCCATACTGAACCATATAATAAAGCAAATACTGGTTTTAGCAATAAGCCTACATGGTAACATGATTTACAGAGGTTCCAGAGCTTTTACTCCGTGTTGTAGTAATATAAAAAGTGGTAAAGAATTCCCAGAATGAATGCTTAAATGATCCTATCTACTCTATTAGTATTAGATCACTCTAGTGACTAAAAATATGCATGTATGGCTCATACTCTTCCCCTAATGTGGAGAAGTACTCTAAATCTCACACTTTTCCAAAAGTTATTCTTTTCCTTGATTCCAAAAGAAGCACCAGACCATCTCAAACTGGTGACCTTGAAGCACAAAAAATTCTCCACATCCCTCAGCCCACCCACGGGTTGAACAACAAAAACAAGGTGAAATGTGAAGGATTAAACAAAAGTCATATTTTCAATACCTCACATTGGGAAGTACAAGTAAAGAGACTGCTCTCAATATTAACAAATCCTTCACTTTAGATAAAGTGAATTCAAATTGTCCATTGAACTATATTAGTCTAGGAACATTATATTTGTAACTTACTTGAAACGAGAGCACTTCCTTCAACAGAATTTGTTAAAGTGTGGGGTCTTTCCTCATTTTTCTATTTTTGTTTTATTTATATATTCTGCCACCTTTTCTTGTATGCACACTCTATCACATTCAAAAACAAGAAGTCCTCAAACTTCCAATAGCCACACTTGTATCTATGAATCAATGATTACCCTAAACTGCCTTCCAAAAGCAGCATCAATAGTTTAAGTGATTAACAATTTTAACTGTATAGGAATTCTGCCTGCCATCCTAAAGTTCAACTTCTATAGTAGTACCATATTTCTTTTGCAATGTTCATAAAATTTTTAAAGTATTTTACCATTTTATCCCATTATAATCTTATAAAAAAATGAGTAAAAGCAAAAACAAAGGACTAACATTAACAACAAATGTAGGCCTCAAATCTTACACAATTAAGACTGATAAATTCATTCATTCAACAAATATTTTTTGAGCACTTTCAGTGTAGTAAGTATTATTCTAAGTGCTAGAAATACAGCAGACAACACGGAGCTTAGATTCCAGCAAATGTAAATTCAATGTCCTGGGGTGGATGAGAGGGAATCGTTAGATAAGCCAAAAGAAGAAAGGTTTAGCCTCGGCTAGATACTTACTGGACTTAGCTCAATAGTTTAAGTGTTATAGAGGAAAACAGAATCACAGAACATGCTAGAAATATGCCCCTGAAGATTATACCTACATAGTCAGGTGTAAATAGGGACTTAAAATATTTTTATATGTTGGGGACTTTCCCACTTCCTACCCTCAAATAAAATGTGAAGTCCATTGTCTACTTTTTATACATTCGATTTCAGTATATTTGTAAGAAAGCGTTATGTGTGAAAATCGGGGAACACCTGTACATAATTTTGCATACATTAATAGAGTCAAATCCCAACCATGTTAATTATTTTTTCCCCTTTCTCATCTCTTCTTCTCACTCTTTCAGATTCTTTGTTTCAGAGATATCAGCAAGCTTGTCACATCAGAAGGCCACACAAAAAAAGTCAAAGACCTTGGCAAATTCTAAAGTAGATGGCAAGGCTTCAGGAATTTTTTTTTTTTCAAGACAGAGTCACACTCTGTTGCCCAGGCTAGAGTGCCACAGCATCAGCCTAGCTCACAGCAACCTCAAACTCCTGGGCTCAAGCAATCCTCCTGCCTCAGCCTCCCAGGTAGCTGGGACTACAAGGCACTCGCCACCACGCCTGGCTAATTTTTTCTATTTTTAGTAGAGATGAGGTCTCGTCTTGCTCAGGCAGGTCTCAAACTCCTGAGCTCAAGCTATCCTACTGCCTCGGCCTCCCAGAGTGGTAGGATTACAGGTGTGAGCCATCACGCCCGGCCAGGAATTTTCTTTTTTAAAAGGTTAAGTATATAGGACTGAGTCAGAGTTGTAAAGAATGATAGAAAAAAAAATCAGATTCCACCTTTCTCTCTTTGGGAGAAAGGACACAACAGTACATTAACTTCATCAACAGCAATCAAACTGCATTTAATACTGACCATATCTTATAAGTTGTTATTTCTGCCAAAAAGGTTAAAATCATTTGTGGATTCTCGATTCTGCAAATAAGCTGAAATGGTAATCTAAGGAATGGTAAAGTAAACCTCAGAAACAATGATTATGAATGTCTATAGTTCTTGGAACAAGATGGATAATCAATTCCAACTGTCATCCCTCAGTATCCAAATGGGATTGGTTCCAGGAACCCCAATGAATACCAAAGTCCATGGATGCTCAAGTTCCTTACAAAAAATGGTGTAGTATTTGTATATAACCCATGTATGTCCTCCCATATACTTGAAATCATCTCAGTTTACTTATAATACCTAATACAATGTAAATGCTATGTAAATATTTGTTATAGTGTTTAGAGAATAATGACAAGAAAAAAGTCTGTGTATGTTCAATACAGATGCAACTATCTCTTTTTTTTTTCAAATGTTTTTGATCCACAGTTGGTTGAATCCATGGATGCACAAACAAGAAGAAAAAACAAACAAACAATCATAGATTGGGTGTAATGCCGAGGAAAAAGTGCCAGAAACCACAAGAGCTTCCATGGGAAGAAGTTGCAGAGCAGAACCCATGGATATGGAGAGTTATATATCAAGAAAAGAAAATTAAAAACATGACAATCACTTCAATATATATAACACTATTACAACACACACACACACACATACACACACACACAAATAATCTTGAATGGGCACTTTCTTTGCAGAATGCAAACATTTATTGATAAATAATACAGTACAATTTTTTCCCCAGAAAGTAGTACCTATACAAAGTACTAATTAAACACGAAACTGTGTATCTGTGTGGGTTTGTTGTGTTGTTTTTGAAGAGGTGTGCAGCAGGGCACATGTAGATATCTGGAATGGAGATACACCCAAATCTTAACTGTGGTAAAATTTTGAGCACTTTTTATTTTCTTCTTTATTTATTTTCCAAATTCTCAAATATGTGTTACATGTTAAAAGTCCAAATGATGCTATTCAGTAACAAAGGTATTTAAGATAAATATCACAGCTAGTTTCTCCAAGATAAAGCCTTTTAATTTCATTAATATTGGTGAAAGACAACTCACTCTTTTAGAAATACCATGCACCAAAAAAATGTTCACTTAAGAAATAAATGTAGAAAAATCATTCTATGAAAGGCACCAGGAAAGGTATGTGTTAAAATTTTTAAAATAACTTGCTCAAATACATTATTCATGAAAAGGAGCTACAATAAGAGGCATATCATCCAAGAAATTTTTTAAAACATACAAATATCAATTTATTTAAGGAAAATACTAACAAGATGACTTCTGAATTATCTTCTAAAATAAGGCATTTAGCAACTCAATAAATACCTGTTTAAAAATATTATCTCTTCCTCAGATCAGAGCTATCAGCAAAATAAATTAATTAATTAACTGAATTAAATTAAATAATATTCTCCCATGTAAGGAATGAGGTTTTATTTTATATAGTGGAATATCAGCAACCCCGAGAAAAACCAGTGCATTAAGAATAAAGATCTTCCCGGCAACAGACAAGACGGCTGACCAGAGGCACCAACTGCCAGATCATCTATCTCAGAAAGAAGGAAAAGTTTCAGATGAAAAAGAAAAAACAAACAATCATAGATCGGGTATAATTCCAAGGGAAAAGTGCCAGAACCTACAAGAGCTTCCACGCGAAAAAGGTGCAAAGCAGAACAAGAAGGAGCAAGGTATCAGAGGACAACCCTGGAGAGGCTTGCTGTCCAGCAAAAAGAGTACATGGAGCAGTTTGATTCTCCCTTCCTCACATGTCTGGAAGTCAGCAGTCTCCCGAGCTGCAGGAGAGCCTTTCTACCCTCACGAGCCCAAAAGCTGCTGCCACCAGTAAATTGGGAGCTTCTTGAGGACAAAGCACCAGCATGCCAGCCACCTTTGGGTGCTTCCAGTCACCACAGACCTGAGCCAAGACAGCAGGCACCATATTGCTTCTCCACCCACCACGCGCCTCTGTCCTCCCCAGGGGGCTTCAGCCCCTCAGTTTTCATCTTGCTCACTCCCACACAAACATTTCCCAACTCCATCCCAGACTGCAGTAGCCATAGAGGGCTGCGGGTCCTGGGGAACTGTGTGATCCCAGAGCCTGAACACTCCAGGCAGGCTGCCTTCCGGAGAGAGGGACAGAGACAACCATAGTGATTGTTTTCCTCTATCCAGATTCTTTTCCTCCCCTTGCCCTCTCCCACCCACAACTACCGAGACAATTGAGCCAGGGCTCTCAGGAGCTGCTGCTGCGCCCGTGTTGGTGCATACACCACACCAGGGCTTCCACAGAGAGAGGCTCAAACTTTTCTTATTAAAGACCTACAGAGTACTAAGGGGTGCTTGGACTGTAAGCTCCCTGCTCACCGGCCCTCCCTGGTGCTGCTTGCCCAGCTGCTCCATTAGAGCAGGGCACACCCTGAAGCAGAGGGACATCAAACCTGCTTGAGCATCCCATGGGCAACTCAGGCTCAGCATCATTCTCTCCGGCATGGTCAGGGACTGAACTTCAGGGACCCAGGGACAGGCCCACAGGCCAGATTCTGTACCCCCAGGACTCAATTGCGTTGCTCAGGGGCACAGAAGGGAGATTTGTGAACTAATTTCAGGAGGCAAGGGAACCCATGTGGGCAGAAGTGAAAAGAGAGCACAGTGTGGGTCCCAGCCACAGTGCAGCCGAGAAGCAACCCTCCCCCAACAGGAAGGCCATGCTGTCAGACCAGCGCAGGATCCTGGACAGGGAAGCTCCCAGCCTACAGTGCCATCATGGGGGAGCTCAGCCAGTTTGAGGTCCTGCCTGCTGGCAGATGCCAGAGGGAGTGATCACAAATCAACAATCTAATGACATGTCTCCAGGAACTAGAAAAGGAAGAGCAAACCAAACACAATGCCAGCAGAAGAAAAGAAATAACTAAGGTCAGAGCAGAACTAAATGAAATGAAAAACGAAAAAATACATAGGATCAATGAAACAAAAGTTGGTTCTTTGAAAAGATAAACAAAATTGATAGGCCTATCGCTAGATTAACCAGGAATAGAAGAGAAAGGATTCGAATGAGCTCAATCAGAAAGGAAAAAGGAGATATTACAACTGATACCACAGAAATACAACATATCATCTGTGAATACTATGAAAATCTTTATGCACGTAAACATGAAAACGTAGAGGAAATGGACAAATTCCTGGAATCACACAACCTCCCAAGACTCAATCAGGAAGAAACAGAATTCCTGAACAGACTAACAACGAGCAACAAGATTGAAGCAGTAACAAAAAAGCTTCCAACAAAAAAAAGCCCGAGACCAGATGGATTCATAGGCAAATTTTACCACATCTACAAAGAAGAGCAGGCACCCATACTGCAGAAATTATTCGATAACATCAAGAAGGAGGGAATCTTCCCAAACTCATTCTATAAAGCCAGTATCACCTTGATACTAAAGCCGGAAAGGACATAACAAAAAAAGAAAACTACAGATCAATATCCTTTATGAATATAGATGCAAAAATCCTCAGTAAAATATTAGCAAATTGCATTCAACAGCACATCAAAAAAATAATCCACATGACCACATAGGCTTCATCCCAGAGATGCAAGGATGGTTCAACATATACAAAGCAATAAATGTGATTTACCACATAAACAGAAGCAAAAACAAAGACCATATGATCATCTCGATAGATGCAGAAAAAGCATTCAACAAAACTCAGCACTGATTCATGAAAAAAACCCTCAACAAACTAGGCACACAAGGAACATATCTCAAAATTATAAAAGCCACATATGACAAACTCACAGCCAACATTATACTGAATGGGGAAAACTTGAAAGCATTCCCATTAAGAACTGGAACAAGACAAGGGTGCCCACTGCCACCACTTCTATTCAACATAGTGCTGGAAGTCCTAGCCAGAGCAAGCAGGCAAGAGAAGGAAATAAAGCACATCCAAATCAGGGAAGAGAAGGTCAAACTATCACTTTTTCCTGACAACATGATCTTTTATCTAGGAAACCTCAAAGATTACACCAAGAGATTCCTGGAATTGATAAATAAATTTAGCAAAGTCTCAGGTTACAAAATCAATATCTACAAATAGTAACATTCCTATACACCAATAACAATTATGCTGAGAGTCAAATAAAAGACTCAACCATTCACAATGGTCACAAAGAAAATAAAATACCTAGGAATATTACTTAAACAACGAGATGAAAGTTCTCTATGAAAAGAACTACAAAATACTGAGGAAAGAAAGTGTAGATGATACAAACAATTGGAAAAATATATCATGCTCATGGATCAGTAGAATAAACACTGTTAAAATGTCCATACTATCCAAAGTAATTTACAGATTCAATGCAATCCCCATCAAAATATCAATGTTATATTTCACAGATCTAGAAAAAATAATTCTCTGCTTTGTTCAGAACCAGAAAAGAGCCCAAATAGCCAAACCAAGTGTAAGCAAAAAGAACAAATCTGGAGGCATCATATTACCAGACTTCAAACTATACTACAAGGCTACAGTAACCAAAACAGCTTCTATTAGCACAAAAATAGAGACATAGACCAATGGAACAGAACAGAGAATCCAGATATAAAACCATCCATATACAGCCAACTGATCTTTGACAAAGCAGACAACAATATGCATGGGGCAAAAGAAGCCCTATTCAACAAATGGTGCTGGGAAAATTGGATAGCCACGTGCAGAAGAATGAAACAGGATTCATATATCTCTCCACTCACAAAAATTAATTCAAGGTAGATAAAAGACTTAAATCTAAGGCATGAAACCATAAGAATGCTAGAAGAAAATGTTATAAAAACTCTTCTAGGTATCAGTCTAGGCAAAGAATTTATGAAGAATATCCCAATGGCAATCACAGCAATGACAAAAATAAACAAATGGAACTTGATTAAATAAAAAAGCTTCTACACAGCTAAGGAAATAATCAACAGAGCAAATAGAATAGGAAAAAATATTCAGAAGATTTACGGTGATAAAGGGCTAATAACCAGAATCTAAAAAGAACTCAAGCAAATCAGCAAGAAAAAAAAAAAACATTAAAAAGTGGGCAAAAGATATGAACAGAAGCTTTTCAAAAGAAGATTGACAAATGGCCAATAAACATATGAAAAAATGCTCAACATCACTAATCATCAGAGAAATTCAAATTAAAACCACAATGAGATACCCCCTTTCCCTGTTAGAATGGCTGTTTATCAAAAAGTCCAAAACAACAGATGCTAACGTGGATGCAGAAAGAAAGGAATGCTTCTACACTGTTGGTGGGACTGCATATTATGATAACCTCTATGGAAAACAGTATGGAGATTCCTCAAAGAACTAGAAGCAGACTTCCCATTGGATCTAAATACCACTACTGGGTACGTACCTAAAGGAAAAGAAGTCACTTTATCAAAAAGACACCTGCATGCAAATATTTATTACAGCACAATTCACAATTGCAAAGATATGGAATCAACACAAGTGCCCATCAATTAATGAGTGGATTAACAAAATGTGGTATATGTATACTATAGAATACTACTCAACCATGAAGAAGGATGAATTAAGGCCTTTTGTATCAATTTGGATAGAACTGGAGACCATTATCCTAAGTAAAGTATCTAAAAGAATGGAAAAACAAACACTACATGTACTCGCTATTAAACGGGAACTAACGAACGACTACAGATGTGCACAGAGGGAAGTAAAACTCAGTAGTAATCAAGCGGGGGGGGAAGGAAAAGAAGGGGATGGGCAAAAACCTACCTAATCGGTATAATGAACACTCTCAGGGTGATGGGTATGCTTATAACCCTGACTCAAGCATAACAAAAGTGATCCATGTAGCCAAAAGTATTTGTAACCCTGTAATATTTTGAAATAACAAAAAAAAGGAAGACAAAACATAAAAGATCACCCCAATGAGACCCCTGATATTTACCATGAAATACCTCTGAATGCCCTTAACACCAGATGATAAAAACTGTACTTTTAAAATATAACACTGAGAGTTGCTAGTATTGATAAGTAGGCTAAAACATACAAATAAAATCATCAACATCTGCTTTGAAGAAAATGGTCACAGTGGCTAATATAAATAAAATCTTAAGAATAGTGAACTAGGACTTTTAAAGTATCTTTAAAAAGTTTAGAATAATATATTCATAAAGATGCAACAAGAATAGTTGCCTCCTTGGCTTTTTTCACTCTCTCTCCTGCTATCTCCCTTAGTCTGCAATTCTTCGGCAGAAACCTAGCACATCAGTCTACCTGTATAAAGATCAATGACATCAAGATACTTCTGATGCCAAACTCTAGATTGCCAAACTCTTTTGCCGCAGATTATCAAGATCCACTCCAGCAGTGTCCTGCAGAAGTATATCCAGTGTAAGAAGTCAAATGTGTCACAAGAGTCCAAGAGAGCCATCATCCTCATGGGTTTCCCTTCTACCACTGTTGGTGCCTGCCACTTGAGCGGTTTACAGCAAAATAAGAGTATTACGGTGATGGCTGGTAGTGGTGGCATGCTGCTACTCCTGCTTGAAAAGACATCTTGCCTTCCTTCAACTGACAGACCTCTTCAGATCTCATCCAGCGACTCTGCAAAAAAACGTGAAAACAAATAAATTAGTGGTATTGCTGCATAGTATATACTTAAGCGATGAGAATGTCTGTCACTTGGTTCCTGAGCTATCTGCGCCATTTGTTTGTGCCCATCAACAGGGACCCAAACACTAAGGACTAGCATTGTCCCTTCACCACAAAACAGGAAACTTCTGGGAACCAGATAACCAGACAACCAGTCACTGTAACTAAAAGGCTTCAGGTTAATTAGAAGTGTAACTATTTTTTGAGGGAAGAGGAACATGTTGGACAGCTTCTGTAAAAGACCCAGGTAACATACAAAGGTAGCGGGAATGCAAGCTATGTGACCGATAAGTCCCTTTATAAAACGTAATTAAAAGACAAAAATCCACATTTTTTAATAATATTTAAGCAATAGGAAAGTTGTTACTGAAAACTGTATG
>NW_012151507.1:7279404-7281025 GCF_000956105.1 Propithecus coquereli | reverse complement strand
TTGAGGTTGCTGTGAGCTAGGCTGACGCCACGGCACTCTAGTCCGGGCAACAGAGCCAGACTCTGTCTCAAAAAAAAACAGGCCCAGTATGAGGACAGAAAGGGATAGTTACATATGTGATCAAGGAAGGTTTCCCATGATAAAATGTTTCTTGAGGTAAAATGAGAGAGAAATGAAGAAGCCATTGGAAAACCAGGAAAAAATAATTTAGGCTGAGCAAAGAATATGCAAAGGCCCTAAGGCAGGAATCCTGACTGATAAGCCCTGTGAGAAAAAACAAAGAGGCTACTATGACTGGAATGTAGTAAATGAAGAGAGGGAGGGGGTATACTGGCACTAATAATGCAAGAAAACAAATTAGCTTCATATTCTTGAAAATCTTCAACATACACATAAATTCTTCATATTCTTTGATGATGGAGGAAGGAGATGGGAGGAGGAAGGAAAAGATGAGAAAGAAAGAGGAGTCTCTATGAATGGGATTAGTATGCTTATAAAAGGGACCCCAAAGAGTGCTCTCAGTCCCTTCCACTATACAAAAACACATGAACCAGGAAGCAGGCCATCATCAGACACCAGATATGCTGGAGCTTTGATCTAGGAATTTCCAGACACCAAAACTGTGAGAAATAAATTTCTATTGTTTATAAACCACACAGTCTATGGCAGTTTGTTATAGCAGCCTAAACAGGCTAAGACAGGAGGGAAGGAAGGAGGAAGAGGGGAAGAAGACCAAGTGGGAGCACTTGGTCATCAGTGGCCAGGCATGATAAGGATTTTTAATATAACCACAAATGTGATTGGGGACTACTGGAAGGCTAGGTATAGGAGAATAACATTATCTAATTTACATTTAAAGAAATTCAAGGTTAAGATGGCATCATATATTATTCCTAATTAAGCATAAAAGAAAAAAGCCATTTTGCTTCTTTCCAGTCTGATGTAAATAGCTTTAAATCTAGGACTCACTCCTAGATAGTGGTTTCCTGAACCACTATTACATGACAAGCTGAAGGTAGGTTTTTATGCTTCTTCAGAATAGAGAAACACAAATTACAAGTATTTTTACAGTTTTATTTCCATTTATAACATTCTAAGCATAACTTTGCAAATGCCCCTTTCAAACGGTAGATACAATCTAAGCCTAAATGTAACATTTATTAATACTTTGCATGTCTACAGGGCGTAAGTGAATTCACCGTAAGCTCCACACCTGATTTAGGATATAACCTCACCACCACCCCAAAGACTTAATACAAGTCTAAAGAAAAAAACTGGAGCTCACCTCACAGAACCTTCTGGAACATTTGGCACATACAGAGTAACAGGAAAGGGACACTGACTGGAAGATTTCATGGTTGCCATTGCCCGTAAGGCCTCCACTTCATTACGTGGGGAAGAAACCTTCATACATCCTAAGTAGGTCAGTTTGTTAAATAAAACACTATCTTCCTCAGGTAGTCCACTTGGAGAAGATGGTCTCGGTGTAGAAATTTCTGATGAAAAGAAAAAATTCAATGCAAAATTCCACAGTATAATTTTACCAAATGCCCAAAAACAAATGCAATATTTCAAATAAAATTTAGGTCTCTCTGTAGTTTCATTTCTATTACTGTTAATC
>NW_012151507.1:7277554-7279354 GCF_000956105.1 Propithecus coquereli | reverse complement strand
AATCTAGCCTCTGAGTGAATGCATATAGTAGTCACCAGTGAAAATCACAGAGATCTATGAAACAACCTAGTGCAATATCTACATGAAAGCAATATGCAAGTGTCAAGCCCATCAGAGAAGGAGGTATTGTTACAGTCCCCTTCTCAAATCACATGGACCAATCTACTGGGGCAAAATAATAATAGCAATGAAAAATATTCCTCCTTTCTGAACATAAGCAATTTACTACCATGGTAGGGTGAGAGAACATCTCATGCAGTGGTATTTTTCTATGACACTTGCTAAGATACCCACAATATCATTTTAGCGCACACACATATTTCAGTTCTATGTCATGAAAAATATATTACCTTTGTCTTGAGAAATATACTCCAAATTTATGTAATGTATTTAAATGACATTGAGATTAGAGCTCAAAAATATTACCCTAATTCATCTCTATAGCAAATCACTACACTATATCATACTTACTGCTTCTTTAATTTCACAGGAGAAAACATGTATCTGAAATTCTTCTGAACCATGGGAACTCTCTGTAAACGCAAAGCAATTGCTCTCTGTTGTCCCATCATGTCCACGTGCACAGAATAACACCTTATAGATTGGAAAAGATGCTATCTCCACACTGCTGGATTGGTCTATGATTCTGCAGAACAGTGATGAAAAATTAGATAAAATATTAACTATCAAGTAACAAAGACAAATAGTTTTACTACACCAATATATGACATATAAACATAATTAAAATCACAAAGATAAGCTGGTACTAATAATGCAAGAGAACGAATTACCTTCATATTCCTACAAATCTTAAACAATACACACACATAAATTCTTTATCTTCTTCTAACAATTTCTTCATTCTTATGTTTCCCATGATCCAACTCATTTACTCCAAAGCTAAGTACACATTGTCTGATAAAATCTCTACCATCCATCTTTAAAGTCTAGTCCTTTTTCTGTTACAGCAAAGGAATGCCAGCATAGAATAGCACAAATCATCCCTGGAGAGTCCATTTCTATTCAGAGCAGCATCTGTAAGTTTATCTAAGCTCCAAATCATTGTTCAACTGAGGTCTCTTTTACCCCAGACAACGGGTAAAAGGTCAGGGTGGTTCCAAATATGGATTCAACAACCGAATTTAAGAGCTGAAAGGAGTCTGTGGAATTGAGAAGCAAATAATTCTCTGATTTTCCCTATACAAGTCCCAAGCCCTAGATTGATGCAAACATTCAAGATCTCAAACTGAGAAACTGAGGGGTGAGAGGACAACTATTAGGTAGACAGCAAGGGATTCCGGGTCTCCTAGGGACGAAAGTGGGTGCAACCGCCTTGGTGCCATACCTGGGGGAGGAGGGAACACCCTACGAATCTGCCAATCATAACTTAGCATGCCAGCTGCGAAAGAATGCAGAGGACTCTCTAATCCATGGGCGAAGCAGCATAGGTACCATATAGTCCAGAAAGTGACCTAGAACACCCCACATACATAGTAAGACTCAGGTCATGCAACTCCCAACTGTCCAATCAAAGTAGTTCCACGGTGACCTCTGAACCATGAGGGAGGTTCAATCCATCACTATAATACAGGATGCAGACCATAACCAGTCCCTTTTGGCCTCTTCCTTTTGCTCTCCCTTTGCTGCAACAATGGGTCCGGTCGTCATCTGTGGCGTACATATCACGCTCTGTAAACCCATATCTCGCTCTTGCTTTATAATCCTATCTTTCTCTCCTCAATAAACTTCACCTCATGCTAGCCTCACTTTGGTGTGCCTGGTCATTCTTCGACCATGAGT
>NW_012151507.1:7267385-7268154 GCF_000956105.1 Propithecus coquereli | reverse complement strand
TAGTGTAAAAAGAAAATCACAGCCTCAGGAACATGTGAAGAACTGGCCTCCACAGATCATTCATTAAAGAAATTTCGTGCTAACCATCCAAAAACAAAGACATGCAATTTGTACCTATGTCTGACACCTAAAACCAAATTAGCCTATCCATGCAACACTGACAATGAATTACAAGTTTATCTTACAGGTAACAGAATTGGAGACAAGACAGAATCAGACATTCTTCCACCTACCCAGGGACATCTATATAAGTGAAGCTTCCTTCGCTCCCTTATTTTATGTAAAATGTAGATTTCTTGGGCCTCACAAGAATGTATCTACACTTCATCCACCCTCCCTTCCCCCTTCCTTTATCCTTCTCTCTGTGTGCCTTTAAAATGCTGAAGGTTTCAACCTCCCCTTCAGAAAAAAGCCACAGCTTGTCTGTGAATCCTGTTTTTCGCAGATGTGTCCTCAAAATCTTGGCTTAAAACCTCCATAGATTGAAATTTTTGCCTCAGTCATTTATTTGGGTTGACGGTGGTTTGCTGCCCCTGGTCTAAATCCAATCAAAAGACAGATTGTGAGACTGGATTTTAAAAAGCTATCTATAAGAAACATACTTTAAATATATAGGCACAAATAGGTTAAAAGTTTAAAACTAGAAAAACATATACTGTGCAAATACTAATTAAAAGAAAACTATATTAGTATCAGAAAAACTAAACTTCAGAACAAGGAATGTTAATGAGGGGGAAAGGAACATTTCACAATGATAAAATGGTTAATT
>NW_012151507.1:7254416-7255868 GCF_000956105.1 Propithecus coquereli | reverse complement strand
AGATACATTTCAAATGGTTTTAAAAACAATAATTAAAAATAGTACCATACATATGTAGAAAAGAAAAAAATACCTTCAGCTGAGGTTTTTCTTCATCTTTTGTGCAAGTATCAACTGCATGCTGAGGAACCAAAACAAATTCTTCGCTGTTCAGTGTACCCACAGAATCAGATGACCCACTAACCTTCTGTAATGAAGCTCTGACCTCCATTTCAGTTCTGCAAACTTCTCTTTCCACATCCACCTGGCAAAACCATAGGGATAAAAAAAAACCTATTGATTAAAAACATGAACTAATTAAAAAACATGAACTAATGAAGCTTCAAAAATGGTTTGTGTGAAGAAGAATCCTGCTGGCCACATAATTATCTCAAAATTAAGGAGGCTACCTTCTTGGACTGGGCCACATAATGGAAATGTACTCTCTCTTCAGCCTGCATTTCCAGACTGAAAGAACCATATTGTTCCCTGAAAAACAACACTAACCAGTCCATATCTCAACTAAACATATTTACTACTGTTTATTTGACTCTATCTCCTAGAAATACTGTTTTTGTTCATTTTAATAGAGGAAATAATGATGCTAAAAATACCTACAAATGCACATACACAAACAAAAATACATTCACCAACATTATTAATTAAATCTAAATGATTCAAAAAAAACTTATCTTCTCAAGACCAAGTATTGTGCCTTAAAATATTTTTTCTGGATCACTGAAGTTGACTAACATAGAATTCAATATCCTAAGACATGAATCTTTCTTTCCAGACACATTACCACTTACCAGCACCAAAAAGAAACCAAAAAAGTTTCACATTGCATTGTGTAGTATTTAAAAAAAAAAAAAAAAGCTTTCACATTGCATTCATGTAGTAAACAATATTTCAATAATCAAATACAGTATAATTCTGCTTTCTGGATCGATATCTACATTATACCGTACAAACAACACTCTATCATTTCCAGAAATTCGTGTATTCACATAACTAATTCTAACTGAAGATATATACTACAGAGCAGACACTACTCAGCCCTGGGGTTACAGGAGTGAATAAAGCAGACAGGCAGCCGGCTCTCCTGGAGCTTACATACTAGTAAGAAAACAAGCAAACAAGAAAGTAAGCAAATAAGTTAATTCCAAATTACTCTAAATGCTACGATGAAAATAAATAATCTGACAAAGAGTAACTGTAGGGAATGTAGGGACAACTTTCAGTAAAGTGGTAGGAAAGAACTCTGAGAGGGAACTATTTGAGCTAAAACCTGAAAGACAAAAAAGAACCATATATTAAATAATCTGCTCAGTAACCAAATGTGTAATGTGATAGAAAGGCAGGACAAACAGGCTGGGACTAAGAAACACAGGACCTCATAAACATGGTAGTCTATTGATCCATGCCTAAATGCCCAGAAATGTTCTTCTCTTTCTAATTAGGTTACTTCTTTCA
>NW_012151507.1:7253634-7254366 GCF_000956105.1 Propithecus coquereli | reverse complement strand
TATTTCTCTTACAGCCAAAAGCATCTTGACTCATAAACAGGTATTAAGAGTACAAATTCTACCCACTCATGGATATATTTATTATTTAATACACTGAGTTGATATGCTATTTTATTTAGAATTTTTACCAATTATAATTTTAAATAAGTATAGTCAAACTGAATAAAAAGGCACATCTTATGAAAGACTATGTCCACACTATTCTCTGATGCCTAAGAATTTATCCATTTGTTCAATGAGTATTTATTGAGGATCTATCATGTGCCAAGTACTGGGGGTAAAATGAGAACCCAGACGTAGTCCCTGTTCCCAAAGAACACTGAGATCTAATTTTACAGGGAGAGATATAGGCAGAAACATAAGAACCAAAGTGGGAACTCTCAACAGAAGTGAAAGCCTGAATAAAGCTAATAGCATTTTCTAATTTTCATCTTAAATTTTTCACTACCACTTTATCCCATTTCTCTTATAGCTCCTAAGAGTTTAATACAGTACCTGTATTAGATGGATCCAGAATTAACTGAAGAGATGGCTTATTTGTTTGGCTGGCTATAACATCTCCAAATGAATGTTCTGAAATCTCACTGGAACTATGACAGTCAACAAGAAGACTGCTTTGCCCTTTCTCAGAATCTCTCAAAATCTCTTCCATGGCTTTTTCCAATTGTTCATCACCATTAGAAACTATCTATAGACAAAGCAAGATAATTCTGTTTCAATCTTATTATGGAT
>NW_012151507.1:7241275-7250778 GCF_000956105.1 Propithecus coquereli | reverse complement strand
CAGGACCTCATAAACATGGTAGTCTATTGATCCATGCCTAAATGCCCAGAAATGTTCTTCTCTTTCTAATTAGGTTACTTCTTTCACTGTTGCATTGAAGTTTGTGTGCAATATTCCGTTGTGCCATTAGTGGGAACTAACTACAGAATTAATAAGAAAAAAAAAAAAAAAAAAAAATTACTTCCAGTTTCAAGTTCCATTTTAAAAAATGAATTACTTTCCAACTTTATAAAAAAAATCAAAATTTCTAAGAATATCAAAGGAAAGAATAATTATACTCCTACGCTAGTATAATTAGCTAGCCATAATTTATTTCCATTATGCATGTTAATATCCTTTCTTTTCAAAACCTTTCAAGCACATTCATCTGTCCTCTAAAGGTTTTTCTGCCTTTGCATAGCATATTTCTGAAAATGCAGTACGTGTTATTATACAAGCCATGTCTTTACTCCTCTAGGCTTCACCATGGATCCTTGACTGTCAAGATACCATACACCAGATGTCTTTCTGTGATCGATCTTTCTCCAAGTCCTTCTCAGATTGCTGCTCCTCCACCTGACTTCTAAATGTTGGAAGTTCCCTGAGTTCAAGTCCTGAGCCCTTTTCGCTTGTCACACACTCTAAGTAATATTAGTAAGTCTCATTTTCATGGGTTGAAATACCATCTGTAAGCTGATAGTCTTCCAAATTTCTATCCCAACTCAAATGTCTCCTCTAAATTCCTGACTTGAAATATAAATCTCTACTTAATATTTCCACATGGAAGTCTTATCAATACCTTAAATGAAATGTGACCAAAATGGAATTCCTAATGTTTCCTCGAAACTTGTTTCTAGTCCATACTTCCCATTTCAGTAAATAACACTACCTTCTACTAATCTGGATATCATCCTTGATTCATCTCTACTTTTTCACTCCTCACATCAGCAAGTCATGTCATCCCCATTTTTAAAATAAACTCCACATCTATCCATTTTCCTTCATGTCTACTTCTACCACCCTAATCTAAGCATGCTCTTATCTACTATAAAAGCCTCCTAACCCATGGCCTACCTCCAATCTCCTCCCCTCAATCTGTGTTACCCCTTCACAAAGCTGCCAAAGAAATTTTTTGGAAAATAAATTAGACTACATTAAAACTCCAGAGTAAAACATTTTCACTACAATGCAAATAAAATCCAAACTCTGCCAGGACTTGCAAGGCCAAATAAACCCTTGCCCCTGCCACTTCCTCATTATAGCTCTTTAATCACAGCAAGTTCTAAGATAAGGAAAAAACCAAGGAAATTCACTGCCAGCAGACCTGTCCTGAAAGAAAGGTTAAAAGTGGTTCTTCAGACAGAAGGAAAATTGTATAGGTCAAAAACATGGATCTATATAATAAAAGGAAGAATAACAACGTAGTAGATGATTATAGCATGTGGATAAAGGAAATGAATGACAGCAACGGAAAAAGGAAAAGAAGGGTGAATGGAAACATCCTGTTATAAGGTACTTATACTACACATACATGGGTTATATGTAGTATAACATTATTTGAAAATGAACTTAGATTAGTTAAAAATATATATTGTAGACTCTAAAACAATCACTAAAAACCTTTTTTAAAGTACAATTGACATGCTAAGTGAAGAGCTAAAATGAAATCATATAAAATCCTCAATTAAAACCAGGGAACGCAGAAAAAGAAAGAAAAAAGGAAAGAGTAAATTCAACAAATAGAAAGCAGGTACAAATATGATACATCTTAATTCAAATATATCAATAATCACTTTAAATGTGAATAGTCTAAAACACCAACTAAAAGGCAGAAATTGTCATGGCAGATTAAAAAAACAAGATCCAACTATATGTTATGTATAAGAAATGCGGTCTACATATAGAGGCTCGGAGGGGTCAAAATGAAAGGATGGAAAAAGAT
This sequence comes from Propithecus coquereli, assembly GCF_000956105.1. NCBI lineage: Eukaryota > Metazoa > Chordata > Mammalia > Primates > Indriidae > Propithecus > Propithecus coquereli. The sequence goes on along the minus strand of NW_012151507.1, from coordinate 7,248,857 downwards.
ACGTCACACTAGCACTAATTAAAAGGAAGCTAGAAGACCAGAAACACTTTGCTCTCACCCAATCCTCCTCATTTAGGGTAAACCTAGGCAACACTGCCAAAATACCAGCCTACCACTCTTTTCTCATGGACCCTGACAACAAACTCATTGAAAACAAGGCACTGTTCCTATCAGAAGTCAGTTCAAGGGACATGACCCTAGAAAGACATAAGACAGCGATTATGAGTGAAGCTTTCTATTACTTCAAAGGCCAGTGTCTTCTTCAATAACTATGCTTAGCATTAAATAAATATCCTTTTAAAAAATCTAACCTCTATAATGCAAGATTCCTTAGAAACCTTAGGAAACCAGAACAAAGAGAGCAAATGAAAGGAAATAAAAAATACAACAGAAATAAGCGATACTGAAAATAGGAAAGTAATACAAAAAAATAAAGTCAAAACCAAAAGCCAATTCTTTGAAAAGATCAATAAAATTGAGAAACTTCTAGCCAGGCTAAACAACAACAAAAAAAGATAAGACAAACTACCAACATCAGAAATGAAAGAAAGGTCATCACTTCAATCCCCTGAACATTAAAAGGATAATAAAGACATAGTATCAACAACTCTATGCCCACAAATTTGGTAACTCAGATGAAATCGACCAGTTCCTTCAAAGACACAAAGTGCCAAAATTCATACCAGGAGACACAGACAACCTGAATAGCCCTATATTTTTGAAGAAATTGAATCAACAATAATGAAAAACCTGCCAAAAACAGAATGCACTAGACGAAGATAACTTCATTGGTGAATTCTACCAAACATTTAAGGAAAAAAATATCAATTCTCCATAATATCTTCCAGAAAATGGAAGCAGAGGGAACACTTTTAACTCATTCTGTGAAGCCAGCAGTACCCTAATACCAAAACCAGATTACAAGAAAACTATAGACCAACATCTCTAATGACATAGACAGAAAAATCCTCAATAAAAGATTAGAAAACCATATCCAAAAATGTATAAAAAGAATTACATACCCAGTATGCAAGACCAGCTCAACATTCAAAAACTAACCAATGTAATCAAACATATCAACAGGCTAAAGAAAAATCACGATCATGTCAATTGATAGAGAAAATGCATTTGAAAAACTCCAACACCCTTTCATGATAAAAACTCTCAGTGAACTAGCAATTGAGAGAAATTTCCTCAACTTAATAAACAAAATCTACAAAAACCATAAACTAACATCATACTTAATTGTGAGAGACTGGACACTTTCCCCCTAAGATTAGTAAAACAAGGCAAGGATGTCCTCTCTCACCACTCTGACTTAACATCAGAAGAAACAGAAGGTATAAAAATTGGAAAGGAAGAAATCAATCTGTCTTTATTAAGAGATTACATGACTGTTGATGTAGAAAACCCAAAAAAAATCTACAAAAAAACCCTCCTAGAATTATTATAATAGGCAAATATAAAGAAGGTCGCAGAGGCCAGGCACAGTGGCTCACACCTGTAATCCTAGCACTCTGGGAGGCTGAGGTGGGAGGATTGCTTGAGCTCACGAGTTTGAGACCAGCCTGAGCAACAGTGAGACCCTGTCTCTACTAAAAATAGAAGAATTAACGAGGCATCATGGCACACGCCTATAGTCCCAGCTACTCGGGAGGCAGAAGCGGGAGGATCACTTGAGTCCAGGAGTTTGAGGTTGCTGTGAGCGAGGCTGATGCCAAAGCACTCTACTCAGGGCAAGAGTGATACTCTGTCTCCAAAAAAAAAAAAAAAAGTCGCAGGACACAAAGTCAATATACAAAAGTCAATGTCTTTCCTACAAACAATGACATAATTGGAATTTGAAATTTAAAAAAGTAATATACCATTCACAATAGTAGGGAAAAAATGAAATAATTAGGTATAACTCTAAAAAAATATGTTATAGGATCTATAATTGGAAATGTACAAAACACTAAGGAAAGAAATTAAAATAGATCTAAATAAATGAAGAGATATTCAATGTTCATGGACTGGAAAACTAAATATTATTAAAATATCAATTCTTCCCAAATTGAGTATTTTGATTCAAAAAATAACTTGCTGAGACTGAGCAACTTACCAAGCACTCAACTATAAACCAGACCACTGACCTATCTGTACTAGGGCAGGGACAAGTCTCTTTTTATTTTATTCACCAACACATCCCCAGGACAATACCTATACATAGTATGGGCTCAATGAGAATCTGTTTAATAACCAAGTAAATTATTTGGGATATAGCAGGATGGACTCCTACATCAGGTAGGAAGTTGAACTGAATTAATTCTAAAGTCACTTATTCTTAAGATTCTTATTCTGTGTAATTTGTAGAAGAATTCAGTCAGTTCCTGACCTACATTCCAACAAGTCAATTCAAAATATAATTTACTAAGTCTACAATTATGCAGCAGTGTGTTATAGCAAAATATTAACTTTGTCTTTATGTATGGCAATCTATTATTTCAGATCAAAAGAAACAGCAGTTGGAAAATTCTCAGAAGTCTCTTAAACAACATGGAGCTCACTGTTCTGTGAATTCAAGACTAATACATCGATTTCAACCCAGCATGTACAACAGAGCAGTACACAAAAGTAAAACTACCTTAAAAAGTATTTAGTTAAAAGGCTGTCCTGTTACAACCCAAAAATCAGAATATAAAATCTGACAAAGGATTTTTGTCTTTTCAGGTACAAAAAAAAATATTGAAAACTATAGTTTAGGCATAAACATTTTCAATTTCAAAGAATTTTAAAGGTATATGGGAATAAGGGACAGAAAACTTAACAGTGCTATATAGAAAATCGGGGGGGGCAGGTTTCTTCTATCCATCCCCTTCTCCATGCTCTGAACCCAAAGGAATTCAATAAATATTTTGATCAACTAAACCACTTAAACCACATACTTATTCCCTACATCTACAGCAATTCTACCAAGTGAAATAGGTTTTAATTCTTACTTTAATGCCACATTTTTGTTAAATGAGCAATGATAATACCTAAATTAACACCTTACTTGGATGCCTAAAACTACAACTCTCACATACACTTGAAACAGTACAACATTCAGCAGTGTCTACCCAGATGCTATTTTCTTCTCAAAATAACCGAACACATTCAAAAGCATAAAATTGTAGCACACATGATCTAATTTCCTTCTGTGCCAAATGTGGTTAGCCTGCTGCTTGCTTTTAGATTATGTGTTTGCACCTATTCAAGTGGCTCTTAAACTAAAATAGAAACCTAAAAATGTAAGTGTGAGTCAAAATTAAATAGGCTGGGAGAACTATTAGGCATGAGAATTAGAATGACTATAGTAGATCCATTGTTAAAATGGAAAAAGAAATATTCTTAATTTACAATAAGAAAATGGACATAAATAATATAGAACAATACCACTCAAAATTTTTCTGTTCTTTGAAGAACTGAGCCAGTCCAGGAAATGACTACCAGGGCCTCTGTTTACTAAACTATCCATTCCCTATCCTAGTTCCCAGACAAGAGCCAAACCAATATATATGAATGTATGCAAGTATTTCCTCTGGCCCTGAAAAGGGAACAAAAGAACTTTATTAATTCACATTACTTTAGCAGATACCTATTTTTATTTGTCCAGCAATAATCCCCAAACCTTTTTTCTGGGACTAAGCCTTCCCTCTACTCAAACTACATGGCTATTATAGAAACCTCAACCCCATAGCCAAACAGATCCAAAGGTGGACACCAAATCTAAGCTAGATCAATTAACCCAGCAGTCCCCAACCTTTTTGGCACCAGGGGCTGGTTTCATCAAAAACAATTTTTCCACCAGAGGTGGGGGTGCGGCTGGGGGAGCGGAGCTCAGGGGTAATGTGAGTGCTGGGGCACAGCTGTAAATACAGATGAAGCCTGCTGCCCCCATCCTGCTGTGCAGCCCAGTTCCTAAGTTTCATGGAAGACCATTTTTCCACACATGGGGGGATGAAGGGGCAGTGTAGCTCAGGCAGTGATGCACAGCTTGGTTCCCAACAGGCCTTGGCAGCCAGGGAGTTGGGTACCGCAGAATTAACCCAATTCCTAAGATTTATGGACTAGTGACCTGCCATGTTTTTCCTCAGTAAAGAATGCCAGTGTGCAGTAAGAGAGAAAAGCAAATCCTAGACACAGACAAGAGAGAGTCTTAACCAAGTCCTATCCCTTTGAGTCCTTCCTGAGGCCTAACTCTACCTGTTCCCATACTCAGTCTTGATAAATCCACTGTTCTTTTAATTCCATGAAATATCCTTTTCAATAAATTATTTTTGCATAAGCTAGTTTAAATTGGGTTTAGGTCACATGAAGCTTAGTAAGTCCTAATATAATTAGATGCTAACAAAAGAACACAAAAGATATACCTAAGCAGGATGCAGATGGCAGTATGGTTTCTTATGGCAGGTATTAGAACAGAAATCTAGGTGAACAAAGAGAGAATCTGAAAAATTGGCAGTAATTTCCCAGGTAAACAGTATCAAGGAAAGTAAAAATAAATAAAGACTAACTTGAAATAACTACAGGGGGAAAAAAGATAATACAAGTAGTGCTTACAGTCAAAGGATAGTTTAAAAGGCAATAGAAGAATGTTTTGTAACCAAAATTGGAAGCCATATAAGACAAAAAAGAAATTTGAAATGATAGGTACATTATGATTATTGCTATATAATATCCCTGTGTCATAAAAATACAATGTAATAGAGGAAAAACTTTTTATATAAAAATGTGTTACTAGGATGAGATTTATAGGTGACCGTGGTAATCATATTATTGTTAATCAGCTTTCCAGTCTTTCCTTGTTACAAAATTATACATCTGTGCCCTTTGCCATGTGACTTTGTAATACCTCCCACTGGAGGAAGTTGAGCGTATTTCCTTGCCCCAATAAATTTGGGCTTAGTCATGTAATCTGTTTTTGACAATGGAATATCAGTAAGCGCAACTTGAGCAGAGACTTTAAATGTGCTTGAGTGACTTGGCTTGGTCTCTTGAGCTTCTGCCACCAACCACAAGATGAACATGCCCCAGGCTACCAACGGACCCAAAACACAACATGTGAAAAACACCTGAATCCAATCTACAGCCTGAAGCAAAGTCCACCTCACAGACCCATAGAATCATGAGTTAAAAAAAAAAAAGTTTGCTGTTGTAAGCCATCAAACCTTTTAGTATTATTACACAGCATTATCATAGCAATAGCTAATTCAGTGACCTACTTTTTAATTTCTTCAGCATTTTTATATTATTTTTAGATTACATTAAAAAAGCTAACATTATAAGTAGCAAATCAATCTCTCAAGCAGATATTGACACAGGTCTTCAATTATGACCTAACAAATCCAGCGGTTTCTATAATTACTTATTTTCCACTTACTTAAAATGTACATCAACAGGCTACCATTCTAACACTAAAATTCAACTGCAGGTATACCTAGTTGTGTAATTTTGACCCATGTATTATATTAGAGTTTAGAGAAGCCTATTAAGCAATACCTCATAGGCAATAATATACATGAAAAATATTTCAAAAATGAATATTCTCAAAATTTTTAATGAGGATTAACTTTGACTCTAGACTTTTCTCTTGGTTTTTCTGCTATAATTACATGTGCATCCTATTCAAGAGTCAAGGTTGATGAAACTATACACGTTATGTAGCCACTTGTTGCTGGAAAACCAAGTATTGTCAGCTATACAATTCAAAGTTCTATAAACTTGGCTTAAGACTGAAGATGAGCTTTGTGCTCAACAGGTAGAGGCATATGATCAAAGGGAAAAAAAATGCTTCACATGACATGGACAGTAAAGAGACCACATAACTGTAGCACCCCCCTTCCTACTGGTGTTTAAAAAAGATTTTTAAAAAAGCCTTATGATTTTTGGATCACCATCTAGTTCTTGCAAAAGGCAGTATAGTATAGCACTATGTTGTGTCATGCTGCACAATGCACATGGAACAGTCAAAAATCTTGAATTCTTTCTGGTCCAGTGTGTCCATGGGAAAGGCATTTCATCTCTATGAACGACACACTGGTTTCTTTATCTGAAAAATAACAGGTCGGGCTAATTGATCTCTAAAACCTCTGAGCTCTAAAAATTCTATAAATCAATTTGTTATGTTCAGAATATATCTGTATATGAAGAAGAAATATAATATGGGCAAAGAAGTTAAGGCACAGAGAAATTAGTTTCCTTAAAAAGTTACAGAATCAGAAGCAGAATCTCTAAGTCCTCAGTTGAGAAATGTATTCACTAGCATATTCCCTTTCCAAGGACTGGTAAATTATTATACTATTATAACATTTTGATTCCAATTGACTATCTTTTCTGCCATAACATAATGCACTCTGTAAAAGTACACTGAGTATTACACCAAGCAGAAATAAGAAGGTAAGGCAGTGAATGTTTACTGTGCATATCCTACATAACTGGTATTAACTTAACAGAGAAATTACCCAATTTGTTGGTTCTAACATTGAGAGACTCAAGGTAGGAACCATAAATTCATAAACTTGGCGACCAAGCACGGTTACTGAAGTTAAGGAAAAGACTAAGATTTCCCTATTACCCTCTTCAACTATTTGATTCAAACAAGATCAGCAGTCAGGGGAGCCTTGGCCATTGCCCAAGAAGATATAGTATAATACCAACACAGCTAAGGACGAAAAGCAAAATGACTTTTTAAATTATCTCGTTTTCTTTTCCCATCAAAACCTAAAAGCAAAGGTCTGACTTATGTCGTTGAAGCACAGAGCCTTCTGGGTCTCCTAGAACACTGAGTATTTACTCAGATATAACTCACTTAATACCTTCTAGCCTATCAGAAGAAGAAATTAAACTGCACCACACTCACAGGCTTCTTGGCATATGGTGTATATTTGTGTGCATATGCGTGTGTATGTGTGTATGCATTTGTATCTGCCTAGTCTACAGAATCAGTGAAAATTTGAAAACACAGACATCCATATAAAAGTTAAAATTCATGAGAATCCCTCAAATTAACTAGATTTCAAGAAAAGGCATTTTCCTTTGATTTGATAACAGTTTACAACAAAAAAGAGAGGGTTTACCTTTGAGACTATTTCCTAATATTTTCAATAAAATGACTCAGCAGGATGTTTATGAGGAAAAGTTATAAAATATGGGGGGAAAAGTTTTAAAATCCTAATAAAAGGATTTTCAAACTCTGTTGCACAAGTCACAGCTGACTTAGACATGATAACCAATGACCAATTAGAACAAAAATAAAAACACCCAGAAGTATCCTGCTACTTTTTTTCCACTTAGCAAAATGAGATTTTCCCAGGTTTAATTACATAGCTTTAAAAATAAGTGAAAGAAAACATATGGGAGGGAAAGACTGCAAAGAAATGTACCTACCAAATGATAGTGGGTGGGTTTTTCCTTTTCTGCGTTTCCCAAATTTTCAGCAATGTGATTCTCTTACTTTCCTAAAGAAAAGAAGTAAATTCATTACATTAAATAAATGAATTGATCAGTGATTTAAAAAAAACACTCAGAAGAAGAAAGATCTTTAGAAGTTAATATTTAGGAA
>NW_012151507.1:7236873-7241225 GCF_000956105.1 Propithecus coquereli | reverse complement strand
AAATAGAAGAATTAACCAGGCATCATGGCACACGCCTATAGTCCCAGCTACTCGGGAGGCAGAAGCAGGAGGATCACTTGAGTCCAGGAGTTTGAGGTTGCTGTGAGCGAGGCTGATGCCAAAGCACTCTACTCAGGGCAAGAGTGATACTCTGTCTCCAAAAAAAAAAAAAAAAAAGTCGCAGGACACAAAGTCAATATACAAAAGTCAATGTCTTTCCTACAAACAATGACATAATTGGAATTTGAAATTTAAAAAAGTAATATACCATTCACAATAGTAGGGAAAAAATGAAATAATTAGGTATAACTCTAACAAAATATGTATAGGATCTATAATTGGAAATGTACAAAACACTAAGGAAAGAAATTAAAATAGATCTAAATAAATGAAGAGATATTCAATGTTCATGGACTGGAAAACTAAATATTATTAAAATATCAATTCTTCCCAAATTGAGTATTTTGATTCAAAAAATAACTTGCTGAGACTGAGCAACTTACCAAGCACTCAACTATAAACCAGACCACTGATCTATCTGTACTAGGGCAGGGACAAGTCTCTTTTTATTTTATTCACCAACACATCCCCAGGACAATACCTATACATAGTATGGGCTCAATGAGAATCTGTTTAATAACCAAGTAAATTATTTGGGATATAGCAGGATGGACTCCTACATCAGGTAGGAAGTTGAACTGAATTAATTCTAAAGTCACTTATTCTTAAGATTCTTATTCTGTGTAATTTGTAGAAGAATTCAGTCAGTTCCTGACCTACATTCCAACAAGTCAATTCAAAATACAATTTACTAAGTCTACAATTATGCAGCAGTGTGTTATAGCAAAATATTAACTTTGTCTTTATGTATGGCAATCTATTATTTCAGATCAAAAGAAACAGCAGTTGGAAAATTCTCAGAAGTCTCTTAAACAACATGGAGCTCACTGTTCTGTGAATTCAAGACTAATACATCGATTTCAACCCAGCATGTACAACAGAGCAGTACACAAAAGTAAAACTACCTTAAAAAGTATTTAGTTAAAAGGCTGTCCTGTTACAACCCAAAAATCAGAATATAAAATCTGACAAAGGATTTTTGTCTTTTCAGGTACAAAAAAAAATATTGAAAACTATAGTTTAGGCATAAACATTTTCAATTTCAAAGAATTTTAAAGGTATATGGGAATAAGGGACAGAAAACTTAACAGTGCTATATAGAAAATCGGGGAGGGCAGGTTTCTTCTATCCATCCCCTTCTCCATGCTCTGAACCCAAAGGAATTCAATAAATATTTTGATCAACTAAACCACTTAAACCACATACTTATTCCCTACATCTACAGCAATTCTACCAAGTGAAATAGGTTTTAATTCTTACTTTAATGCCACATTTTTGTTAAATGAGCAATGATAATACCTAAATTAACACCTTACTTGGATGCCTAAAACTACAACTCTCACATACACTTGAAACAGTACAACATTCAGCAGTGTCTACCCAGATGCTATTTTCTTCTCAAAATAACCGAACACATTCAAAAGCATAAAATTGTAGCACACATGATCTAATTTCCTTCTGTGCCAAATGTGGTTAGCCTGCTGCTTGCTTTTAGATTATGTGTTTGCACCTATTCAAGTGGCTCTTAAACTAAAATAGAAACCTAAAAATGTAAGTGTGAGTCAAAATTAAATAGGCTGGGAGAACTATTAGGCATGAGAATTAGAATGACTATAGTAGATCCATTGTTAAAATGGAAAAAGAAATATTCCTAATTTACAATAAGAAAATGGACATAAATAATATAGAACAATACCATTCAAAATTTTTCTGTTCTTTGAAGAACTGAGTCAGTCCAGGAAATGACTACCAGGGCCTCTGTTTACTAAACTATCCATTCCCTATCCTAGTTCCCAGACAAGAGCCAAACCAATATATATGAATGTATGCAAGTATTTCCTCTGGCCCTGAAAAGGGAACAAAAGAACTTTATTAATTCACATTACTTTAGCAGATACCTATTTTTATTTGTCCAGCAATAATCCCCAAACCTTTTTTCTGGGACTAAGCCTTCCCTCTACTCAAACTACATGGCTATTATAGAAACCTCAACCCCATAGCCAAACAGATCCAAAGGTGGACACCAAATCTAAGCTAGATCAATTAACCCAGCGGTCCCCAACCTTTTTGGCACCAGGGGCTGGTTTCATCAAAAACAATTTTTCCACCAGAGGTGGGGGTGCGGCTGGGGGAGCGGAGCTCAGGTGGTAATGTGAGTGCTGGGGCGCAGCTGTAAATACAGATGAAGCCTGCTGCCCCCATCCTGCTGTGCAGCCCAGTTCCTAAGTTTCATGGAAGACCATTTTTCCACACATGGGGGGATGAAGGGGCAGTGTAGCTCAGGCGGTGATGCACAGCTTGGTTCCCAACAGGCCTTGGCAGCCAGGGAGTTGGGTACCGCAGAATTAACCCAATTCCTAAGATTTATGGACTAGTGACCTGCCATGTTTTTCCTCAGTAAAGAATGCCAGTGTGCAGTAAGAGAGAAAAGCAAATCCTAGACACAGATAAGAGAAGAGTCTTAACCAAGTCCTATCCCTTTGAGTCCTTCCTGAGGCCTAACTCTACCTGTTCCCATACTCAGTCTTGATAAATCCACTGTTCTTTTAATTCCATGAAATATCCTTTTCAATAAATTATTTTTGCATAAGCTAGTTTAAATTGGGTTTAGGTCACATGAAGCTTAGTAAGTCCTAATATAATTAGATGCTAACAAAAGAACACAAAAGATATACCTAAGCAGGATGCAGATGGCAGTATGGTTTCTTATGGCAGGTATTAGAACAGAAATCTAGGTGAACAAAGAGAGAATCTGAAAAATTGGCAGTAATTTCCCAGGTAAACAGTATCAAGGAAAGTAAAAATAAATAAAGACTAACTTGAAATAACTACAGGGGGAAAAAAGATAATACAAGTAGTGCTTACAGTCAAAGGATAGTTTAAAAGGCAATAGAAGAATGTTTTGTAACCAAAATTGGAAGCCATATAAGACAAAAAAGAAATTTGAAATGATAGGTACATTATGATTATTGCTATATAATATCCCTGTGTCATAAAAATACAATGTAATAGAGGAAAAACTTTTTATATAAAAATGTGTTACTAGGATGAGATTTATAGGTGACCGTGGTAATCATATTATTGTTAATCAGCTTTCCAGTCTTTCCTTGTTACAAAATTATACATCTGTGCCCTTTGCCATGTGACTTTGTAATACCTCCCACTGGAGGAAGTTGAGCGTATTTCCTTGCCCCAATAAATTTGGGCTTAGTCATGTAATCTGTTTTTGACAATGGAATATCAGTAAGCGCAACTTGAGCAGAGACTTTAAATGTGCTTGAGTGACTTGGCTTGGTCTCTTGAGCTTCTGCCACCAACCACAAGATGAACATGCCCCAGGCTACCAATGGACCCAAAACACAACATGTGAAAAACACCTGAATCCAATCTACAGCCTGAAGCAAAGTCCACCTCACAGACCCATAGAATCATGAGTTAAAAAAAAAAAAGTTTGCTGTTGTAAGCCATCAAACCTTTTAGTATTATTACACAGCATTATCATAGCAATAGCTAATTCAGTGACCTACTTTTTAATTTCTTCAGCATTTTTATATTATTTTTAGATTACATTAAAAAAGCTAACATTATAAGTAGCAAATCAATCTCTCAAGCAGATATTGACACAGGTCTTCAATTATGACCTAACAAATCCAGCGGTTTCTATAATTACTTATTTTCCACTTACTTAAAATGTACATCAACAGGCTACCATTCTAACACTAAAATTCAACTGCAGGTATACCTAGTTGTGTAATTTTGACCCATGTATTATATTAGAGTTTAGAGAAGCCTATTAAGCAATACCTCATAGGCAATAATATACATGAAAAATATTTCAAAAATGAATATTCTCAAAATTTTTAATGAGGATTAACTTTGACTCTAGACTTTTCTCTTGGTTTTTCTGCTATAATTACATGTGCATCCTATTCAAGAGTCAAGGTTGATGAAACTATACACGTTATGTAGCCACTTGTTGCTGGAAAACCAAGTATTGTCAGCTATACAATTCAAAGTTCTATAAACTTGGCTTAAGACTGAAGATGAGCTTTGTGCTCAACAGGTAGAGGCATATGATCAAAGGGAAAAAAAATGCTTCACATGACATGGACAGTAAAGAGACCACATAACTGTAGCACCCCCCTTCCTACTGGTGTTTAAAAAAGATTTTTAAAAAAGCCTTATGATTTTTGGATCACCATCTAGTTCTTGCAAAAGGCAGTATAGTATAG
>NW_012151507.1:7231152-7234083 GCF_000956105.1 Propithecus coquereli | reverse complement strand
ACATCCTCAGACTTGAGCCAAACATACGTGTTGGCTTGTGATTATCTTTCAAATTTTTTTTTTAGAGCAATTTTTGTGAAACCATGGATAAGGCAAAAATTTGTGTTATTTTAGAATATGAGTTCCATCGTAGAGCCAATGCAGTGCAGAGAGCTTGAAATATCAACAAAGTGTTTGGGAAGGATGTGGCTAATGAAGGCACAGTACATCAGTGGTTTGAGAAGTTCCGTTCTGGTGACTTTAATCTTGAAAATAAGCCGCATGGGCAACCGGAGACCAAGGTGGATAATGACGAGCTGAAAGCAATTATAGAAGTGAACCCATCTCAACCTACATGTGACTTAGCAACAAGGTTTGACGTTACTATTACAACAATATTGGACCATGTGAAACAAATCAGCCACATAAAGAAGCTAGACAGATGGGTTCCACATGAATTAAATGAGCGTCAGAAGAGAAATCATCTCAAAGCTTACCTTTCTTTGCTGTCACAACAAAAGGCGAACCATTTCTACACCGTACTGTTACATGTGAAGAAAAATGGATTCTTTTTGACAATCGCAAGTGTTCAGCACAATGGGTGAATAAAAATAAAGTGCCAGAACACAGTCCAATCCCGAATATTTGACAAAAAAAGCTAATGGTGTCTGTTTGGTGGTCCAGCACTGTTATATTATCCACTACAGCTTCATGAAACTTGATCAATCAATTACAGCGGATGTCTCTTGCAACCAATTGGATAACATGATGAGGATGCATGCAATTAAGCAGCCAAGATTGGTCAACAGAGACAGGCCAATCCTCTTGTGAGATAATGCCCAACCACATGTTGCACAAACAACGCTGCTCAAATTACAGGAGCTGGACTTGGAAACTCTCTATCAACCAACTTATTCACCAGACCTTGCACCAACTGACTACCCACTTCTTCCAGGCTTTGGACCACTTCTCCTAAGTAAAAATATTCAATGCTCAACAAGCTGTGGAAAATGCCTTTCGTAATTTCATTGCCACTCGCTCTCCAGGGTTCTTTGCTGCTACAAGCTAGCCCTCCTCACTACCCTCCCCACCCCACTTTATCTTATCTCTGTAACCTATCTTCTACAATTCCTCCCCCGCCCCATTCACTCAACTCCAGCTGTAATGATCTCCTCAAACAAGCCTGGCACACTTCTCCAAGAATGGCTGTTCCATCACAATGAACACTCTTCTCTCAGACATCTGCTTGGCTTCTATCCTTAGTCCCCTGTTCATATCTTTGCTCAAATCTCATCCTCTGGAGAGACCTGCCATGATCACCTTATCTAATACTGCTTCCCACTACCACCAACTTCCAATCCCCCTTTATCCTGACCTACTTATTCACCTTTCCAGAGCACTTATTTTTTAATATATAATCTAATTTATTTTTATATTATATTTATTGTTTATTGCCTGTCTCTTTCACTAGAATATAGCATTTTGAAAGGCAAGAATCTTTGTTTTATTCATTGATGTAACCCAAGCACCTAGAAGAATACATAGCACATATCAGACAGTTAAATATTTGCTATATAAATAAATAAATATCTAAGATGAGTAAATTAAAAGTTTCTGAAATTCTAGGTCATCCAGTACCCCACAGCCTGATGAGGACTCTGTCATTAAAGGAACATGGTAAGAGCACTGACAGTTTCTTCCACTGAGTAACTAACCGGCACATGCTCCTCAACTTCTAAAGGTTTATGGTATAATAAGACATCAAAAGATAACTTTTTTAAAATGATAAAGTAACTTTAAATATTAGAGACTTCCCTTCCAAATTCCCCATTTATGCAAGGAAAATGAAAACACTGACTAGGATAATGATTTTAAGAAATTATTGTTGATATTTTTGAGAGTGTGAGCATGGTGATATGGCTAGGAGAAAATCCTTGACTTTTAGCTATACATACTGAAATATTTACAGATTTAATGATATGACTATCTGGGACTTGCTTCATATAATCTGGGGTGGATTGGGGGGTAGAAACACAGAGGAAACAAGATTGGTCATCATTTGATAATTGCTGAAGTTGGTAAAAGGTCATGAGAATATTTCCATTATTCTCCCTGACTTTGCATATGCTCCAAATTCACCAAAATAAAAAGAATTAAAAAGCGAAGTAATAATATCACAGAAAATAAGTTTAACAAAAAAACAAAAACAAAAAACCACAAGCATACATTCCCTTCAGCATCTAGCACATTATGTGGTACCTAAATAAAAGAAATAAAGAATGAAAGAATAAAACACATGTCACAACTAAAGAACAGTTTCTATAAACTACCATAAGTAACAATGGGAGCAGATTAAAACAGAAATTAATGACCAAAGTGAGCACTTAATTTTGAATCACCAAAAAAAAATGACATGTAAAACAATGACCCTGGTGGTTGCTACTGAGAAGACAAGAAAAGAAACTTGTCCAAACAAGCAAATCCACAGTGAACTCAGATTTGGATGACTAGAACAGAAGGGGGACACACTGAAAAGACTTTTCATCTTTTCTTAAGGTAAAAGGCACTTCATTTTATTCTATAAAAGTCATTTATATGAATGCAAAATATAATCAACAGGGACAAGAGAATATGGCTAAAATTTTATGTACCAAGTAACATTGCAGCATAATTCTTAAAAGTATAAGGATTAATTTGAGTAGAAAATAAATACAACAGGAAACAAACACTACCTTAATCCCAGAAAGATCAAGTAAACAAAAAATAAAAAGGCATAGAAAATTTAAATCTTAGAAGTACTAAGGTACCACAAACAAGATTTAACAAAATTTGTATCTTCAAAACATAACTTACATCATCTCTAGAAGAAAGTTGAACAATCTCCCCAGTTGATTAAATCTACTCTAGTAAAATGATATTATCCTATGGATTTATGGTAAAAAAAAAAAAAAA
>NW_012151507.1:7224716-7230142 GCF_000956105.1 Propithecus coquereli | reverse complement strand
ATCATACTGAATGGGGAAAAGTTTAAAGCATTCCCCCTGAGAACTGGATGCCCACTTTCATCACTTCTATGCAGCATAGTACTGGAAGTGCTAGCCAGAGCAATCAGACAAGAGAAAGAAATAAAGGGCATTCAAACTGGAAAAGAGGAAGTCAAATTATCTCTGTTTGCCAATATGATCTATATCTAGAAAACCCTAAGAACTCTTTCAAAGGCTCCTAGATTTGATACATGAATTCAGCAAAGTCTCGGGTTATAAAATCAATGTACAAAAATCAATAGCATTTCTATACACCACAACCAAGCTGAGAACCAAATCAAAATCTCAATCCCATTTACAATAGCTACAAAAAATAATGATGACAACAACAACAAACTAGGAATAAATTTAACCAAGGAGGTTGAAAGATATCTCCAAAGAGAACTATTTAATCCAAATCACTGATGAAAGAAATCATAGACAAAAAAAATGGAAAAACATCTCATGCTCATGGATTAGAAGAATCAATATTATACAAATGACCATAATATCCAAACCAATCTACATATTCGATACAATTCCTATCAAAGTACCAATGTCACTTTTCACAGAATTAGAAAAAACAATTCTAAAATTCATATGGAACCAAAAAGAGTCCGAATAGCCAAAGCAATACAAAGTAAAAAGAACAAAGTTGCAGGCATCACACTGCCTGACTTCAAATTATACTACAATGCTATTGTAACCAAAACAGCATGGTACTGGCATATATAATAAAAACAGACACATAGATCGATGGAATAGAATAGAGAACCCAAAAAATAAAGCCACATACTTACAGCCAACTGATCTTTGACAAAGTAGACTAGAACATAAACTGGGGACAGGACACCCTTTTCCATAAATGGTGCTGGGAAAATTGGAGTTGGCAAACTTTTTCTATAAAGAATCAAACTTATAGCCATACACGGAAGAATGAAACTGGATCCTTGCCTCTCACCATATACAAAAATTAACTCGAGATGCATTAAAGACTTAAATGTAAGACCCGAAACAATAAAAATCCTAGAAGAAAACCCAGGAAAAACTCTTCTGGACATTGATTGATCTAGGCAAAAAATTTATGACTAAGACCCAAAAGCAAATGCAATAAAAACAAAAACAGATAAATGGGACTTAATTAAACTACAAAGTTTCAGCACAGCAAAAGAAATAATGAGAGTAAACAGAAAACCTACAGAATGGGAGAAAATATTCTCAACTATGTTTCCATCAAAGGACTGATATCCAGAATCTACAACAAACTCAAACAATTCAGCAAGAAAAAAAACAACTCCTTAAACAGTGGGCAGATGATATGAACAGGCAATTTTCAAAAGAATATATACAAATGGCCAAGCAACACATGAAAAAATGCTCAATGTCACTAATCATTAGGGAAACGCAAATTAAAACCACAATGATATACCATCTAACTCCAATTAGAATGGACGTTATTAATAAGCCCAAAAATAATAGATGTTAGCAGAGATGCAATAAAAAGGGAATACTTATACACTGTTGGTGGAAATGTAAATTAGTACAACCTCTATGGAGATCAGTATGGAGACTTCTCAAAAAACTAAAAGTAGATCTACCATTTGATCCTGCAATCCCACTACTGGGTATCTATCCAGAAGAAAATAAATCATCATATCAAAAAGACATTTATACTTGTATGTTTACTGCAGTACAATTCACCATTGTAGATATGGAATCAACCAAAGTGCCTACCAACTGATGAGTAGATTAAGAAAATGTGATACACACACATACATACACACACACACAGACACACACGCCATGGAGTACTACTCAGCGATTAGAAAGAATGATATAATGTCTTTTGCAGCAACTTGGATGAAACTGGAGGTCACTGTCGTAAGTGAAGTAACTCAGGAAAAGAAAAATATATGTTTCATGTTCTCACTTACAAGTGAGAGCTAAAATATGGCTACACAAGGGCATACAGGGTAGTATAATAGACACTTAAGATTCAAAAGGGGGGAGGGTGGGAGTGGGTGAGGGATGAAAAATTACCTACAAGGTACAATGTACTCTACTCAGGTGAAGGGTACACCAAAAGCCCAGACTCTTACCACTATACCACATATACATGTAATAGAATTCAAATTGTACCTCCTAAATCTATTAAAATTTAATTTAAAAAAAGATATATGACTCAAGACCCTATTGGTAAAGTAGGTAAAATAACTTAAAATTCAGGCCTGATATATCCCATAATTTTTATGTCCCATAATATTAAGTGTTTATACTGAAAGGCATTAAAATGTTTTTTACTTTCCTTGCTAATATGAACTTTAAAATATTACATTTGTATCATTAATTCCCCAGTATAGTGCAATGCACCCTGTTGATCAGAATATTTCATTTCCTTTTTGATTACTACAGATATTTTCATTTTAGAAAGACTTATTTTCATGTAACCTCACCAATCATCTTAAATCAAATAAATCAAAATACTATCCCATATTCCAAAGAGTTTAAAAATTCGCCTATTCTAAATTTGTTCTCATTAAGTCAAGTCCCTGAATCTAGGGATTATTTATTGTATGTCTTTCCCATTCTAAAAGCCAAAGTTCATATCATAATGTGCAAAGTCACCGTGGGACTGGTTTAGTACAGAAAATACATCCACAATGAACTAGACGATACTGTGTTTACCATCTCATTAAACTCTAAAATGGCCTTTCTCTGTATGTTATAAACAATATCTACACCATATACACTATGGATTTGAACATTTTGATCATTACAGCATGAACATCTAAAAATCAAGAAAAGCAGCAATTATTTACCAAAAACTATTCAGTCATTTTAGAGCCTCCAAATACACTCAACATCTTAGAACAGTGGTTCTAAGTCATAAGAAGCATCTATATGTCAGAAAAAGGTTTTCAGCTGATTGTAATAAACATACTCAACCACTTTAAATATGCCCATTCTGGAGGAATGCAATGGAATCTCCTTATCTAATTTAATTTATATAACATTCATTCAACCAATAATTATTGGGTATATCTTCTGTGATAGGGACCATAGACTCTGAAAACACAGTCATATAAAATGGGGCTCTGTCATCTCCAGGAAAAGGTGCCAGTCACATGCTCAGAACTCCAAGAATATCTATGCACTATAACACAGACCACAATCGAGTTTTAAAAAGAAATCAGCTGTATTCTGTTATGTCTAACAAATGGGTAATCAAGTAGTATGGCAATAAGAAGGGTTATTTGTGAATGAGCAAAATTAAAAAGAGAACAAATTATGTGGTTTTTCAAAATGTATCAAGGGGAACCTTGTGGAATTCTTTCAACAAGAGGCATCTAAACACATCTTCCACTGACCATTATGGGTGACACAGGGCCATGTATCAGTCTGGAACTAAACCTACACCTACTTGTAAGAGTTCAAGCCTTTTGGTATACTGATGAGAGGCCATTAAAGCCTAACTATTAGGCCCTCAACCACTGGAATCACACACACACCCTGGATTTAATCATGGCTATACCATTTATGAGTTTTATGACCTTAAGTGAGTAAATCTCTAAATTCCAACTTCATTACATTTAAAACAGGAAGGATAATATCTACCTTAGAGTTGTTAGAAAAGATTAAAGGATACAATGCATGTAAAGCACTTGGCACAGTGCCTGGCACATTAAAAAAAGATGAATAAATATTAGTGATTATCATTTATTGTCCTTTTCTAGGATATTATGAATCCTGGATCAGTCATTGCTGGGGCTTCAAGAAATATCACCTCCCTTCACTTAAAACACTGACTGCCACACTAGAAAAAAAAAATTTTTCCTTGAGGCCATAGTGTTTTATTATGAAAACCAGAATAAAAACTTTAAAAATAAAATTATCCTTTCCAATTTAATGAAAAATTTGTTATGTTTTATTGTTTTCTGTGCATGAGTTATATGTAACTTGAAAAATAGTTCACCTCCCAAGATTAAGAGACAAGAGTTACTTACATATGCTTCATGAGGCCCTGGGCTCAAAACTAGCATGAGTTAAATACAACTAACAGGGCTGTTAATGTGTTAAATCAAAGATTGGGTCTGGGCTCTGTGCGGTGGCTCACGCCTGTCATCCTAGCACTCTGAGAGGCAGAGGCAGCAGGTTCACTTGAGCTCAGGAGTTCAAGACCAGATCGAGCAAAAGCGAGACCCTATCTCTACAAAAAGAGAGAGAGAGAGAGAGAGAGAGAGAAAGAGGGAGAGAGAGAAAAATCGGCCAGGTGTGGTGATGTGCACCTGTAGTCCCAACTACTTGGGAGGCTGAGGCAGGAGGATCACTTGAGCCCAGCTGTTTGAGGTTGCAGTGAGCTATGATGACGCCGCCACTGAACTCCAGCTTGGGTGAAAGAGCAAGACTCTGCCTTCAAAAAAGAGAATCACATCCATCTTTGTTATAACACATCTGAAATTCTACCTCATACTAAAACCAAAACTGGACAAGCAGAGACCCTCCACTATAAAAATGAGCAGGAAAAAACTTCACATCCAAAAAAAATACCGTAATTCAAATTACAGACACTAGCCTGAACAATGAATATAAATTTTTTCCAAAACAGATTTACTATAAAATACAGAAACCAAGTTTATAAATTTTCTAATTGATGTTTTCAGGACAATTCAAGAGAGGATTACAAACATGAAACTTGAGCAGGAAGTTATGAGGAGAGAACAATCTAAGATTAGGAGAAACTGCAGAGACAAAATAACATGATTGCCAAATGAAAACCACAGCACTTCTGGCCAGCAGATTAGATATTTCAGTAGATCAAATTAATAGAGAAGATTTAAAAACTCTAAAAATTTTCCCAGAAAGAATAAAAGCATTAAGAAATATAAATGCTAAGGGAAGAGAAATATGATCAGATCCAAAAGAGGTAATCTAAATAAACAATAATTCCACAAGAAGAAAACACAAAGAATTGAAGTGAGAACAATGATACAGAAGGCTATTATGATAAAGAATTCTTACAATATACCAAATATTAATATTATTCTTAGCACTCTACATATAAACCCTTTTAATTCTACCTTCGAGTAAGTCTATTATTATCCCCATTTCACAGATGAGTGAATTGAGGCACAGAAAAATTAAGAATCTTGCCCAAAGTCACTAGTATCATAGCAGGAATTGGAAATTAAGCAATCTGGCTTCTCAGTTTGTGGTCTTAACCACTATACTATGGCTCTCAAAAAGATATTAGAAGGAAATTTTTCTAAACCGAAGGAAAATCTGAATCTGAACATGTACAGATTTTTAAGCATAAAGCAAAAATTAATTAAAACGTGCCAACATCTAGATATAGCCTAATAATATATTTTTATTAGGCTATATCTAGATAGCCTAATATATATATATAG
>NW_012151507.1:7212471-7224349 GCF_000956105.1 Propithecus coquereli | reverse complement strand
AGTATAATATGTAATTTTTAAGAAGTCAAAAATATGGTTTAAAAAGAACTCAGAAATTATTAACAGATCACTCATATGATATACTTTTCCTGAAAATAATACCCAAATATATATCCCAGGTTACCATGAGAAGAGCCAAAATTTAAAAACAAATATTCAGGCACAGAGAAGTTAACTCTGTAAAGAACTAAGAGTGAACAATAAAATCAATTACACAGTACTAAGTTGAAATCACAGTGGTGATTCAATGTAAAAATTTCCTTAAAAACCTGATTTTAGAAACTAGAAAATAACAACTTGGGCCAAACAATAGAATATCAACAAAAATCCTAAAGAGAAAAAAAAAAGATACATATTTACATGCATTAAATTTCTCACCTTCACAGTTAATACATTAACTGCCATATGAGTCATATTAATTATTGAACTCATGCTAGTTTTGAGCCCAGGACCTCATGAAGCATATGTTAACTCACACGTCTCTTTACCTTGAGCCACGTGAACTATTTTTCAAGTTGCATATAATTCGCACACAGAAAACAATAAAAAATAACAAATTTTTCATTAAATTGGAAAGGATCATTTTGTTTTCAAAGTTTTTATTCCATTTTCATGATAAAACATGGCGGCCCCAAGGAAAAATTGTTTTTCTCTAGTGTGGCAGTCAATGTGTTAAAATATAGCTGATCCTTATTATTTACAGGTTCCAAATTTGTAAGTTTCCTACTCACTAAAACTTATTTGGAACCTCAAAAATCAGTATTTGCAGCACTCTTCAAGTCATTTGAGGACATGCAGAGTGGCAAAATACTATAGTCACCTGACACACATTCTCAGCTGAAGTCAAACAAGGCTATCGTCTGCCTTCCTGTTCAGAAGCAGAAGAGGATTCATGCCTCATTTTTTTGCCTTAGGGATAAAGGATAATAGCATTTAGCCATGTGTTAGAAAGACAACTGGAGAATTTCTTAGAGAGTTTCAGGAGAATTTTTAGTGATAATTGGAGAATTTTGGTTTTTTTCCATTTGAAAAAAGAAATTCAGATAAAAACTCAAGTATTTTATATCAAAATTACCACTTTTAAATTAAATTTTACAAATGGGAAATTGTTTCCAAGGTAATCAACACAGAAACCAGAGCAGTTAACTTTACATCTAAACTTCACTTTTTTTTAATATCAGCAAATAACTTTCCCCCTACTAATTAAAGCCCCTCCTAGCACTTTAAATTTATTTATTTACATATGTCATTTAAGTAATTTTTGCATAATATGCTAAATAATATCAGCCTTTCATAATAGCCCTGGCACACAATTTTAATATTAATTAATAACATCTGATGTTTATGGTAAATCAAGGAAGATAAAAGTTTAAAAAATATTAAATAGAAGGATGAGGACTTTCACAACTTGTCATAATCCTGTCAAAATACATCAATCTTCTATAAGCCAAAAACATATTTCAATTTGTTCTATCAAAAGAATAATGAGGCCGGGCGCGGTGGCTCATGCCTGTAATCCTAGCACTCTGGGAGGCCGAGGCAGGTGGATCATTCAAGGTCAGGAGTTCGAGACCAGCCTGAGCAAGAGCGAGACCCCGATTCTACTAAAAATAGAAAGAAATTAGCCAAACAACTAAAAATAGAAAAAATTAGCCGGGCATGGTGGCACATGCCTGTAGTCCCAGCTACTCGGGAGGCGAGGCAGAAGGATTGCTTGAGCCCAGGAGTTTGAGGTTGCTGTGAGCTAGGCTGACGCCACGGCACTCACTCTAGCCCGGGCAACAAAGCGAGACTCTGTCTCAAAAAAAAAGAATAATGAAAGTAAACTTGATGCAGACAACTTAGGAAACTCAGCAAAGCCACATATCTGCATGGCTTTCTTCATGTACATTTTTAAAATCAAATCAGTAAGTAATAACTGCTCCAAGAAAAGCTCCAGAATTCTTTCCCCAAAGAACAATCTAGTACCAGAAATCCTAGCCCTGTTACAACTTCTAGTATCAAACAAACTGAAGGCAATTAAACATATATACCATAAAGAGACTATCCTGTTACACGTATTCAAATCTTAAAGAAGTACCTTAGGATTTCCATTAATGCATTTGAGTAAATGAATGTACAGCAAGAGGCCAGTCAACAAATATTTACTAAACAATAATTATGTGCAAGGTATCCCATATAGAGTTTAAGTCAGGTCAGCACTTTTTGTATGTTTTGCTATAACCCTGATGTGACGCTTTTTTTTCCCCTCATAGTATCAATGTACTGGCTCAAGTTAAAATTAAAGCTCCTAATTCATGTAGGTAATCATGTATATCAAAACATCATGTTGTACACCTGAAATATATACAATTTTAAAAGCTCCTCTGCCCAATGACACTTAAAATACCTAAGAGAAACAGGTGTTCACTAGTCCTGTTGAGCCATACACCTTCCTCCAAAATACATGGAGAATGCTTTTGAGATTTCATTCTGACAGGAAAATCAAAACCTATTCCTGACATTCTGTGTAATGTTCATATAAATGGTCAAGTCTGTTAAGTAAGGGCACATCAGCATAAAGGCCATTGTAACCTTTCGTTTTCATGAAATGAGTAGGTCAAAGAAGAAATATTAGTTTGAGGAAACATGTTTTCTATTTTTAACGGCACAATTTAGGGATGTACCAACTATCATATACTATGTGTTTAATGTGGCAGTTGTAATTTTTAAAGATTTAAACATTCAAGGTCTATTCGCTGAGAATAAGTTACTACTCACAAGTAACAGTTATTTTATTACTATTATTTACCAAATGCCTACTATAAACCAAACAGTACTGGGCATTTTAGTTATCTTTTTGTTTAGGTTCACAATAATCACTGAACTAATTGTATTCTCATCTTACAAATGAAGGAATACAATCAAAAGATTAAATAATTTGTTCTAATTAATATAGCTAATTAAATATGGAGTCCTGATTTGAAACAACCAAATCAATCTCACTTTCTAGTGGTCTGCCTCCTATAATGATGACTGCCCACTGGTCAGATGCTCATATCAACCCCAGTGGTGATCAGGAGAGGGATTCGGTTAAATGGTTTAAACACGCCTGTCTGGTTTCCTGTCCAAAGTGTCCATCTGAAGGGACTGTGGCAATGACAGGTGCCATGACTCAATTCACTTAAAAGAAAAACCGATTTCTCTGTTCTCCATTTTTATGTGGGGGCTTTCACTTCTTACTAGGAGGACTGCAATACTAGAACACTCACCACATTTTCCAACCCAACTTTACCAGTAATAAAACTCAATATTTTGATTCGCATTTGGCTTCTTGTTTCTCTTCTTAGTTAATAACTTGGAGAAGTACACAAGTGACTTAATTAGACTCTCTTGAACCTCTGGCTGACATGACATGTGCAGTACAGTTAGAGAAATACACAGGGTTTGAGATCAAACAGGTGTAGTTAATAAAACACTAACAACATAAAGAGAACCATGGGGATGAGCATTATCATTTACAAAATAAAGCAGTAACATAAATTTTCCATGTTTAAATATAAAATATCAGAGATAATCTAACCTTGAACATGTACTTACTTCAATCTATGAAATCTTCATACCATTTGGTCTACTGTAAACTAAGTCTATACCACCTACTTTTGTTGCTGCACAAAAAGTAGAGTCCACTAGTGTACTCAGTCCTACATTCTAATTCAAATTTTTATAGTCTGGCCCATCTTTCCCTTTATTAATGTAGGAGCTTTCCTATACCTTTGCTTATTTTGATGAGCAAAATCTGATTATTTCCCTGTGTACTGACTGCTCCTGTCTCAGCAGGTCTCTGTTATTCCAGTAACTTCTCTGGTTATGCCCCAAGCATCTTCCAGCATTATTCTCTGTTCACCTGCCAATAAAAACCAGCAGGGCAGTAAGCAAGCTAATCATGGCATATCAAGCAGTTATAAGACCAGGATTAAAGCCAAGAAGAAAGAAAGCAACAGGAATGTGAGAGGGAAGGAAGCAGGCAATCAATATTTCATGAGCAGCTACTATGCCATCTCCCAACAAAAGTATGGGTAAACATCATTAGCTCAATTTATAAGGGCAGCAGACTCAAATCAAGTAATTTTCCCCAAGGCTACACTACACATAAGAGAGGAAAAAAGAATGCAATGTTCCATGATCTGACTGACTAATCTGTGTTTTCTCAAACTGGTAACATATATCCCCAGGCATAAACTGAAACATACTGGAGATACACTAAGAAAAAGAAGGTGGATGCCAAACCTGGTATGTAGTGTCAGCTCTCTTCATTCACCCCAGTTTTCCAAAATTAATAGACAAGCAGGACATGTTTTTTGTTTTTCTTTTTCTGGTAGCAATTAAAAAGTTTCTATATTTAGGCAAATAGTATACAATGAAATACAAAATTCACATGAATTTTTAAGATAAAACACAGAACTTGAGAAATTTTCAAGTTATACTAAGGTACATCCATACTTCATTTTATTGCATTTACTTTATTATGCTTCGCAGATTTTTTTAAGTTGAAGGTTTGTGGCAACCTTGTGACAAGCAAGTCTATCAGTGCCACTTTTCCAACACCATGTGCTCACTTTGTGTTTTTGCGTCACAGTTAGGTAATTCCTACAATATTTCAACTTTTTCATTATTAAAATATCCTCTATGGTGATGTGTGATTAGTGCATTGATGTTACTATTGTAATTGTTTGGGGGCACCACAAACCATGCCCATATAAGATGGCAAATTTCACTGATAAATGTTGTATGTGCTCCACTGACCAGCTATCTCCCTCTCTCTGAGCCTCCCTATTCCTAAAACAGACAATATTGAAATTAGGCCAATTAATAATCCTACAATGGCCTCTAAATGTTCAAAATAAAGAGAAGAGTCATATGTCTCTTTAAATCAACAGCTAGAAATGATTAAGCTTAGTAAGAAAGGCTGTCAAAAGCTGAGACGGGCCAAAAGCTAGGCCTTCTGTGCCGAACAGTTAGCCAAGTTGTGAATACAAAGGAAAAGTTCTTGAAGAAAATGAAAGATGCTACTCTAGTGAACACACAAATGATGAGAAAGCTACACAGCCTTACTGCAGACATGGAGAAAATTTTAGTGGTCTGGATAGAAGATCAAACCAGCCACAACGTTCTCTTAAGACAAAGTCTAATCCAGAGCAAGGCCCTAACTCTCTTTAATTCTATGAAGGATTAGAAAGGTGAGAAAGATGTAAAAGAAAAGTTTGAAGATAGCAGAGTTTGTTTCATGAGGTTTGTCTTAGTCCATTTTCTGGTGCTTATAACAGAATACCTGAAAGTAGGTAATTTATAAAGAAAAATAATTTATTTCTTACAATTACGGAGGCTGAGAAGTCCAAGGTCGATAAACAGCATTTGGTGAAGCCTTCTTACCGGTGGAAACTCTCTGCAGTATCCCAAGGCAGAGCAGGGCATCACATGGCAAGGAGGCTGAGCGTGCTAGCTCTGGTCTCTCTTTCTCTTCTTACCAGTCCCACTCTCTGATAACCCATGAATCCATCAAATCACTAACCCATGAACGAATTAATACATGACCCAATCACCTCTTAAAGACCACAACTCTTAATACAGTGACACTGGGAATTAACTCTTAACATGAGTTGGAGGGAATAATGATTAAATCATAAGCAAAGTTTAAAGGAAGAAGTCATCTCCATAACATGTAACTGCAGAGTAAAGCAGTCAGTGCTGATATAGAAGTGCAGCAAATTATCCAGAAAATCTAGCTAAGATAATTGATGAAGGTGACATCATTAAATAACAGATTTTCGATGTACATGAAACAGCCTTATATTGGAAGAAGATGTCACCTAGGACTTTCATAGCTAGAGAGGAGAAGTCAATACCTGGCTTCAAAGTTTCAAAGGACAGGCAGCCTCTGTTGATAGGGGCTAATGCAGCTGGTAACTTTAAGTTGAAGCCGGTGCTCCTTAGCCATTCTGAAAATCATATGGCCCTTAAGAATTATGCTAAATCTACATCACTTGTGCTCTATAAAAGGAACAACAAAGACCGGATGACAGCACATCTGTTTACAGCAGGGTTTATTGAATGTTTTAAGCCCACTGTTGAGACGTGCTGCAGAAGAAAAATGATTCCTTTCTAAGTATTGCTATTTACTGACAATGCATCTAGTCACCCAAGATCTCCGACGGAGATGTATAAGAAGATGAATGCTGTTTTCATACCTCCTAACAATATCTATACTGTAGCCCATGGATCAATAAGTAATTTCAATTTTCAAGTCTTATTTAAGAAATATATTTTATAAGGCTATAGCTATCATAGATAGTGATTCCTCTACGGATATGGGCAAAGTCAATTGAAAACCTTCTGGAAAGCATTCACCATTCTAAATGCCATTAAGAACATTCATGATTCACGGGAGGAGGTCAAAACATCAACATAAATGGGAATTTGAAAGAAGTTGATTCTGACCCTCATGGATGACTTTGTGGGGTTCAAGAGTTCAGCAGAGAAAGTCACTACAGATGTGGTAGAAACAACAAGACAATGAGAATTAGAAGTGGCGCCTGAAGATGTAATTGAATTGCTGCAATCTCATGATAAACGGACTAGGAGTTGTTTCTTATGGATAAACAAGGAAAGTGGTTTCTTGCGATGAAATCTACTCCTGGTGAAAATGCTGTGAACACTATTGAAAGGACAACAAAGGATTTAAAACATTACATAAACTTAGTTGATAAAGCAATGGCAGGATTTGAGAGGAATGACTTCAAACTTCTTTTGAAAGAAGTTCTCCTGTGGGTAAAATGCTATCAAACAGCATCACATGCTACAGAGAAATATTTAGTGAAAGAAGAGTCAACCAATTTGGCAAACTTCACTGTTGTCTTGTTTTAGTGAATTGCCACAGCCACCCCAACTCTCAGGAACCACCACCCTGATCAATTAGCAGCCATCAACATCTAGGCAAGACCTTCCACCCACAAAAAGATTAAGACTTGCTGAAAGCTCAGATGATCATTAGCATTTTTAGCAATAAAGTTGGGTATTTTTTTATTTTTTGTATTGTTTTGTTTTTGAGACAGAGTCTTGCTCTGTCGTCCAGGCTACAGTGCACTGGCATCATCATAGCTTCCTGCAACTTCAAACTCCAGTGCTCACCTGTCTCCAGCCTCCCGAGTAGCTGAGACTACATGCATGCACCACCATGCCTGGCAAATTTTTCTATTTTTCACAGAGATGTGGTCTCACTCTTGCTCAGGCTAGTCTCGAACTCAAGCCATCTTCCTGCCTCAACCTCTGAAAGTGCCAGGATTATAGGCATGAACCACTATGCCTCACCAATAAAGTATTTTTTAATTAAGGTATGAATGTTGTTTTTTAGATATAATGCTATTGCTCACTTAAGAGACTACAGTATAGCATAAACATAATTTTTATTCACACTGGGAAACCAAACAATTCACATGACTCGCTTTATTACAGATATTCTCTTTATTGCAGTGATCTGGAACCAAACCCGAAATATCTCTGAGGTATGCCTGTACATTCCAAATTTCCAAAGGGTACTCTTACTCTTCCCTGCCTTAGGGGTTCTTTAAGAAGCACTATTTTACACAAACTGGGGGGGAGGGGCTAAAAACCCCAACAATTAGATATGTCTGGATTAACAAATCTGGAAACTTTCTCTAACTCTCCCAAAAAGAGTCAATCAGTCCCTCTACAGTGCTTATACAATGCTTTACATAATTTATATTCCTACTCTAACATTTATCATATTACATAATTATTTATATGTATCTCATCAATTGCAATGATTTCCTCTAAGACAGCAACCATGCTTTATTCATCTTTGTAGTCCCAGCTCCCTAGAAAGTATAAGGAACACAATATACCATTTGACACTTGATGAATGAATGTGTTAAACTTATACACTTCAAAGACTAATTATCTCTCTCTAGTAAGATTATTTCAGCACAGAGAATTTTAGAAGACTTGAATTACATTAGATAACCCATACAAATACCAAATCCAAAACCACTTTACAGCTAATGGTATTTGAAAGGCTAATTTCCTCATTCACGGTCAAAAAATCGTATTCCATAGACTTAATATAAAGATAAACACTAATCAACTTCACACAGCTCTTTATATAAAGTATAAAAAAATCAGAGAATTTCTGATCATGCAAAAACAAAAGTGTAATTAAACAGGAAAACCTTCATAAATGATGCCTTCTATTCTGTTTATCACAGCACACCTTATTAAAGGCAAGAGATCTTAAGACATGACAAATCAGAATTATATTAATATTAGTTTAGCTTTAATTACTTATGCTCCATTTCTAGTTCTATACTTTAAGCCTGTTTGGTTCTCCAGAGAGCAAGTATTATTACATTAGATAGAGCCAGAAGGAAAACTCTAATTACTTTAGGAAAAAAATTCTACAATTATTAATAATAGTGCCTATAACCTTCCTAGCTTTTCAGAATTTCCCACAAGATGATCAGAATTCTCAAGACAGTGACAATGAAAAACGGATGACTCTTTTTTAAAGAATAAGCAACATTTCCCTCCATGTTTTAGAAAAGTTTCTATTTATGTTAGTATAAAATTTGCAAGCTCTCTTCTACATTAGCATCTGAAAAATTTTTAAATGCCCCATATTTTATTAAATGCATGCTTGGATGTACACATTCCCATTTTAAGATGTACTACAGGCTACCAATAAGGTGACTAAGTAGCATTTATCATTAACACTCCCCACAATGCCTGATACATTATACACAAATAATAAACATTTAAGTCTACGAATATCTAAGCTTCATACTACATATCAGACACTGCTCTAAACAGGCTATTATACTATGGTAAACTCAACATATATGGTCCTTGCCTTCATGGAGCTTTCAGTCTTATCAAAAAAGCAGACATTCAATCAATAAACCCACAAATACACACTTACCAAAATGTGGCAAGTAGAATGAAGGAAAAGAACAGGGTGGTATCAGTAGGCTTGGGGGGAGATTGGTGTCGTCCTATTTTATACTGGAATATTATTTAATATTAAGGAAGGCTCTCTAAGAACAGAACATTTGAGATAAGAACTCAAAAGATCTGAGCCATCCAAAGATTTAAAGAAATGATCATTCCAGGTTAGGGGAACAGCACGTGGAAAAGCCCTAAGGCAAGATTCAGAAATTGAAAAGCCAGTATAATTTGATCACAGAAAACCAGAGGAGAGCAGATTTTGAAGAAACAGTGTTGTACCACATTTAAGGATTTAAAGTTATATTTTAAGTGCACTTAAAAATTTAAAATAAAGCATTATAGGTGAGGTATGTATAAGAAAGACCAAGACATAGAATGCCAGGAGGCCTTGGCCCAACATCAAAAGCTTGGTAAATAAAATGTTTAAGGTGCATACGTGTTATGTTTTCATGATTCCCTACTTGAAAATTTTTCAATGAACCTATCATTTACTAGCATGATCACACCTTCCTCCCTTTTTCTTTACATGTCCATATTTTCACAGGTACAACTGAGCAGTAAAATGATCAAATACAAAGGAGAATGAAAGTGCACGGATAATCACAAATTGGGAAATCAGCCCCTAAATAACTGTGCTGACTAGTTTTTCTACAAGTTGCTGTGGAAGGGGAGCAGGCATCTGTGCAGAAGATAGAGACATTCTGAACTATTTACATTTTAACCACATGCATTATTTTATAATCAAAACACCAGCTTTAATCATTACATTTATCCCTAGAAAGCAGTTTAAAATAATGTAACCTCTTGCCAAAACAGTGCCAAATCTTTCAGAAATTATTTGCATTTAATTTTTAATAAAAGTGAAAAAGTGACTATTAGCTATTACTTTGTGAGATTACCCATCCTTGCATCTACACCATCTACCTGAAATTCAGCTATATAGAACACTTCCTTGAGAGTTTCTACTTACAATATTCTATTTGGTAAATATGTTTCTTCATTCAATGAAATATCTTTTATCTCTACCAAAATAAGTTTGAGCATTAGTGTTCAAAAAAGACTAGCAATCAATATTTAAAACTCTGTTAGAAGTAAAAGAAAAATTTAAACAAAATTTAAACAATGATTCAATGATCCATCTGCAAAAATCTGTCCCAAGGAAATACTTGCCAATATATGAAAATACAATTACAACGGCACACTTTTTACATGTCGGCATTGCTTTCAGGGGGTGGGAGGTGAAATCTATTCTTTGCTGTCATGACATAAAGGTGAACCATTTCTACACCATATTGTTACATGTGATGAAAAATGGATTCTATTTTACAATTACAAGTGGTCAGCACAATGGTTAGGTAAAGATGAAGTGCCAAAACACAGTCCAAAACCGAATAGTCATCCAAAAAAGCTAATGGTATGTGTTTGGTGGTCCAGTGCTGGTTTTATCCACTACAGCTTCATGAAACCTGGTCAGTCGATTACAGCAGATGTCTACTGCAACCAATTGCACGAAATGATGAGGATGCTTGCGATTAAGCAGCCAAGATTGGCCAATAAAGACAGGCTAACCCTGTTGCAAGACAACGCTCAATCACCGGTCGCACAAACAATGCTGCTCAAACTACAGAGCCTGGACTTGGAAACTCTCTGTCCTCCGCCGTATTCACCAGCCCTTGCACCAAACTGACTACCACTTCTTCCAGGCTTTGGAACACTTCTTGCAAGGAAACATATTCAATTCTCAACAAGCTGTGTAAACACTTGTCATGATTTCATCAGCACTTGCTCTCCAGGCTTCTTCACTGCTGACATAAACAAGCTACCACTAAGATGGCAAAACTGTGTCAGTAGTTTAGGCACATATTTTGATTAATTGTACTGCTTCTTGTTTGAGATATAATAAACTGAACTTCTGATTCAAAATCAGACATTTCATATTTGATGACCTAATACATGCCTAATAGGGAAGCAGTTCAGTAAGTTATATAGTATTATGCTGCCAAAGAATTGCCATCAAAAAATTTTAAATGCACTGAAAATTTATACTTAGTATACAAAACATAATAAGTCCATTATAAGCTTGTTTTTTACAAAATATGTATGTTTACTAAATAATATGTAAGAAGTAGAATTTCACTTTTTACTTGTACTCTTCTTTAAATGTGTTAACCATTATCCCATATAACCCAGATATTAAAGGCAGAAAATTTCAAGAAATAATTATTTGAACATATAATTTTATATTTCTTTAAATAAAACAAAAAATCATTTTAATTATAAATAAAACCTTCTAAAAAATAAAATTTAAAATTATCCTTCAATGTACTGTAGCTCTGTAATTCTCAAGGCAAGCTGCCTACAATTTTCTCCATCTCAACTGGTATACTTATTTACTTGCTGAACAATCTCTAACCAGTAGATTTTGAGGTTGGATCTAAAAGATTATAAGGCATCTCCAGGCCTCCCCATATTTCCCAGATACTGTCATCAGAAATCAGAGGATGACATAGAGGACTAATAAATCCCTCCCAGATTCCTCCTATCCCTAGAAACACACTTCAGTAGAATCTATAAACCCAAAGAGGTCAAGAATCATTGCCCTACATAGCAAACAAGTTGAGCAGGGAAGGGATGCCACAACAACGCCACCATAACCCTGAGTGACCTCTGAGATCAGCTCCCACACCACTTAGAATCTGCTTAAATAAAATACACATTTCCAGTGTACATATACCAAGATTAAAAGCTAATTACCTTTGGCTACCACAAATTTAAGAAGTAAATAAAGAAAAGTAAGTCTTAGTCTGGCAATCTGAGTTACTAAATCCTAAGGAAGAATACAAGAGTACAGAGTTTCCCAAAACCTCTCTATTAGGAGAGG
>NW_012151507.1:7209978-7211945 GCF_000956105.1 Propithecus coquereli | reverse complement strand
AACTCTCTATTCAAGTTTTTTAAAAACACCGGTTAATTTAGTTGTAAAACACTTATTACTTCCAAATTAAAATCATGTTTACATAGGCAAAAGCTTCCATTCCACGCAGCCCAGTTCTTCCATCTCCTGAGAGTGTCACGTACACACTGGAAGAGGCTTTGGTAAAAGCAAAACAGCTAATTTCCTAAGTGGTATGATTTTTAAGGATACTGAGAAGATACTGATATTTAAATATTTCATAGACAAAAACATACGAACGACTTCATTATCAAGTGTTGGTGAGGATATGGACAATTAGAACTCTTCTAAACTGTCGTAGAAGTATAAATCAGAATAACCCCTTTGGAATTGTGTTTGATAGTATCTACTAAACATACTGGTAGTTTAAAAAATTGTCCACAAATTCTCTGATACACCTCCCTTCTAAAAATGGAGTGTAATGTCCCTCCCCCTGAATGTGGGTTGGTTTAGTGACTCACATCTAACAAACAAAAAGTGGAGAAGGCGATGGTAAAACTTTGGAGACTAAGTTTTAAAAGGCACTGTGGCTTCCTCCTTGCTTTCTCTTTAGATCACTTGCTCTAGGTGAAGCCAGCTGCCACGTCAAACGCTACTCAAGTAGCATTAGGCAGAGGTCCTTACAGTGAAGAACTGAGGCCTCTTGCCAACAAGCTTGCTTGCCAGTCTAACTTGCCAGCCACCTGAGTGAGCTATCTCAGATGTGGATCCTCCAAGCCAGTCAAGCCTTCAGATGACTGTAGCACTGGACAACATCTTGACTGCAACCCCTTGAGAGATCCTGAGACACAACCACCCAGCAAAGCCACTTTTGGATTCCCAACTCACAGAAACTGTGAGAAAATAAATATTTATTGGTTTAAGTCCCAATCTGGGGGGGACGATTTGTTATGCAGCAATAGATAACTAATATACACAGTCTATGATCTAGCACTTCCACTCCCAGGAATATAGTCAACAGAAATGAATATATGCATTCATCAAACGACATGTACAAAAATATCCATATCAGCACTAAGCATAATTGCCCAAAACTGAAAATAACCCAAATATCCACCATTAACAGAATGAATAAATTTGGTATATTCATAGAGTGACATATAAGACAGCAATGAGAATTAACGAACTATCACTATGCATAATAACATTGATAAATTTCACAATGATGAAAGAAGCCAGGTAGAAAAGAATAAATACCAAATAATTCCATTCATATAAAGTTCGAAACAAGTGCTAAAAGTCAGGATGGTTATCTCTGGGGAAGTAGTGACTGAAAGGCAATATAGAAAGGCTTCTGAGGTGCTAATAACATTCTATTTCTCCATCTAGGTGCTAGTTACACAGTTGTGTTCACTTCAGGAAAATTTATTGAGCTGTAAACGTACCATGTGTGCACTTTTTAATATACATTATACTTCTGTTAGAAATTTAGTTTAAAAATACAAACATATACTCACAGAAAGAATATTAGGCAAGAAAAGCTACCACAAGACTTCAGGGTTTATTAATTTGGAACATCTCAGGCCAATCTGCTCAGCCTTAACCTACTATTAACTGATTAATGTAGAAGTTTTTTTTAGAGGAAATACAGTAAAGAACAGAGACTGACCATAAGTACATGAAATGAGTACATGACTGACAATGCGTATGTGAGTAATATTATTAACTATGTACTAATATTTATTAATTACTTACTATAGGTCAGGCCCTATTCTAAGCCCTTTACATGTATCAACTCATTTAACCATCATATATTTTAACTCCTTTTTACCAAAAAGGAAATTGAGGCACAGAGACCTTATGTAATTTTCACAAAGTCACATAGCTATGAAATGATGGAGCCAGAATTCTAACACAATGAGTCTAATTCCAAAGGACCCAGTCTTAATCACTAAGATACAGTCTGTCACATTACCTCTCTGAGGGGGAAAAACTATCAAAAATAATAG
>NW_012151507.1:7205093-7208318 GCF_000956105.1 Propithecus coquereli | reverse complement strand
CCTTTTGCCATGTTATCAGCCTCCTATGTTATCCTTCTTTATAAGAAGAATTCCATTTATAATTAGGAGATTCTATTCTCTTCCTTTTCACACCTTTCCTTCTGGCATTTTATAGGTGGCAAGACTGAGGATGCCAGCAAACCAAAAGAAAAAAAGAAGATAACACACCACTGGTATGAACTGAATGCCTGTGTTCCCCAAAATTTCATACGTTGAAACCCTATCTGGTATGTGATAGTTTTAGGAGGTGGAATCTTTGGGAGGTAATTAAGATTAGATGAGATAATGAGGATAGAGCCCTCAGGAATAGGTTTAGTGTCCTTATAAGAGTCCAGAAAAAGGTTGCTTACTCTTTCTCACATATGAGGACACAGAGGGAAGGGAAGCGGTCCCTTACCAGATACCGAATCTGCTGGCACTGTAATCTTGGACTTCCTAACCACGAGAACTGGTAGGAATAAATTTCTGTTATTTAAACAGCCACCAAATCTATGACATTTTGGTATAGCAGCCCAAACTAAGACAACCATCACTTAAGGCAAATTCTAACAAGTTGCTACAAGGATATTTTCCCTTCGATTTCAATGGCCTGAACTTAAATTATATATGGCCACTCGCAGCTTTCAAGGAAGGGTGGAAATGTAGTCTTTACTATGGGGGACCATGAGCCCAGCTTAAAATTCTATCGCTTCAGAAGAAAGGAAAAACAGGGACAATTAGCAGGTTCTGCCACATTTGTATCCTCGCCATAATGACTGATATACACATGGCATGCACTCCAAATAAATATTTCATGATTTCTCAAATAAATTCAACTGAAAAATCAAACATTTATGGAGCACCTCCTTCCTCAGTTCAAATCCTGTTTTAAGATTCCTTCCAAAACTAATACCATCCTCCCTATATAATCTTATTTCTTAATATTTCAGGGACAATTTAGTGTGCTCCATGAAAGTACAACTCCAAATGCCTGAGTTTAAATTCCAATTCCACCACTCACCAAATATGTGATCTCAAGTGAGTAACATAATTTTTCTGTGCCTCAGGTTTCTCATCTACAAAATGATAATAATAATACCAACCTTCTAAGGTTATTTGAGCATTATATGAATAAATACACGTAATACACTTTAATCAGTAACTGGTAAATAGAAAGCACTCAATAAATAGCCAGCTATTATTACTCCCCAGCATTTCTGGCCAGCTAGTTCTTCCATGGCCTTTATATTATCCTTGAGACTTTATCTAAGAAACAGCCCAGATCCCAGTCTAAGGTGGTCATTTTTCTTTTGTTCTACCTCTTGAATTCATGGTAATTACTCAGTATTTTGATCTTGAGACTATGTAATTTTCCCTTTGTTTATATTATATTTACCCTATATAGTAAAGCCTTTCTATTTCCTCCTGTTTATCTAATGCCTACAAATCTCACTTCAAATCCCACCTCCCCCACAAAATCTTGTTTATTTTATCAATCCTAAATCGTATGCATTGGAACAGACCTTTAAATACCTACACTCTCAGGTCTTTTTTTCTGAAGAGGAATGATGGTTAAAGGTAAAAATAAATGGCTCTTTGCATGACAAGTATAACTTTAGTATCCACTGATTTCTCCTTCTGTAAAATTTTCCAGCATGGCAGTGGGACAAACCAGGAAAGCAGAAGACCCTTTAATAAAACCAATTCTAGGAGCAAGACAAAAGGAAAAGTGATCACAGATGCCATTGATACTTTGAAAAAAGTTTTCAAGATCTTTCCTTTTTCATCTTTAGGAAGCATTTTGCTTAATGCCTTTTGGCGTCTTGACTATTCCACTTTCTTTCAAATTTTATTAAAACTAGTGCCATACAAAAACAGATAAACTATTCAACTCAACAGAACTCAGTGGAATATTATGCAAACATTAAAAATAAAATTAGAAAAAATGATATAGCAACATGGGAAATGCTAATGGCATAGCAAGAAAATATGCAAATTGTATCTATAACTCTTCTCTCTGTGAAGTACATAGATTTTATAAGAGATACAAAGATGAACACAATAATATATGTCTTTTAGCAGCTCATGGTCTAATAGGAAAGAGACAATAAAATAATTATCATAACTCAGTATTCGTATGCACAATGCTATGGAAGTACAGAGTCGCACAACTCTAAAACACATGCATATGAAGAAAAGGCTTTAGAAGAATATACATCAAGATGTTCACAGAAGTTATCGCTGGTTTTTTATAATAAATAAAGATAACTTCTGTCAGTGGGGAAAAAAAACTTCTTAAGAAACTTTATATAGCCATACTTAAAAAGGCAACATGAAAAAAATCAAAATAGTTGATATATTTGTTAGGGGGACATATGTTTGGCTGTTCTAATTTTTTAAATCCCACACTGTTGTAGAGTTGTTTATAGGGGAAAAAAATAAACCTCTTAAATGCTACCAAAGATTCATTCAAGTGGGGGGGGGGGTTGGGGGGCAGGACCCTCAGGAGCTCGACTGAAGGAATATTCAAACTCAGAATTATATCCCAACTCCAGTAGCTTAAAAAAACTGCTCATTACTGCTTAAGCTGTAATTATGATTTATAGGCCTAACCTCATTTCATCTTTAGACTAAAGCCCACAGCTGGCCCTCTTCCCCTGAGATCCAGTGTTTAATAACCTTTATAGTCAGGAAGCTGTTCTTTATCTCTAACCAAAGTATTTTATTGCAATCTCAATATCCTTTTCTAGGAAAGAGGAGGGGAGAGACATTAATCGCTTGTACTTAAAAATTTTTTACAAGCTTGAAGACTATTAAGGTCACTTATTAACTCTCTCTTTACCACCACAAAGAGCAATTCTACTAGTTCTGGTAATTTACTTAGAGAGCCTATGCTTCATCTCCTTGATGCATATTTCATTTTATTTTCTCTGAGTGTTCATAGTTTCTTCCTATAATAGCCCTGAAATGATACAGCTAAAATGAATTCTTTAATATGGACCTAATTAGTGTTAAGTAAAACAAATGATTACTCATCAACCCATGGAAGACATAGCTATACTAACGTATCCCAGTATGAATTCATCCCAAATTTGCTTTTTTACATGATCTGTATTACTCACTCAACCATCTGCATCAGAACTTGGACCAACTGACCACTGTCATTGCCAAATCTCTACAGGTAGTATTTGTTCTATCCTGAAATTTATTACCATTTACATTTCTCCCTCATATATGCTCAAGTTT
>NW_012151507.1:7195006-7203523 GCF_000956105.1 Propithecus coquereli | reverse complement strand
CTCCCAAGTAGCTGGGACTACAGGCATGCGCCACCATGGCCGTCTAATTTTTTCTATATATTTTTAGTTGTCCAATTAATTTCTTTCTCTTTTTAGCAGAGACGGGGTCTCGCTCTTGCTCAGGCTGGTCTCGAACTCCTGAGCTCAAACGATCCGCCCGCCTCCCAGAGTGCTAGGATTACAGGCGTGAGCCACCATGCCCGGCCTCAAACTAACTCTTTATTCCTTTTAGGAAAAAGATTTCAAAGAATATGCATTATAAAATGTGTTTCAATAAAGTTATTCAAAAATAAATATTTGTTCCAGCGTACTCCTGACATCTCCAAGTGTTCTGAGACCTTAACAAATATTCAAATTCTTGAATACCATTAACATATTATTTTCTCCATAAAATGCATATAATAAGATTTTTAAAAGTTATACTGAATAACAAATGCTAGGCTCTTACAGGGATTGCTCTATACCAGCTATTCACAAGGTATCATCCAAGGATTCCTGGAAGTCCCCAACACCCTTTCACAGATTCCACAGGTCAAAGCTATCTTCCTAATAATACTAAGACATTCTCTGCCTTTTTTGCTATACTAATATGACGATGTAAAAGCAATGGTAAGTGAGATTGCTAATGCCTTAAAACAAATGAAGCAGCAGCACCAAAGTATACTGGTAGTCACCGTGTTTTTCACCACCATACATATTCTGAGAGAGAAAGAGAGAGACAGAGAGAGAGGAGAGAAAGGGGGAGACGCAGAGAGGGGGAGAGGCAGAGAGAGGAAGGGGGGAGAGAGGAAGGGAGAGAGGGAGTTTTGCTTAAGGCTGTCTTTAATGAAACAATAAAAAGTATCAATTTTATTAAGTCTCAACCTTTGAGTACACATCTTTTAATATTCTATGTGACAAAACAGGAAGTATGCAAAGTATTTCTGCTGCACACCAAAGTAACAGTTTTCAGAAGAAAATTCACCTCTGTAATTGTTGAGTTCCAAGTTGAACTAACTACTTTCTTCATAGAATACCATTTTTACTTAAAAGAACAACAAACTATGGTTATAAGGAATTGATTATCTGAAAGACAGTTTCTCAAAATCGAACAAAGTAAGGCTGTAACTTCAAAGAAAACTGACAGTATTTGTTGTCAATGATAAAATTAGAAATTTCAAGCAAATAACAGCTTAACAGCTTCCCACTACTTAGAGACTTTTCTGATGAGATCTATAGCATTATTAACAAATGTTACTTCTTTATATTGTATAATGAAATGTGTCAACATTGTACAAAGCAGCATAACTCAGTGAACCAACGGCCTTCCACATGACCAATGGGTAAAACACGCACGGGTGAAAGATCCGTTCAAAGTGCAATAGGGACCAATGGATTTTTAAACATAACAGTTTACAAAAAGTTTATTAATATGATGTCATATTCTACATGGCAACTAACCATTAATAAGCTACTAACTGTAGCATTTTGGTGTGGTATCAAATGAAAACATCAACATTATCTTAAAAGGCTATTAAAATACACCTCCCTTTACAAACTGCCCATGAGGCCAGCTTCTCTTTGCATATTTCAACCAAACAGCATACATAATAGGGTGAATGCAGTAGCAAGTGTGTAAATTTGTCTCTCTTCTCCTAAGCCAGACATTACAGATGTGTGCAAAATGTAAAACAACTTTGTCTTCTCACTAAATTATTTTGTTTTGGAAATAGTTGCCTTCCATTAAAAATAAGTTATTTACATTAAATGCAATGGATTGTTTATTATTATTTTATATGAATAAATAAGCATTTTATCAGTTTTAATCTCTAATAGAGTAAGCATCCCCATATTTAATATCTTACCTTTGGTTATCCTGTTCCTTTTAGTTGAAGCATCTTTTCTCCCCCGATGTAGCCACATCCAGATGCTGCCAATCCTCCAAAACTCAGCTCAACAGCTACCTTTCCATCATCTCCTACCTCTGCTCCTGCAAATGATTTCCTCCTATTTGACTTGCCAGTGCACTTTATCTGTACTTCATCTTTCAAGATTAACATCACTACATAATTTATCTTCCTTGAGGGCAGACTATTTATCTTTGTATCTCCAACTCAACACACAGTGGGCACAGAACGAACACTTGTAAAATTAATAGTTATAAAATTTGACAATTAATAACAAACGATATCCCAAAGAACAAGAAAGAATATAAAATGACTTTTTATATGGGTAGATAAATGTAATCGCAGATTTAAAGAGGACATTAGAAGCCACTGGGTCCAACTTCTGATCTGAATTATCCTTCCAAAGTGTTTCTCTCAGTCAGAATTCTTTACTAAAAAGAAAAGCAAACTATAGCTACCTAAGTATAAAAGAAATTTTTTAAAAAGATGTCTCCAGAAAAGCAAAGAACCAGAATTATAATCCACACAGCCAAGAACATGCCCAACAGCATGCCTCAGTCTCCCAATGATGACACCATTGCTGCTCTACTGTTGCTGCTGGGCACAGATGCCACGGCGTGCACGACCCACACCATCAGCAGTCTAGATGCCACACTGAGAACCATTGCTTCTGTTGCTTCTGAAACTAAGTGAGATCGTAACTACTGCTACCACCCATCACCAAAATGGATTTTGTGCAGTTCCATCTTCTTTATATTACTAACTTCCAATCCAAAATTAGAGGAATAAGTATTTTACTGATGGAACCAAGGTATGTACTCATGCCCTAGATGAAAATGGGGCTAGCAATAATAAAGCGTTTACCATTTTTAGCTTCCCCCATGAAAAGGAGGATCTGCCTCATAAATTGGTAGAATTTCTCAAATACAGGAAAAGGGTTCAAATAATGGAAGGCAAAAAAAAGCCAAGTATTCACTACTCATAACAAGCTTTACTGATGGCATTCAGGCAATCACATCACCCCAAATAACAATTACCAGAACCATATAGTAATTAGAATCAAAGTAGTATCCCACAGATCACTTAGTGGCTACCACAGGAAAAGTAAACTTTTTAATAGAAGTATCAGATTTTGTCACTACTTTACCCAGTTGTCAATCAGCATCACTGAGAGAACAGCTAGATATGTGCCTCCAGATATGATGCATAATGATATGCACAGCATCAACTATGAAGTATTTGTTCCCCAAATGTTTTAATTTAAACAAACTTTTTGATCTAGCTTTCAGCTTACAGGAAATACAAAACAAGGTAATAAATCAGACAAATTCAAAATGTGGAACATTTTAAAGGATTGGTAGCATTTGGATGTGGCTAGGTATCCAGATAGTCATGAAAAGAAAAAAGAAAAAACATTGGGAGAGGTGTTGTAGATTATAATAAAACGGACATTAATTTACACATACTGTAAATGCAATTGCATAGTCCTTGATTAGATCTTGGTTTGAATAAACCAGCGGTTATGAACTAAACTATGTTCCCCGCTCCCAAAATTCACATGTTTAAACCCTTCACCTCAGAATGTGACTGTATGTGGAGAAAGGGCCTTTACATACGTGATGAAGTGAAAATCAAGCCATTAGCACGGGCCCTATTCCTTGTAAGACAAGGAAATTTGGACACACAGAGAGATGCCAGGGATGCTTGCAC
The DNA here is from genome assembly GCF_000956105.1 of Propithecus coquereli. Lineage (NCBI taxonomy): Eukaryota > Metazoa > Chordata > Mammalia > Primates > Indriidae > Propithecus > Propithecus coquereli. The sequence goes on along the minus strand of NW_012151507.1, from coordinate 7,199,927 downwards.
ACAGAGGAAAGACCATATGAAAACACAGTGAGAACGTAGCCATCTGCAAGCCCAGGAGAGAGGCCTTGGAAGAAACCAAACCTGCCTACACCTTGATCCGACCCAAATCAACAAGGTCAGAAAGCATCAAGTCCGAGAAAAGAAATTTTCAATCTTTTCCATCTCTTTTAATCCCCTTAGCAATACATCTCACTGATGTTATCTTCAAGATATTTATACCCCACTGCCATCATAATAATTACAAGCTCAACAAGGACTGGAGAAAGTTTTTCAGGCTGGTAATCTAATTTGGGAACTAAATAATTTGCTGCCATCCAGCATAAAGACTATATTACTATGTACTATAATATTAATAGTTAGTATTCACTTTAAGAGATTTTCATTCAGTAAAGTTAATGAGAGATATATAGATCCACTTCAGCTCTAACATAGTTTGTGCATTGACTTAACAAGTGTTACTGAAATTCTACTCAGTGCCAAACACAACAGGAAAGAAAGGAAGGAGGAAACATTTATGAGAATTTAACCACCTGTCAGGAATTGCACTATGTCTCCTCTACATTCAATAACTTATGCAAGATAAATAACACTGTACAGTAAGTATAGGTTGAGTATCCCTTAGCCAAAATGCTTGAGACCAGAAGTGTTCCTAAGTTCTGATTTTTTTTTGGATTTTAGAACATCTGCATTATACTTACCAGTTGAGTATCCCTAATCTGAAAATCCCAAATGACCCAATGAGCATTTCCTCTGAGCATAATGTCGGTGCTCAGAAAGTTTTGGATTTTGGAGCATTTTGGATTTGGGATTTTCAGATTACTTCCCCAACGCCACATAGAGCCAAGATTCAAACCTAGGGTAGACCAATTTCAGAGCCCTACACAAAATAATTTTTGCTCTCAAAAGGCCTATAGTCTAATGCAGAAACAGAGAAGTTATAATAAAATGTGATTAGTATCACAACAGGGGGAAAATAAGAATGCTCTAAAAGCACATAAGAGAGATTTCTGAGTCCACAGTATCAGGAAAGTCTTTCAAGATAAATCTATACCAAGACCACAACTACATGCCATCCAAATCAGAAAGATGACCTGGTTCGTGCTCTCTAAAAATTCTTGGTACCCTAATGGTCAAGAACCATAACTCTGGTATCTTATATAAGCAAATAACTTCTAGCCACAGATATACAACAAATACCATACTGAACTATTTCTAGTATTCCATAAAATCTGCAGGTCCACGTGTGTCCTATATATCTAAGGTTATTCAAAGCCTTTTGGAAATCAATCATGATAAATAAACAATTTGATAGCTAAGTTCACCCTCTGGTTTTCATCCTATTTCATAGAGAAAAATCTTTCTAATATAAATTATTTAATGCCTTCATAAATGTACTGCGATGGTTAATTTTTCAACTTGACTGGATTAGGGCATACCCAGATAGCTGGTAAAGCATTATTTCTGGGTATGTCTATGAGAGTTTCTGGAAGAGACTGGCATTTAAATCAATGGACTAAGTAAAGAAGATCCACCCTCACCCAGTGTGGGTGGGTACCAACCAATCTACTGAGGGCCAGGATAAAACAAAAAAGCAGAGGAAAGGTGAATTCCTTCTCTCTTTTGGAGCTAAGACACCCATCTTCTCCTGACCTTAGACATCAGAACTCCAGGTTCTCCAGTCTTCAGCCTCCAGGACTTGCATCAGCAGCCCCCAGGCTGTCAGCCTTTGGCCTCAGATTGAGAATTACACTGTTATCTTCCCCGGTTCTCAGGCCTTCGAACTTGGACTGAGCCACGCTACCAGTTTCCCTGGTTCTCCAGTTTGTAGATGGCCTATCCTGGGACTTCTTAGCTTCCATAATCATGTGTGCCAACTCCCATAACAGATTTACATCTATATCTATCCACCTATCTGTCTGTCTATCCTGCTGGTTCTGTTTCTCTGGAGAACCCTGAATAACACATATACTATATAGGCCATATATTTAACTTTTTCTTGGTAAGAGAGAACATGACAAACTTTCATTATTATTCTGTAGTATTACAAATACAACTGATACCCTTACAGCTAATTAGGTTGTTCAAGGATGTTTTCCTTATACTATTGATGACTTATTTGTTTTCTTGTATATTAATATATAATTTTTTTCCAATTTCTTTACTGCTATCATGTTATCAGCAATCTCACTGTCCCACTATCAGTATGTGTGTTTACAGCAACTACGTACTTATGTTCAACCTAAGTGCAACTGACATTTAAAGAATGGTGTTTGTTGAAATGGATTAAAGAACTGAACGTAAAGACCTAAAACCATAAAACTCCTAGAAGAGAACATATGGGGAAAGCTCCTTGATATTGGCCTTGGCAATGATGTTGTTGGATATCACACCAAAAGCTCAGGCAACAATGCAAAAATAAACAAGGACAACTACATCAAGCTAACAGGCTTCTGCACTGCAAAAGAAACAATCAACAAAATGAAAAGGCAGCTTATGGATTGGGAGAAAATATTTGCAAACTAAATATCTGATTAAGGGGTTAATATCTAAAATATATAAAGAACACATACAACTCAATAGCAAAAGTAATAATAACCCAATTAAAAAATGGCCAAAGGACCTGAACAGACATTTTTCCGAAGATATACAAATGGCCAAGAGGTATATGAAAAGGCACTCGACATCACTAATCATCTGGGAAATGCAAATCAAAACCACAATGAGGTATCATCTCACACCTGTTAGGATGGCTATTATCAAAAAGACAAGAGATGACAAGTGTTGGCAAAGGTGTGGAGAAAAAAAAACCCTTGTACACTGTCATCAGAAATGTAAATTGGTACAAACGTTATGAAAAATGGTATAGACACTCCTTAAAAAATTAAAAATAGTACTGCCACATGACCCAGTAATCCCTCTGCTGGGTATATACCCAAAGGAAATGAAATCAGGATCTTGCGGAGATAGCTGCATTCACACATTCACTGCAGCAGTATTCCAATAGCCTAGGTATATAAACAACCTTAAGTGTCTATCAACAGATGAATGGATAAACAAGTTGTGGGCGTGTGTGTACATATTAAAAAATATATATATATATAAAATATACACACACACAAAGAAATATTGTTCAGCCTCAGACAAAGAGAGATACTGCCATTTACAATAACATGGATAAACCTGGAGGACATTATGTTGTTAAATAAGCCAGAGAAAGAAAAATGCTGCATGACCTCACTTATATGTAGAATCTTTAAAAAAAAAAAAAAAAAGTCAAATACATAAAAACAGAGAGTAGAAAGAACTGTGGTCAGACAAGGAGAAGGAAATGAGGAGAAGCAGGTCAAAGGGTACAAACTTACAGTTATGTAGGATAAATAAGTCTAGAGATCTAGCGGACACCATGAGGATTACAATTAATGATATTGTATAGTATACTGAAAATCTGCTAAAACAGTGGATTTTAGATGCTCGCACCACACACACCAAAAAAAGGTAACTGTGGAAGGTGATAAATAGGTTAATTTGCTTGATGGTAGTAATCATTCCACTGTGTATATGTATATTAAAATAGCATAATATACACCTTGAATATATACAATTTTAGAAAAGAAAAAAAGAATAGTGCCTGTTGATAATCTAGGCTAAAATAATAAAACTATTTTGGGCATATCTAGCTAGTTTGAGGATATTATTATAGAAGAAAAATCACACATAACAAAGACTCATAGATTATTGATACTGAAAGGATCTTACAGGCACCTGTTATTTACATATATTTCTCTTCATTGCAGAAAGAATTCAGGCTGCCAGAGATCATCCAATCTACTTTCTAGCCAACACACCCCTAGATTTCTGCCTTCCTCTGCCTGTCACTCACAGATCCTCTGAACCTACACAAAATATGTCTTCTACTTTGCAGATAATAGCCTTTCAAATATTCACTTGTCCAACTTATTTTATGGCATTACTGATTATAGATTATAAACTAATGTATGTGCAAGATTTCAAAGATTTTTCTTGGTGTGTTACATATTATCCAATAAAATGAATACACCAGAGACATTTATGTGTATTCTTTTATAAATCTTATCTTTTTTGATTCTCATAATCACCGACAAAATGGCAAGGCAAGTATCATCCCATTCAAAGATCACCAACATACAGTAGTAGTAGAAAGTCACTATGAGACATTTAGGAGAAAGAGATACCTGCCTCTTACGAGCTATGCGATCTTAAGCAAGTTACTGAACTTCTCTAAGCCCATTTCCTCATCTTCAAATTGGGAATGACATTATAGTACTTCCTACCTCACATATGGTTATGGTGAAGATTAGCTAGATAATATATATTATCTATGTAATATCTACCCCATACAAACACAAAACGTTAGCTCATTATTATTATATAAAAAGTGGGGACACTGCCCAAATCACTTATTTTCTCAATCTCACAGCAGCACTAGATCAAGAATTAACATCCTGTGTTCTACTTATACTGTCTCCCACAAAACCAAAAATATTTATAGTTACCTAACAACTATTTTACTTTTTTCCACCCTGGGGCAACCAGTAGAAATTTCTAAAAGTTACTACTATCATCCCCTTCTAAGTGAAATTCTCAAAAGTTGAAAAGAAGAAGCTAAAGCTTCTCTTTAGAAAAGAAAATTTTCAATAGAACATAATGAAGTTAGCATGCAACACAATGAAATTTGTACTCAAAATGGAAAGTTTCAGATTAATTGATAAACAAACTGGTTTCTCTAACCTACTATTATATTATCTCTTAAAAACTTTATCTGATATTCTCAAATGGTAAAGATGGCTAATTTATGATTTGGGATACCAACTAAAACAGGAGAAACCTGTTTCATCAATCAAAACTATTGACAATGTTGACAAGAAACACAAAATACATGTCA
>NW_012151507.1:7185076-7194956 GCF_000956105.1 Propithecus coquereli | reverse complement strand
TACATTTTAGAAGGCCCTTTGAAAAGACTTTCAAAACTGCTTCCTCTTCTGCTACACCCAATTTAATGCTGTCTATTTGGCAAAGCAAAAAAACAGTATCTCTTCACATACACAAAAAAAATTTCCCTTTCCAACAGTTTTAGGATTGGTAGACTCAAGGTTGTTTCTCTAATACTAATAATTTCTCCCTTCAGCTTTTACTCTAAGGGTACTTAAGTGTTCTCTGGGTCATATTTTAATCAGGAGCACAGCATATAAAGCTTGTTTAATGTTAAGAAGTACTAGATGTCTCCACAGTCAAAAATGAAAGATAAGCTGAAAAGCAGAGAGGAAAACTGGCATTCTAGGCTCTTAACCATCTGGTGCTAACTCACTCTTTCTTGCCTAGCTATTTCATTATTCATTTTTCCCTGTCTATGCCTCTATACCTCTGATCACACTGGCCCCTAGTCCCTGGACCAAAAAGGCCTTTCTCTCCATGCTAATTGTCCTATTTCCACAGGTCCAAATCCTACCCTTCTTCAAAGCATAATTCAAATGTGACCTCTCCTCTTATCTTTACAACTAAGAGTAATCTCTTGCTCCTCTCTAAACTCTTGCAGTACCTTATCTTTATCTCTTTACCAGCCATTACTTTCAGCCTTTCATTATCTTTGTTTCCATATTTAAGCCCCTACCTAAGCATAAAGTCCTCAGGGTCAAGATCCATGCCTTATTCATCTCTATTTTTAAATAACAATAATAATAATAATATCTACTTTAATTTTCCCACTAACTTTGCCAGGAAGCTTAGGCTAGTGTTAAATTCTAGAATACTGAAAAATAAAAAAAATAAATAAAAAACAGTAGAAAGAAGACATTAAATGAAGTACCAACTTGATAATACAATTTGGTAATAGATATCTGCACAGAAAGTCTGAGACAAAAGCAAATCAAAACATTAGTCCAAACATGACCACTGCAGCAGAGCAAATATGAGACAAAGATTTAAAATTTAAGAATACAGTTCACGAGAGAAAAACATTATTGTTTGGAAAATACAATAATAAAGGAATGAGGTCTGGTAGCAAATAGCCGCTAAATAACAAAATTACTTTAAAACAACCTCAGAAACCCTACTGTCTGCCAGTATAAGTATAAGCCTCCTTCATTGGTTAATTTTTCACCAAAGTAGGAGTATTATCTATTAAAAGTGTTAGACCAAGATAAATCAACTATAGAGAAATAAACTATTCAAAGAAGTACCTAATAACCATTCTAACAACTATTTGCATTTATATAATGCTCTTAGTTAGCAGCGGGCCTCAAAATGACAACTACGACAAGCACAGAATAAATGCTCCATGCAGTGAATCAAAAACTAGTGATAAATGTCTCTTAAACCTTCAAAATGAAAACCACAGGTCTGTGTTTTTTCTAAAAATAGTGTTTGTTATTTGCATCCCCAGTAGTATAAGTCTGATTTTAAAAGTCCTGTAATGTTTGCTTACTGTTGATAATGAGGGCAGAACGTGGGTATATATGTGGGGTAAGGGAGAGGTTGAGAAATTCTTCACTGGTATGTGAATGAATTCTATACTTGTTTTTTAAAACGTGCTCCTTTTCTGGAAACGAAAATCCCCTTGGGTTTGCGCTACTTTCATATTTGTGCATACTTCACAGGTAGTCTTCAAAGAGCCAGACCACTTGTTTTCAGTCACTTGCCAGATGGGCTGACTTTTCACCACAAATTTTAATGACTAATGGTATGTACATATATATTCACATACATACACACACATCTATGTGTCTATACCTTTAGAAATGTTTTCATAGTTTAAATTAAAGGCACTAACATCACTCTTCTCACCACAAAAAAAAATGGTGGTAAAAAATTTGGAAAGATTCTATAATAACAACCTCAATTTATGAAACTCAACATGTCTCAAAAAGAGGGAAAAAAGAAACAAAAAACCCTGTGCTGACATGATTAGCTACATCATTCAACTAGCGTAAGCCATCTGGGGCATGCCACATTGAAGTCTTATCATGCTGTTTGGGGTGTGTTATCTTGTGGACCAATTCATGTAAAACTGCTAAAACCTTTTAAAATGTCAGGACAACATAGTTTACTAGTTTACATATCAGAATCTTAAATAAATGAATATAACAGCATAGCAATGACAAAATTCATATTTATTTTAGAACCAAGGCTCATCCCAAAAATTATTTGTCAACCATCCAGAAGTACCCCCGCTTTTTACCAACCAAGTAGTTACTTACTATAGCAACTTCATTATCAACATTTCCAAAATTTTCCATACACTTCAGTGATGAGCTATTAAACAGTCTCTGTGTGTTGTTACCTGGACAACACTGTAAGAAGGTTTTTTACCTTTACAGAACTGGAGCGTCAAAGAAGCAAGGTTTCTTCAAATCAACTTTACATCATTTTAATTAGAAGCAGTGAGTGTGAAATGATCAGCAAACAAAAACTTGAAAACTGCCACCACTGCTTCAATTTGATTAACAGACACAACTTACTATCATTTATCTTCATTTCTAGCAACCTAATTCCCCTGTGGAACAAGGAAAGCTCCATACAGGACTTCAAAGCAACTCCCATGCTAAAATCCAAGAGAGTTCTTGGAGTAAAAAAAAAAAAAAAAAAAAATCTACCAATCCCTCACAACTGGACTTGGTTTGAAATAGCCTGCTTTGCTGCCCTAAATTCTGAAAGCTACTCCACTCGGCTGTGGAGTTTATCTATATAAACTACCTTTCTGCCTAAACTAGACCTGCCTCTGAAAATTAAGATCCAGTCATTTAGAAATTACATTTTAGAAGGCCCTTTGAAAAGACTTTCAAAACTGCTTCCTCTTCTGCTACACCCAATTTAATGCTGTCTATTTGGCAAAGCAAAAAAACACTATCTCTTCACATACACAAAAAAAATTTCCCTTTCCAACAGTTTTAGGATTGGTAGACTCAAGGTTGTTTCTCTAATACTAATAATTTCTCCCTTCAGCTTTTACTCTAAGGGTACTTAAGTGTTCTCTGGGTCATATTTTAATCAGGAGCACAGCATATAAAGCTTGTTTAATGTTAAGAAGTACTAGATGTCTCCACAGTCAAAAATGAAAGATAAGCTGAAAAGCAGAGAGGAAAACTGGCATTCTAGGCTCTTAACCATCTGGTGCTAACTCACTCTTTCTTGCCTAGCTATTTCATTATTCATTTTTCCCTGTCTATGCCTCTATACCTCTGATCACACTGGCCCCTAGTCCCTGGACCAAAAAGGCCTTTCTCTCCATGCTAATTGTCCTATTTCCACAGGTCCAAATCCTACCCTTCTTCAAAGCATAATTCAAATGTGACCTCTCCTCTTATCTTTACAACTAAGAGTAATCTCTTGCTCCTCTCTAAACTCTTGCAGTACCTTATCTTTATCTCTTTACCAGCCATTACTTTCAGCCTTTCATTATCTTTGTTTCCATATTTAAGCCCCTACCTAAGCATAAAGTCCTCAGGGTCAAGATCCATGCCTTATTCATCTCTATTCAAACTATTTTAACACAATGCTTTGCACATATTAAGCACTCCAACTGAATTAAATGAATGGCTCAAGTAGGAAAGAAGAGAAGCCTACTGGAAATAACTCTGGATTAGGAGTTCAGAGCCCTGGCTTTGCTAATAACTAGCGATATGATCTTGGACTTCAGGCTTTTAGTATGTTCATCTGGAAAGTTAGGAGGGTGAGCTAAAGTAATTTGTTTTTTTAACTACATGCTATTATCTATTAGCTGGACGTAAATTAATTTGGGAGTCGAAACCCAGCATTTTTTTTAATGAAATGAAAATAAGAGAATATATTAAAGTGTGTTATAAGCAATGGTGTGCTTATAAATGTTTAACAATTAGCCATGGGGGTTTGCAGAGGGATGAATGTACCATTTGCTGATTTCCCTAGTATAAATACTCCCACTGTGACCAATTTCAAGCTATCAACATCATGTCACTGAACATCTGTAAGCTAGAAGGGAAGAGATATGCACAATTGCTCTCACAAGCCATTATGAGCCAACTCAGCATGGTCCTGAAAAGATAAGTATTCTTTAACCAAACTTTCCTTTCAACTTTATGTACGTGTATGCATGCTGAATAAAGATATAAAATTTACTTCTTACTGTAGGTCACAGTCAAAAGAGTTTAATAAATGTTCAGCTAAACAATTCCCTAGTCTCTTCCATGCAAACTACATAATTCAATAAATCTCAATCTTGGTTACATATTTAGTCTCTTCACCACAATTTCTCTTCAAAAATGGGAATAAAAGCGCTAGGCACAGTGGTTCATGCCTGCAATCCCAGTACTTTGGGAGGCCAAGGTGGGAGGATCACTTGAGGCCAGGAGTTTGAGACCAGCCTGGGCAACATAGCAAGACCCCATCTCTACAAAAAATTTTAAAAATTAGTCGGGCATGGTGATGTGCGCCTGAAGTTCAAGCTACTGTGGAGGTTGAGGCAGGAGGATCACTTGAGCCCAGGAGTTCAAGGCTGCAGTGAGCTATGATTGTACCCCTGTACTCCAGCCTGGGCAACAGGGTCAGACCCCGGTTGAGGGGGGAGTACCAGATGTCTGTTGATATCACCAGAAGGCAAATTACAAGGGGTACAAATCTGATTTAAGGAATACCACCAAAGGCCAAGGTTCTCAGTCTTTGTTCAGCCCCACACATTTGAAGGATACAACACACTCCTACTAGTAGCAATGGCTACCTTAAAAAGGGGGGGAAATGGGGGGAGAGAAAATTTATAGTATGCAAAAAAAAATCCAGGTAATTTTGGTATTTGTGCCCATGCCCCCACCCTACTGAAAATCAAGGTACAGAGAAAAACCAGAGCAATAAAAAGTAAATTTCCATGCCTGATGTTTCCCAAATTCCCCAGCACAAGCTTGCATCCCTCAATGGGACCTCCATTACTAAGCATCCCTTACTAGAACTAAATTTTGCTATAGACTATGGACATGTTGAATTTAGAATAGACAAGGAGAAAAATAACACAGCAAACAGTTGTTAGACTTGATATTCTAGGAAAATCAGGCTTTTATTGAAAAAAAAAACTTTTTTATTTTCTTACTTCTTATTTAAGCTTACTAAACTGGATGAGGAGAGAAGTTTCCTGAATATATTTTTGGCTGTACTATGTCTATCACAACACAGCCTGTAACCAGATTTTTCATGAGTTTTTATACAGAATTGTGTTTTCTATTTTTAAGGCTATTTAAAAAACAAGACAGCTCAGAATTTCAAGTACACTAATAATCTTAGCCCAAATCTAACTCTAAATCAACTGAATATATGCCTAGAAATTTCCCAGGAAAATCCCCCAAAATTACACCAAAAAACACCAAAAGATAACCAAAAAAAGAGTCAACATGAGCATAAACATGCTATACTCAAACAATTATGCTGTCCTATCTGTTGAATAACAGCAATATGGAAAGTAAATGAAGTATACAAAGGAGAATGTTGAGATGCAAGTTTTGCTTAATTCAGTAACTCTTCCTCCTTATGGTCCACTGATGTTCACATTCTTACACCCAATTCAAATACTGACTATAAAGTCAAAATTATTCCCCATTCTGAAAAGTCAGGAGTAAAGCAATGCCTTTGTCTATAATCTCAATATCAAAATTCTCCTTAAAAAATGATGTTTTACCATAACTTAAGCACACGTCTATACTTTCTGCCTCCCCTGTTTGTCATGGCAAATGCTCATTAGACTATATCCATAAGAAATCCCCAAGCTGTCTTTGAAATGCCAGCAGCCAGAATAGTGTTGGGCTGCTTGTCATCCTCAAAATGCATGGCTGACCCATTTATACAAGGCAAGAGTTATAAACATGTAGCGATATATTAAAACTTGTGACACACAAGCAAAAAAGTTCTGTGCCTGGGAATCCCATAGGCTATAGTATGGACTTCATTCTCCAAACACCCTCTATCCAGTCATAATCATCCCCACACCACTTGAAGACGATGGCAGGCTGGAACGCAGCCCCAATTCTATACCCCAAAACAAAAAATTTTTACTCCTTAGCTACTACTCTCTTCAAAGTCAATCTCTTGAAGTCTGGCTATCTCCCACATATAATATTTTTACTTGGCACAAGAGAATTCCCTCTTTTGACTACTCCAAAAGAATGGATAAAAGGACTTTTAGCTTTACTGCTGCATCATTTGGGAGTTCAAATAAATATACAGTAACTGAGCAATTTCAAGTTTGGGTTAAGGCAAAGAAAAAAAATTTTAAGTACAGTTTTTAAAAGTCACAAGTTTAGAACTGGTGAGCTGATAAACATGAAAAAACTCTTGTTTCATATGCCTAATAAAATTATGTCATTCAAAGAAAGAATGTTATAAGTAAAAAAAATTATCTAAATCATGAAACAATTATCGAAAAAACCAAAAATTTTCAGAACATTACAACTATAACAGAAATTCCCATCAAATAAATCAGGTCAAAAAAAAAAGCTTCATACATTTACGGTATGGAGTACATACACCTTTTTAGGTTGGTTTGTATATTCTCTAAATGCCCCAACAGTGTGGAGACTTACTATCTTGTTTCCAGCTCTGAAGAGTACAATGTAGAGTATATAATATGTTCACATATAAACTCTGCCCTACTTCACCTACTTCTCCCCAGATGATTTAATAATATATAATATCAAAGCATATCTTGAACTGATTTAGTATAGACAGCAATGTAACTTGAAGTCTTAGCTAATCCCCCAAGCAGGAGACCATTTAACACAATTTGATGATAATATATACATTAGGACCGGGCACGGTGGCTCATGCCTGTAATCCTAGTACTCTGGGAGGCCGAGGCGGGTGGATCGCTCAAGGTCAGGAGTTCGAGACCAGCCTACTACAAAAAAAAAAAAATAGAAAGAAATTATCTGGACAACTAAAAATATATATATATAGAAAAAATCAGCTGGGCATGGTGGCACATGCCTGTAGTCCCAGCTACTCAGGAGGCTGAGGCAGAAGGATTGCTTGAGCCCAGGAGTTTGAGGTTGCTGTGAGCTAGGCTACGCCACGGCACTCTAGCCTGGGCAACACAGTGAGACTTTGTCAAAAAAAAAAAAAAAAAATGTATACATTAGGTTCATATTGTCAGTTTCATAAGGGACGCTCTACTGAGATAATGAATCACAGGCCAGTTTTCCAGTGCTAGCAGCTTGTGAACCAATACTTTCCATGGACAAACTCCACCTCCAATTTGACCACAAGCAAACTTCATATCCCTATCTCCTGACATCATAACTACGGGATATTCTACAGAAATACATAAGATGCCAAATATAAACATTACTGTGAGAAAAGTCAGGGGGTTTTCATGAAACTGTATTTTCAGAATTTTAACAGACAACTACTTACCTCCCACCATGCATGAGAAGAGTTACATGTATTAAAAATCCCTAAGCTTTCCGATGTCAAAAACGCAGGCCTTGAAATCAGTTTCCAAACTGCGCTTAAATCTGTCAAGCAAGCAAAAGTTCTTCTGACCACTAGTGTAACGAGGTTGGCAATTCAGTTCACTTCCACGAAACCATCAACTCTGCGAGTGACCACCTAAATTTTAGTACGCTTTCTAAGTTAACCCTATCTGAAAGGTCCAGGGAGAATACACAAGCACCTGGACGCACTGTCCTAGGATCGGAAATGAACTCTTGTCAGGTCAGCCCCTCGCACCCGTGGCCGGTGGGCCCTTTCCACATGCTGACGCACTGCCCAGCCCTGCAGCGTTGGCGACCAGTGCAAAGTACTAGCCCTGTCCCAGAAACTTTGACTCAGTTATTAGGACGCTGAGCACCCACAGCCAGGGCGTGGGGTGGGGGAGAGTGGGGTGTTCGCCATGGCCCAGGCGGTCAACTTTGACGAGAGGCATTCACTGCAGGTAGAGATCTGCCCAGGACGAAGCCCATCCCAGACTGCAAAACCACAAGCATCAACAGCAGGAGCCAAGCAAAGTGCTCGGCGGAGGAAGGGGAAGGGCGAGGGAGAGCCTCGGTCACGAACAGAAGCTTGCGTGCGGGTTAATGCCCTAATCGCACGCCCCCCCGGACGCAGGGCTGCTGAGGCTGCGAAGCCCACAGCAGCTACAGGGGAGCAGCCAGCGGCAGCAGCGGAGGCGGCAGCAATGTCAGGAGGGCACAGCTGGAGGCAGCGGCCGCCGAAGCCACTACTCCGCCCCCAGGTAAGGGCGCCGACCCCGCCCGCCCCGGCCGCGGGGAGCGGCCACCGGGGAGAACCGCGGCGTCCGTGAGGCGGCCGACAGTCCTGAACCCGCCCTGCGCCCTCCTCCCCGCGACCCTCCCGCATCCCGGTCCCGGGCCGGGGCCCCACCTCAACCCTCCCCAGGCTCAGCCCCGGCACCAGCACCTCCGGGCAACCCCGGCCCGCGGCTCCGGGACGCCGGGCCGCCCTCGCCTCACCTCCTCACGTCTCCTCAGGTCTCCTCAGGCGCTGCCGGAACAACTCCTTCAGGCGCTAGCCTCCTACCCGCCGCCCCGCGCTTTGAGGCCGGGCCCGTCCCGTTCACTCCGCCGCCGCCAGAGCCCTGGGAGGGCGGAGGGAGCGGAGAGGGGAGGGGAGAGGGACGGCCTGGCAGGAAGAGGCGAGGGAGGGGGCGGGCCGAGGAGGAGGAGAAGGCTAGTCGAGAGCGCGCGCGTCCAGGCCCCTCGGCGCGGCGTGCGCGCTCCTGAGGGCGGAGGCGCCTTCTCCGCCCGCGCTGGCGGCGCACAAGCGCGTGCACGTCCGCTCTGGGCTGCGGTTGGGCGGGGAGCGGGGGCGTGAGGAGCTGACAGAAGCGGAGTTGTTAGCGCAGGGCCGCGCCGGGCGCGAGTGCTCGCGGCCCCTGAGGACCGCCCGCGCGGGGGAAGGGAACGGTGCCCGCGAGGGGCCCCCAGCGAGGCGAGTTCTGCCGAGCGGTTCCTGAGTTCTAAGATAACTCTGAATTTGAGATTATTTTCTTGCTCATAAATCTGGTTTCCATATTTTCATTCTTAACGCTCAGTAATCTTCAGGAAGTCACCTTAAAGAGTTCGAAGTTTTTCCCCAGTTACTCTTCACTGTTCTTCTTTCAAGGTGTCCGTGTGCTTCTGAAGCGCTCCCTTGTTAATTCGCTCTGTGAGATTCAGGGGCGTTGAAGGGGGAAATCGGCGAGGAATGAACAGGAAAGCGCTAAGCACTGTTGTGTATTTACATGAAGAAAATGTGCCCTCATTTTTCCCTTTTTTTTTTTTTGGGTTCTTGGTTTTGGGGTTCCACCTTAATTGGATTTAAAATCATCCAACTCTTTTTCGCTACAAATATTATATTGATCCTTGTGTAAACCGTGGACATTGATCTTAGATCCTGCAACCAGAAATGACTTGTGAATTTTCTAAATCTGCTTAGCTCTTAGTTTCCGTAGGTTTGGGGCACCTAATATATTCAAGCTTATCTTTGTTAACCTGTGCAGTATTTTACCCCCCTCGAGTGTCCTTGAGGACCTGCTTCATTCATGTGTGTATCTTCCACAATGCATCGTGCCTGAATCACAGGAAGTACTCAATAAATGTGATTGCATGAATAAGTGAGTATAGTGCAGCAAGAGTTACCTGTACGTCCAGTGATTCGAACTCTAGAATGACTTCTTTAGTTTAAAATTCTCCCTTCTATCCCACTTCAATTCCCCTGTCCTCATTTCTCCATCCATATCCAAAAGCTACTCTGAGAAATGCGACATTTGTCCAAACGGCCCTCCTTTTTTCTCCCTTTCCCTAATGTTAACGTCTAGACGTATCAAGAGTGTTGCAGCTATCTATTTTGTTTCCCCTACCT
>NW_012151507.1:7180756-7182090 GCF_000956105.1 Propithecus coquereli | reverse complement strand
TCAACATATTTAATAGTTAATAATTCAGCATTTTTGTATTTTTGGAAAGGTAGGGAGTCTTCCTTTGCCATATTGATCTGAATTATATTAATTTTTTTAACAATGTAAAGGAACTCTGTTGAAAAGGAACTTTATTTGTTAACAATGTAAAGAAACTAGTCAAAGAGGGAGCTGTCTCTGTGTAGATGTGGTGTCAGCCATTTTAGCAAAGTTCTTCCCTTCCTGAAGCTTTCCCTACACCAAACACAGTCTTTCCAAACACAGCTTTGGCAGTAAACCCCAAATTCCCTTGAAGTATTTGCCACAGGCATAGTAAATTCTAGGTTTTGGATATATAAGAAACATTTCTTAAATATAAATGTTTTGCAGAAAAGCAACTTTCAAAAATTACAAACATAACACTTTCATAGTAAAAGGAGGATAATTACCACTTTCCTCTTCTGAATCAAGGGAAATCCATGCCCTCCCTCTCCACCACACCCTGTCCCTCCCTTCAAGACGTTTTTTTAGTCCCTGTTCCCTTTGCCACATAAAAATAAGCTGCAAATTTGAAAAACGATTTAGGTCTAAGTTGTATGAGAGTCTATCTAATGTAAAAAGTAAATGAGAAATATTAAATGACAACTGCTCTTGCTTTGGAACATATTAAAAGATTTCTGGCTGGGCGTGGTGGCTCACACTTGTAATCCTAGCACTCTGGGAGGCAGAGGTGGGAGGATTACTTAAGATAGTGAGTTCAAGATCAGCCTGAACAAGAGAGAGACCCTGTCTCTACTAAAAATAGAAAAATTAGCCAGGCTCGGGGACATATGCCTGTAGTCCCAGCTACTCGTGAGGCTGAGGCAGCAGGATCGCTTGAGCCCAGGAGTTGGAGGCTGCAGTGAGCTATGATGTTGCTATTGTACTCCAGCCTGGGGCCACAGAGCAAAACTCTGTCTCAAAAAAAAAAAAAAGAGTCCTAACACTTTGTCTACCACTTTTTCTATTTCAGGAAAATTCTTACTACTTTTAAATTCTTTAATTTGATGACAATAACAACCTCTTTGTGGATTATTAGTTTATGATGTTTATACCTACATGCATCATTGCTAATGATTTCAAATTAATACCAAAATCCAGGTTTTAGAATTATTTTTAATCAGAACAGTATCCTATAATTATACTCAAAATATCTTATCTCATAGGTTTATGGTGCGTAAATGGGTGTTCATTGTGTATCCTCTATACCTTTTAGTGTATTTAAAATTGTATAATCATTTTTAACTGACTTCTACTATCAATTTATACCTTACTTTGGATACATACTCTTTCATCTCTCTTTTGTAGAATTGATA
>NW_012151507.1:7175997-7178471 GCF_000956105.1 Propithecus coquereli | reverse complement strand
ACCACAAAGAAGTCAACAGATGAAAAGCCACAATTTCTGCCTTCTTGTGTATTCTAACTGGAGTGAAGCTTTTTGACAAAAAGGGCAATGCTGAAGTAATTATGGGCATTCAGTAAGAAACTTAGCCAAAAGAGAAAAAAAAAAATTGGGGGTGATGAACCCAAAACAGGTTTTATGTTCCCCAAATTCAGTTCTACATGTCTTTGAAAGCACTAATAGTGGCCGCCATTGACCACTGCTAGCTAATTCTTCTATTAAAGGGGAACATGACATCAAAGTCACTATGGTAGGATCAATCCATGTGCTAACTTGCTACAAGGAAAATAAAAACCCTGTCCCAAGGCCACATATCACACCTCTAATCACCGGGAGTCATTCTGTAATACGGAACTTCTCCTCACAGTGGAACCTAGATAAAAGACAAGTCACAAGAGAACCTAGATAAGATACAAGTCACAAGAGAAGCTAGATAAGAGCCAATGAAGGTGATTTGGTGCAAACTCATCCTCACCACTAGGAAAACAATTCTAAACACATGCCAAAGAATTAATAACAAAACAAAGCATTCTTCATATAATGTGCGCTGCTCACTTCTCTCTCCACTATGGCTTCATTTGCACTAAACATATCCTGGCAGCCCTGGTCCATGAAAGGACTGAAGCTCTCAATTTGAGAGAAGGTGCTATAAAATATTCTAGCATGATTCATAACATGACAGAAACTGGTGGCCCAGGTCCAAATCTAACCTACAAATATGTTTTATTTGGCCTGCATGAGGCTTGGAAAAAAGATTAGCCAAAGTTAAGAACCAGAATATTTCACATGCATTCTGGGCTTCTCTTTAAAAAGTGGAAGATTTGGTATTAGTGGGTTTACATTCTCACATGGCAACCATCAGCTACAGGACATGCATTCTCTCTTTTGCCAGTCTCTACATTCCACATTGTACCTTACAGTCTCGTTTTCCTTACTTAGGTCTGCAACTCCCTGTTTATAATAGAATATCAAAAAACTGGAAACACGTTAAACATTGAACAATAAGGGAAGAGTTTAAACTGTGGTATTTAATGGTGTAGAGTATCATACTGCTTTTATAATGGACACTCTATTCCCCAGTATACACTTCTATTCCTCTGCAATTATGAGGCAGCCAAGTATTTGATTAGGCCCATCTCAAGGTGTGGGCCCTGACTAATGCACAATAATCAGCCTAATCCCGTCCCCACTTGACCTATTCATTCGTGGGCACTGGACATAAGTCTAAATTGGTCCCAATCACATGGAAAGCCAGGTCTTGTGTTTGCTGGGAACTGAAAAATGTTCTTTTTCTTACTCCGGTGTGATGGGTGGATGTGAGTCCTATACTTACTACAGCCACTTTGCTAGTGAAGGAAGCCAGCCTGAAGATGAAGCTGACACATAAGGGAAAAGCTCAAACCCAGCTTGAAGCCTACCCCTTCCTCTGGATTTAGTAACTTCTCTCAGCCAATAAATTTTCTTAGCTGTTTAAGAAAGTTTGAGTTTGGCTTTTTATTACTTGCAGCCAAAGCTAAATATTTCCATGGGTGGTACAGAAGAAAGAGCTATAGTTGCATTATATTACTTTTCTAAGAATACATTTCCAATGGGATGGGGAGGTACCTATTTGGTAAGATTTTAGAGAGCCTTTAAAGGAACTTGACCACCCCCCAAAAATCCTTACCTGACTAGGTTATCTGATGCCTGAGAACCCATCACTACACTTTGTTTTTTTTTACTTTGACTTAAATCCTGTGCCCTATGTAAGTCACCTTTGCCTGAGACGAGCACTTCATGATCAATAAAATCCAGAATGTGGGAGACTCTACAGGGCAAACTACCAAGTTCCTTCAACAAATAAACTGCATAAATGTAATGGGAAGGAGGATCTATTGAACTTGCTTGGATGTTGATTTTGTTCTTTTTAACAGCTTTGTGAGATGTAATTAACATATAATAAACATACATATTTAAAGTGTACAATGTGACAAGTTTTGACATATGTATACACCTGTGAAACCATCACCACAGTCAAGACAGTGAATGTATCCATCACCCCAGAAAGTTTTCTTGTGCCCCTTTTTTATTCCTCCCTCCTACTCTACCTCATCTCCCTCATCCGCAGGCAACCACTGATCTGCTATCACTGTATTAATAGCTGCATTTTCCAGAGTTTTCTATAAATGGAATCATACAGTATATATTCTTTTTTGTGTTGCTTTTTTCACTCAGCATAATTATTTTGAGATTTATCCATGTTATTGCACATGTCGATACTCTGTTCTATTCCTTTTTAGTTTTTGAGTCTCACAGCACATTTCCAGTACCCATGTGATCCATCAGTCTTCAGCAGGTACTTGCCTTCAGCTCCCTCCAATTCTCTGTTTTCCTTTATCTAAAATCTGGGGATTTCCCTTTCTTGCTTTCAAGCTTGGTGAAATATATTTTCTCAATTT
>NW_012151507.1:7167175-7172508 GCF_000956105.1 Propithecus coquereli | reverse complement strand
AAAATCAAAATTCTTTCATTTAGATCCATCATATGTAGAAGGATAGCTGATATAGGAAGTTTGGATGAAAGTTTTAGCAATTATTTTGTTTTAATAACCATGGCTAAAAGGTTTTTTTAAGTTCCTTTTGATATCTTTTTGCTGAAAATACACTGCATTTTTCCTTGTCTTAAGAAGACTGAATTTTTTTCTTTCAAATTTTTAATTTATTTCTTCCATAAAGTTTGAATAGTCTACATTTCATTTATTTCAGGATTCTAGTGCACTGATTGGTGAGTAACAGGAATTGTAAAATTTTTTGTTTTACAAATTTGGGCTTGTGATGCTTTTTTCCTACTAAGAATTTAACCCGCAAGTTCTAAAAGGTTTCCACCAACTGTACAGTGGAAAATCTGTGTATTTGTTACATTGAACTAGTGTGACTTGTTGTGAAATATATTCAAAACATAACTGTCCTCTTGAAATTAACTCAGTGGGGTTATTATTTCCCCCTGCCACCTAGATGAAAATTCTAGCAAGTCTCATGACTTTTCTGCTTACTCGTAGAAAATATAAAGTCCTACATTTTAAAAATCACAAAAGTCAGCCTCAATTTGATACTTAGAAAGGAAAGTTACAGAGAAAAGAAATGTGGTCAGCTTCTTCTTTCTTTCCTGCTCATGTTCTCCCCTACTCAGTGGCTGCTGTTTAATGACTCTCTGGGTTGGAGTGAGGGAGGGAATAGGGAAAAGGGAGCAGAAAGGTGTTTATTGACTAGAGCTATAGTGAGATGGCTTTGTACTCCCTGAGACTCACAGAAGTTTAAAGTTGTTTCTTTTGTGAGCACTTTCGTGAGTTCTTCAGATGTGCATGCTCAATCTACAACTCCTCCGCCTTCTGTGATACAGACCATATATTCTATTCCTCTTGCCGCCACTTCTCCCTTAGCCTCAGATTTGTTTAGAAATCTATACCGTAGAGTGCTTCCTGTTAGATCCCAATTGACATCTCAGGCAGTTCTCTTGGGTAGGTTTCAAAAAGAGCTCCAGACTAGCTGTTTATCCCCTGTGCAGCCCACATCTGGTACATGGGAAGCAATGTACATCTTTTGCCTTGACAAACTCTGAGGGAGCTGGCTGGTCCTGATGCAAATGGGTGTATATCCTCTCCAACAGAAAAGAGGCTGCCAGGCATTCTGTTTCAGGCCCTCTAGATTTTCCTGGGGACAGTCAGACATCAGTCCCTTTGTAGCCCATCCTTCCCACTATACTTCTCTGAACAATTCTGTAAGAAGCCCCTAGTCGATAGGCCTGAGGTGAAGGGGCAGACACCCTCCCCTCCTTCACTCCCGTGAGAGGGGCGTAGGATGTACAACATGGCTTTCTCTAAAGAACACCTCTTCCCAAATGCGGTCACGGTTTCTACTCTCTGACCTTTGTGGTTTTTAAGAACCACCTAACCAGGGGAAACTTGTTTTCAAATTTCTGCTTGCTGCTCTGGTACTTTACTCTGAAATGTCACACCTATTGCATTGGAGCGCTTACGCCAAAATTTTCTATGCAAACTTCCATTACGTCGGTTACAGCTTCAGGATTCAAATAGCCAAGCTTCTCAGAAACATGTTTAACCAAGAGAAGATTAGCACAGTTTCCCAATAAGTTACATTTTTAAAATATTACCCTTTATTAGAACAACAGAAATACAAACTGATCATAATAATCACAAAGTAGTCATTAATATACAAAGTAAAATTTGGTGTTTTTCCCTCTGATCAGCAAATTTTATCAATAGTTTCTTTTAATTTCTACATACTCTTCCCCACTCCACCATCAATTCCTTCAGACCTAAGAAACCCTTCTCTAACAAACCCTGAAGTCTTCATCTCAGCATAAAAAAATCTTTCAGTATGTATACCTGATTGCCCTTTTTACAATCAAATACCACTTTAAAAATCAAATACCTTTCTAGATATATATGTAGCTGCATCAGTTTGTGGAACAATTCCAGTGACTATATTACACTGCTTGCTACTGAGTTAAATTTCCACATAGTTTAACTTTCTTTTTCCCAAAGACTTTCCTTTCATTCTAAGGGGATAAGCAGAAAGAAGAAAAGGGAAATGTAGGCATAGAATGGACTTGCATCCCTGGCATGCTTCCCTTCTTACTCTCCACTCCGCCAACCATCAGAAAAAGAAATAATGACCTTTATGTGCCCCCCCAACAAAATTCTGCCTTTTGGGGAATATTACTTCAGAGTCCTGTCCTTCCCTCTTGGTCAGAGCTTACCACATAAATTTCATCTGGTCATACTGGTTTAATAGTAGCCATTTCCATTCATTCTTTCAATAAATATTTACTGAGGACTTCTTGGGTAAAAGGTACGGTTTTAAGTGCCAGGGATGCAACAGTAAACATAACAGAAAAAGTCCCTCGTGGGTACTTGTGGAAAACAACAGCAGTAAACAAATAAATAAATAGATGTTATAATACAATTTCAGGTGGTGATATACGCAGTGAAGAAAAATAGAACAGTATAATGGAACAGAAAGTGCCATTTAAAATACAGCAGTCAGAGAAGGCCTGTCTGAGGAAGTATGTCTGGGCAGAAATTCTAACAAGGTGATGATTGGTTAGTACAAGTGGCCTGAAATTACAGAGTCCTTGGCACACTCTAAGAACAGCAGAGAAGCTGGTATGGTTGGGGCCAGCGATTAAAGTATAATAAAAGTGGTAGGAAATGAATTTGGGGGATAGCTGGTGGCCAAGATGATAGAGGGCCTAGTAGACCATGGAAAGAGCTTAGATTTTGTTCTTAGTTGATGGAAATGAGTGCTGAGATCAGTGCTGTGCTTTAAAAAGATCTTTCTGCTTCAAGTGTTGAGAGTTAACTATAGGAAAGCAAGAGTAGAAGCAAAGAGACCAGTTAGAAAGCTCATTTAGAAGACCAGATAAAAGATGATAGTAGCTTGAAATAGAGTGGTAGTGGAAGAGGTGCAAAGAAGTAATTGGATTCTGGGTGTACTTTGAAGACAGAACCAACAGGATTCGCTGATGTCCTGAGAATTAAAGAGGAGTCAAGGATTTTAAGAGTTTTGGCTAAGCAACTAGGTAAATGGTGAGAACACTGGAAAAGGAGTAAATGGAGTTAGGGGACAAATACGTAATCTAAAGTTCAGTTTCACGTTTTAAGTTTGACAAGGGTTAGACATCCAAGTGAAGATTTTGACTAGAAAATTAAATACATGATCTTGGGTTCAGTTCCAAGCTAGAGGGAGAAATTTGAGACTCATTAGCATATAGTTTTCTGTATTTTTTTAACAATATCAAAAATTACAGGAAATTTGCAAGTATAGCACAAACAACTTTTTTCCATAGTCATTTGAAAATAATGACCAAGGTTAAACCAATAATGACACAATGAGAATGCTGACCCAATGCCCCATTTATTCCTTAATTCTTCACTGTGTTTTTCCTACTAATAAGGACATTTTCCCACATAAACACAATAAACCCATCAAAATCCAGAAATTAAGACTGCTCTATTACTATCACCTAATCCTCAGAACTTATTCAAATCATAATGTCCTTTACAGCAAAAAGATCCAGTTCAGAATCATATTCTGCCTTTACGTATTATGTCTCTTTAGTCTCCTTCACTTAGGAAGAGTTCCTTAGTCTTTCCTTGATTTTCATGACCTTGTCACTTTTGAAGATTACAGGCCAGTTATTTTGAAATGTAACCCTCAATTTGTATTTCTTTGATGTTTCATCATTATTAGATTCAGATTATGTATCTTTACTAGGAATAGCAGAAAAGTAATCCTGTATTCTTATTACATCCTATCAGGTGGTAGGGACACAATTTTAGTATGTCTTATTATTGATGATACTCATTTGAATTGCTTGTTTAAGGTGATATCTTACAAACTTCTCCACTTTAAAGTTATTCTTTTCCCTTTTGTAATTAATAAGTATTTTGGAGCCAGGTGTAGTGACACATACCTGTAATCCCAGCTGCATAGGAGGCTGAGGCAGAAGGATCTCTTGAGTCCAGGAGTTCGAGTCCAGGAGTTCAAGTCCAGCCTGAGCACCAGGGCGAGACCTGTCTCAAAAATAAAAAATTAATAAGTATTTTCGGGAAAGGTACTCTGAAACCTTGTAAATGTACTATCCTTTATAAATCAAACTTTCAGTGTACTCAATTTATTTATTTGTGTCTGTATTGACTCATGGCTTATTTTTCTAAGGAGTTATAATCTGTTTCCATTATTATTTAATTTAATGCTCAAATTGTCCCAGATCTGGCAAGTGGAAACCCCTTCAAGCTCACTTCTGTGACTTTTTTGACATATCCCCATCATTCTTGGAGAACTTTTCTTTCTGACTCAACAGATGTTCCATGGGTATCTTATACTCTTGTTGCCCTAGTACTAGAATCAGCTATTTCTCCAAGAGCCCTGGTTACTTTTGTGGAGAATGGTATTTCGAAGCCAAAATTTGGGAACTAGATGCCCTCAGTTGTTAGTGGAGTACGGGTACTTTCAGGCCCTCTCAGTGCACAGAGCTAAGGAATATACAGACAGATAGAGATACGTAAACACATACACACTTTTACTTGTTTATTTATTTCTATATCTCTAGCTATTTAAATATGTAACCATGAATTCACACAAATACCTTCTATTCCAATCCATCCTCACTCCACTCAGTCTCTGACACCCACACCTGTCTACCCCTCCAATGTAAATGCCCTTCTCATTCTACTTAGGCTTTGACTCCCCATGCATGGCCAGTTTCCTGTGTGGATACCTAAAATCCCATGCCAGGCTGCCCATCTGCCTGGATGACCTCCTCACTGTGCTCAGGCTATGACCATCCTTGCTAGGTAGTCTTCTTATGTGGGCACCCTCCTTTCCCAGATTGGGCTCCAAAACCCCAATTGTAGCCTCTGTGATTCTCCCCAACTCAGGTCCAATTCCAACCTCGTTCTTTCCACCTACTGGCTTTGGGAACAAATTATTAAGGAAGGGAAAGCAAAAGAGCCATATACATAGTTTTTGAGACTGGTTGAGAGTTCCTAGGAAATGAGGGTAGATAGAGGAGAACTGAGCCTTGGGGCACTCCAGTTTTGAAACTTACTTGTCAAAGTAATGCAGAGGAACCAATAAAATAGACTGCAGAGGAGCTAAAGAGATATGGGGAAAACCAGGAGAGAACAGTTTCTTGGAAGCCAATGTAGAATGTGTTCCAAGAAAATCAATTGTATTGAATACTGCTAGGAGGTCAAGCAAGATGAAGACTGAGAATTCAGCATTGGGTTTAGTGGTTTGGAGGACAATGGTATACTTGATG
>NW_012151507.1:7135596-7166100 GCF_000956105.1 Propithecus coquereli | reverse complement strand
TATACGTCTATGGACTGTATAACAAATGGCTACTGTCCCTTATCTTTAAATTCAATGCAATTTAAGAAATACTGGAAATAAATTTTTCCTTTTACACCAAGGGGATTATTAACTTAAATGTTTTAACCCACACCTCACTCTATTTTGTTTTGAGTCACCACTAGCTTAACTATTAGTTCAGTAATTTTATTATTTCAGTACAGAGAGTATGACTAAGTCAATAGGTGAACACATTAATACCGACTACATGAGACTAACTATGTGTGGCTCCACTTCTGACATCCACATGTTCCTTAGGCCTTAGTCCCCTTTAAAACTGGGTGGACCAAGGCCTTCATGTGTTCATTCATTTCCTCACAATTACTTGAACAACTGGCATACGTTGGCTCAGTGGGGGAACATATAAATTAATGTGCTAAGCTTTCTACTCTCAAGAGGTTTTCTCAACAGTAGGCCAGATGAGATGTGCACATAAATAATTCTATAAAGCAGTGTGTGGTGTGTGTTATAGTGTTGATACAAATTGAATGCTATAGTTACACAGAGCAATTGCTCATTCCAGGTGGAATGAACAAAGAATGCATTTAGGAAGACATGGTATTTGAACTGGGACTTGAAGGATGGGAGAATTTTGAAAGATAGAGAGAGAATAGACTAAGAAAGCATTCTAGGCAGAAGGAACGACATGAACAAAGTCATTGGAGGTAAGGAGGAAAAAGTGAGTGGAAAGAGTAACATGTTTTAGAAATCATTTGACAGAAAGAACAAAAATCTACTCAATCAAGCTTAGATAAAATAGGATTTTTAAAAAAATAAGAATTTCTCACAGATTCAAGGATGGGCAGGAAGTATAGCTGGGCTACAAAAGTATGTGGAATCAGGAAATGGAAAGTTAAGAACCAAGGTTTATCTTTCCTCCTTTCTGGAGCCAATTATCTCTCATTTCTGTTTTTCACTATTTCTTTCCTCTCTCTCTCCACCCTGGTGTGTCAGTTTGGGTCCTCCAAGAAGTAGACACCAATGTGTACACATAGGAGAAAAAAACCACCTTAGCCCCTAGCCTTAGTTCCCAACAATGTATCAGAGTCTCTGTGATTCATTTCCAACTTTCTGGAAGGGAGAATTTGATTGACCCAGGTTTTCTCAAATATCTCTACTTGGTCCATTCAGCTATTTCTAGGGAGTGTGAGGTAATGCGGTACTAACATGGAAACTAGGCCCATTCCACAGGAGAGGCTGAGGATAATATGAAATTTGTTAAGAAGTAAGGTAGGCAGAGGGTTTATAAAAGAGTATCTCTATTTTAAAAAATACTTGAGTTGGATAAGAAAACCTGGGTTTGAATCTCAGACCTGACGTTCATTATCTTGTGATTTTCTTTGGTAGTGCTTACACTCTCACTGTATGTTGTTGCTTCGTCTGTAAAACGCTGTTAGTGATAGTTTACAGGACTATTATAAGAATTAAACAATATAATAAATATGGAAACTCTTTGAAAATTATAAAGTTTTATATACAGTGAAATGATTAAGGGAAGAGCAAATAGTCCAGATTTGATATATCAGATTTGGGTTGTTTTTTTTTTTTAACACATTGACTGCCACACTAGAAAAAAATTTTTTCCTTGGAGCCACAGTGTTTTATTATGAAAATAGAATAAAAACTTCAAAAACAAAATGATCCTTTCTAATTTAATGAAAAATTTAATAGAAAACAAAATTATTGACTTCTATTCACTTAATCCACATTTTTAGAATTAATTTGTCAATATTAATTATAACAATAAGAATATCAACAAGTAAGAGTTTCATGAACCAACTGCAGGGTTTTGCCCAGGTTTTGCTTCATAAAGCTCAAAACTACCATGATTTAAATAACAACTCACGTGGCAAGTAATGTATTAAATAATGCATGATGGGTTAGAGCAAAGAATATGGAGTCAGAGAGATTTGATAGGAAGCTATACAAATAGTCAGTGAGGGTGTGGTACCAGCTCATAGCAGGGATAAGAGACAGTTGTGGTAATAGCACAAAAATAATAGTATTATAATAGTAGAATTAGAAGAGAATAATATTTGAGGGAGTATAGTAATAGAATTAGATGAGGAAGTAGACGTGAAAATAATTTTGGAACTTTCTGCAATATGAGCTATCCCATAAGATTCATTCCTCTTTTGGGTAATTCTCCAGACACTGAATAAATCTGTGAAAAAGGGAGGAGGCAATACTTCATTCAACAATAACTTTCTGGGTGGGGCATGGTGGTTCACACCTGTAATCCTAGCACTCTTGGAGGCAGGCTTGCGGTCAGAAGTTCAAGACCAGCTCTGAGTGACAGCAAGACCCCATCTCTACCAAAAATAGAAAAAATTAGCAGGCCATGGTTGCGCATGCCTATAGCTGCTCTGGTGGCTGATGCAGGAGGATGGCTTGAACCCAGGAGTTTGAAGTTACAGAGTGAGCCAGACTCTGCCTCAAAAAAAAAGAATAGCTTTCTGGAAAAAGAATTGGCTCATTGCATATGAACCTCTTCTGAAGGAAAAAAGACAGAAAACTGTTAAATGTTAAAATAGTACTTTTTGAAACAGAATTAGCTTCTAGGGAAAGGGGGAATTTGTTTATGAGAAGTACAGTAAACGGCCAGGTATGATATTTTTAACTGGCACCAAAAGACTGTCTTGCCCAACAATGTATTCTCCACAAGTCATGCCGTGGTAGCCAATGTTTATTGTTTTGAATTTTAAAACACTGAAGGTTTCTATTAAATATATACATGTTATTTTGGAATAATGCGGCAAGAAAAAAGAGCTTGTAATAAGATGCCAGTAGAGGAACGCACTAGTAGAAAGAGAGGTTTTTAAGGGCACAAAGCTTGTTGAAAAGTATCACCTGAAAACTAATCAGTATATCATATTATTTTTCTTGTCACCTGGAATGACCAGAAGGAAAAGAAATTTAGGACAGGGGATCTTGCTGAAAAGGCAGGGGACCATGCATGGTCTCAAACTTGTACCGACAGCTTCTGAGAATCGTACTGTCACGACTTACCCCCGCCCTTCACTCCTGGTTGCTATGTGTAATACGAGGCAGAACATGGGGAAATACCCCAGGAAAATTGCTCTCTAAATTTTAGGTTCTTCTTCTAAAGTGGAAGGAACTAGAAAGGTGGAGTTGTCATACACTGAGAAGGTGAAAATTTTAGGAGGACCAAGTGTAAGGTGCAAAAAGGGCAGAATCCAGAGTTAAATTTTGGATGTGTGAAGTTTTAGATACCTATTAAATACCCAAATAGAGATATCGAATAGGCAGTTAAATATATGAAGTTGGATTTACAAATGGAGTTCAGGAGAGAGGTCTGAGCCAGAGATACAAAATTGTGGTTGCCGGTAGCAGGAAAAGTATCTAAAACCATGAAACTGAATGAGATCACCAAAGGAGGAAATGGAGATAGAGAAAAGGGTGAAGGGCGGAGTCCTAAATCACTTTAACATTTAGAGGCTGAGGAGATGAGGGTGAACTCTCAAAGGAGACTGAGGATGAGTGGCTGATGAAGTAGCCGGGAAACCAGTGGAGTGTGCTGTACAGGAGCCAAATGAGGATAGGGTTTCAAACAGAAAGGTGTGATCAGCTGGCATTCGATGGTCAACAAGGAAAGAAGTGAAAATTCTAATATCAGTCCTGAATTTCATGGAAATGAAGATAACGAAGATTTTTTTGTTTGTATGTTTGTTTGCATTTAAAATCACAGCTATAGAGGTGATGATTTTACTGCCTTTAAGATACATATATGGGCCAGGTGTGGTGACTCACGCCTGTAATCCCAGCACTTTGGGAGGCCAAGGCAGGAGGATCACTTGAGCCCCGGAGTTTGAGACCAGCCTGGGCAATATAATGAGACCCCATTTCCACAAAAAATGTTTTTAAATTAGCCAGGCATGGTGGCATGCACCTGTAGTGCCAGCTACTCGGGAGGCTGAGCCAGGAGGATCACTTGAGCCCAGGGGTTTGAGGTTGCTGTGAGCTATGATCACACCACGGCGAGACCCTGTCACACAGACCAAAAAAAAGATAAATATATGGTACTATCTTTAAGAACATTATAATCAGATTATTCATTGAAATTACTACAGTTCCCAAAATAATCACATTTATTGAGTTCCTTTTATGAAGAAGATCCTGTGCATGCTAGTTATTATGGAAACAAAGGGAAATAAGATATGGGCCCTATCTCAAAAAATAATCATTGCTGCCATATTCTGAATACATACTATGTGCTTGGAATTATGCCAGGCACTTTACAAATATTACCTCATCTAATACTAAAGGCAACCCTATGCAGCAAATTTGTTGTTGTCGTTGTTGTTGTTTTGAGGGGTTTTGAGGGGGTTTTTTTAGAGACAGGGTCTCGATCTGTCACACAGGCCGGAATGCAATAGTGTGATCATAGCTCATAGCTCACTGCAACCTCAAAATCCTGGTCTCAAGCAATCCTCCTGCCTTAGCCTCCCAAGTAGCTGGGACTACAGGTATGCGCCACCACGCCTAACTAATTTTTTATTTTTATGTTGTAGAGACACGGTCTCGCGCTATGTTGTTGCCCAGGCTGGTCTCAAACTCTTGGCCTCAAGCAATCCTCCTCCTGCCTTGGCCTCCCAAAGTGCCACCACACCTGACCAACTTTTATAATCCTTTTAAAGATGAGGAAACTTACATACTGACAGGTTAAATAACTCTCCCATGTTATTTGATTACTAGTAATAAGAGGAGGAACCAGGTATGTGTATATGTGTGTGAAGGAGAGACTTAAAATAATCATTTATTTAACTCAGTGGTTTTATGGGTCAGTAATTTGGCCTTGACTTAGTTGGGCAGCTCTTCTGGTCTCAGCTGGATTCATTCATGTGTCTGCAGTCAATTTCTAGGACCCTAGGAGGGTCTGCTTTTAGGTTCTAGCAAAAATTAGCTGAGGGGATGGGGATGACTACGCCATATGTCTCTCATGTTCCATCAGGCCAGCCCCAGCTTCTTCACATGGACTGCAGGGTTTCAAGTGTGGGAGTGGAAGTAGGCAAGGTCTCTTAAGGGCCAGACACAGAACTGGCACACAATATCACTTTCGCCACATTGTATGCTCAAAGCCAATCACAAAGCCCATATTCAAGGCATGGGAAAATTGACCAATAAATGTGCCCAGAACATCTTGCACTTAGTAGGTGCTCAGTAAATGCTTATTAAATAAATGATAAGACTTTCAATCGTAATCAGTACACTCCATTCAGTGCAAACAATTGGCAAATTTTTTCCCTCCCTTCCTGGGGGCTAGAAGCCTCAAACCATCCATTCCTTTGTTTCAGAGTAGCAAATGAGGGACACAGGAAGGGGAGCAAGAGGCAGCCCCAGTGAGGGTCACAGTGAAGAAGCTCAGCTGGCCTCCCTATAAAAAGCTCCTCTAAAGAGATCCTGAGCATTATCAGAAGGCTGGGCCTCGTACCTGGCCCAAGCCTGCCCACCTGCATTGGAAGCTTTGTGCTCTTTGCTATAGGTAGAGACTTCTAGGCCTTTTTCAGGACATGGAGACAGCCTCTTTTGACTCTTTTTCCCCCAAATTTAATAGCTTTATTAAGATATAAATGATGTAGAATAAATTGCATATATTTAAAGTGTACAATTTGGTTCCTCTTGACATATTACGTGTATACACCTGTGAAGCTATTACCACGACTAAAACAATAAACATATCTATCACTCCAAATTGTTTCATGCGCCTTTATACTCTCTCCCTCCTGCGATCCCTGTCTACCCCCTGCCCCAGGAAACTACTGGTTTGTTTTCTGTCACTATAGTTTGCATTTTCCAGAATTTTATTTAAATAAAATAACACACTTTTTTGTCTAGCTTCTTTCACTCAGCATAATTGTTTCGAGATTCATCCATGTTGTATGTATCAGTACTTTTTCCTTTTTTTGCTCAGTAATATTCCATTGTATGGCTATTCTGCAATTTACAGTTGTCCCTCAGCGTAAGCGCGTGGTTGGGGGGGCATTGGTTGCAAGACTGCCACATACCAAATTCCAAGCATACGCAAGTCTGCGGAACCCCTGTCTGTATAAGAAAGGTCAGCCCTCCGTTTACGCTAGGTTCACATCCCTCAAATACAGTATTTTCAACTCACCTTTGGTTGAAAAATTTCACATGTAAGTAAACCTGGGCAGTTCAAACCTGTGTTTTTCAAGGATCAGCTGTATTTATTCATCCACCTGTTGGTGGACTTGTTGAATTGTGGTAGCCAAGTTTTTAAATCCAATTTTCTTAGACTTAATGTCCATGATTTTATCTACCATGTAATCCACTTTGTTATAGACTAAACTGTGCCCCCCCCCCAAATTCATATGTTGAAGCCCTAATCCCCCCCATATTTGGAGATGGAGCCTTTAAGGAGGTAACTGAGCTTAAATGAGGTCATAAGGGTGGGACCCTAATCTGATAGTGCTGGTGTCTTTACAGTAAGAAAAAGAGACACTAGGGTGCACACTCTCTCTGTCTCTATCTCTCTGTCTCGCCACCCGCGCACAGATAAAAAGACCATATGAAGACACAGCGAGAAGGCAGCCATCTGCAAGCCCGGAAGAGAGGCCTTCTCAGAAATCAACCCTGTTGACACATCACTCTTGGACTTCCAGCCTCCAGAAGTGTGAGAAAATAAATGTCTGCAGTTCGAGTAACCCAGTCTGCGGTATTTTGTTACGGCAGCCCTAGCATACTAATACGCACTTCAGTTGAAAGAATTAATGACGTCTCAGATTCAACAGGTGCAAAACGAACCCAGGATCTTTGCCACCAAAACTCGGTCCTCCGTTAGCATGCTTGATCTCTCTGAATGGCACCACCGTTTAACCTGTTGTGGAAGCCCAAAACCGTAATGCTGTTCTTGACGTTTTCCTTTCTCTCTCACTGTTCTCCCGTTTTTCAGCTCATCTCTCAGTTCTGTCAACTCACTTCTTACCATTCCTTGAACTCAAACATTCTCTTTTCCTCCACTGCCATCTCTCTGCTTCGAGCTACCATTCTCTCTTACATGGACTAGAGTCACGGCATCCTAACGATCTCTCCTCATCCATTCTTGCTCTCCTATAATTCATTCTCCACGATAGCCAGAGTGTTCTACTCAAAACTAAAACCAGATAGCAACCTTCCACCAAGAGGAGTTCCCAGAGCTCTTAGAATTAAGACCAAATTCTACACGTCTCTCTATAACCTGAGCCCTGCCTCTTTCTCCAACCTCAGTTTCACTAGGTCTCTCCCTCATTCTCTGTACTGCAGCCACACTGGCTTTTCTAGTCCCTAAATATGCCTCCTACTCCTAGCCACAGGGATTTCAAATGCACATTTTGGTTTGTGATTATCTTTCTTATTTTTTTTAGAGCAATTTTTGTGAAGCCATGGGTAAGCCAAAACTTCATGTTGTTTTTGAATATGGGTTCTGTCATGGAACCAATGCAGTGCAGACAGCTCGAAATATCAATGAAGTGTTTGGGAAGGATGTGGCTAATGAACGCACAGTACATCGATGGTTTGAAAGTTCCATTCTGGTGATTTTAATCTTGAAAAAGAGCCACATAGGTGACTTGAGACCAAGATAGATAATGATGAGCTGAAAGCTAGAGTGGAAGCGAATCCATCTCAACCTGCACATGAATTGGCAGCAAGATTTGGTGTTACTATTCCAATAATACTGGACCATTTGAAACAAATGGACAAGGTAGAGAGGCTGGATAGATGGGTCGCACGTGAATTAAACAAGCGTCAGAAGAGAAATCGTCTGGAACCTTGCCTTTCTTTGCCGTCATCACATAAAGGCGAACCAGTTCTACACTGTATTGTTACATGTGATGAAAAATGGATTCTTTTTGTGAATTACAAGTGTTTGACACAATGGCTGGATAAAGATGAAGTGCCGAAACATAGTCCAAAACTGAATATTCATCAAAAAAACCTAATGGTGTCTATTTGGTGGCCCAGCGCTGGTATTTTCCACTACAGCTTCATGAAACCTGGTCAGTCGATTACCGCAGATGTCTACTGCAACCAACTGGACGAAATGATGAGGATTCTTGCAATTAGGCAGCCAAGATTGGTCAACAGAGACAGGCTTATCCTCTTGCAAGACAATGCTCAACCACATGTCACACAAACAAGGCTGCTCAAACTACAGAGGCTAAACGTTGAAACTCTCTGTCATCCACCATATTCACCAGACCTTGCACCAACTAACTACCACTTCTTCCAGGCTTTGGACCACTTCTCACAAGGAAAAATATTCAATTCTCAACAAGCCCAGGAATTTGAGGTTGCTGTGAGCTAGGCTGATGCCATGGCACTGCCTGGGCAACAGAGTGAGACTCTGTCTCAAAAAAAAAAAAAAAAAATTCTCAACAAGCTGTGGAAAACGCCTTTTGCGATTTCATTGCCACTCACTCTCCAGGCTTCTTGGCTGCTGGCGTAAACAAGCTACCATTAAGATGGCAAAACTGTGTCAATAGTTTAGGCTCATACTTTGATTAATTCTACTGCTTCTTGTTTTAGGTATAATAAACTACACTCTTGATTTGAAATTGGACATTTCATATTTAATGACCTAATATCTCCCAGATCCTTAGAATATCAGAGCTCCCCTCTAGACTCTAAACTATGTAACTGGACCTAGAGTGGAAAGCGCACCTGAAACCCCCCATCCCTTCCCTGTGGTATTATTCTAGACTGAAACATGTGAGGTGGGGAAATATGCTGCTGAAGATACACAGATCTACAGACTACCAGGAGGGGGAAGGAGGATGTAGACAGCAGTCCATGACTCAAACCAGTAGCAGCAGAAAAACGAAGTCTGTCCTCTAACTGGGCAGAGAAGGCCTTCCTGAGCAGCAGAGTGCAGGTGGGTAAACCCACAATGGATGTGGAGCAATCCCTTTCACTTTCACTTTTCCGAAATATACCAAGGAAGGCAATCCTAGTGGATGAGAGTAGCATGGAAGGGGGGAAGGCTGTGAAGGAATGCTTCCCAGGGGAGAAGACATCTGAGCTGCATTTTGGATTAATAAAATTTTTTTTATAAACTGTCTAGCAAAACCAATAGAAATCGTGATGAGCACAATTCAGGGAACTGAAGCATAGGTAAGTATATTTCCCCAAAGAAAATATGAAGCATATGGCCTGGCATCTGATTTGGCAACAGGACAGAATATCAGAAATTGGGACTCTCCAGAAAAATAGAGAGCATATGGTCACTCAGAGCACAGGGTGTAGCCTGGGAGAAGGTTCTAAGGTGTGAGAGGAATGAGCCAAAGAAAGGATGACAGCGTACACTGAGATTAAGAAAATGTCTAATGTCATCAACATTGATTGCAGAGAGTTAAAAATAGAGCTAAGATATGGAAGCCAACAACAACCCTTGAAGAGATTCTCTTTTCTCTCTGGTGTGATTGATATTAACAGCCTCCAGCAACGCCTAGTAGGTAGGATTTAGAAGTGGGCGGTGATGGATTTTGAACTAATATCAGACATGAGGGTCAGCAAAAAACAACAAATACTGCTGCAGAGATAATGATTACACTTCCTCTAAACTCTCACCTTATGACAAATGGGAGCATCATAACTATTCTATTTAATAGTTATGTGTTCTTTAAATAGAAGAAAAAGTCAAAAGATGTAATTTTTTTCTTTTAAAAAGGAGATAATATTTTTAATCTGATTGATTAGATTGTGTTTTGGAACTACCTGCTTGATTCCTTCCTATACACAGTATAAATTCCCAAGCATCCATATTTAAAATAAATAGTTCAATCTGAGTATGGTACTTCTTGGGATAAAAGAAAATAAATTTTGAAAATCTTAGGACTTCTTGAAAAAGACATAAAAGAGTGAAAATCAGCTAGAAAGCTATTTCAGGGAGGAAATAATTTATAAAAACCAAATAGCTGGGCAATGATGACAAACCAAATTATGACAATTCTTAGAGAGGGCGATAATTTCTTTCAGAATTTAGATTTGCTTCTCTGCATTTCTAGACAGAATTAAGTGGTTAATCTCAAATATCCACATTAAAGAAAAATAGGCACCTGATAAGAGAGATAATTCACAAAAGAAGAAATACAAGGGCAAGAGATGTATTAAAATGTTTAGCCTTACTTGTAATCAATAAAACAGTGAGCTCTTTGTCTAATAAATTAATAAAGATTAAAAATAGTAGTAATATTCGGTGTTACTGAGGGTAGAAGTAGACAGTCTCATAGGTGACTGGTAGGAGTATAAAAGGCACAGCATTTCTGGGTGGCAGTTTGTAAAAATATAAAAAAAACCTAAAAAA
This sequence comes from Propithecus coquereli, assembly GCF_000956105.1. Classification (NCBI taxonomy): domain Eukaryota; kingdom Metazoa; phylum Chordata; class Mammalia; order Primates; family Indriidae; genus Propithecus; species Propithecus coquereli. Next base: position 7,155,740 of record NW_012151507.1, on the reverse strand, counting down.
TGAGCATACCTCTGGTGCAAAAATTCTAGTTATAATATTTGTTTTTTGGGAAATAATCAGAAAAATGTTCAAGGATAAATGTACATTTTAACAGTGTTGTTTATAAAGGCTAAAAATGTCCAGCAAAACTCAATGATGACATGTTATGCTACTTCTATACACTGTAAAAGTGTGCAATCATTTAAAGTTATATCTATCTATAAAGAAATTCACGATACTACTAATAAAGCGGGTTCTGAAATAGTATATATAGTTTGACCTCAAATTTTAAAAAATTCTGTAGCTATAGACATAAATATTTACAAGAACAAATACCAAAATGTTAGCAGTGGCAGAATTATGGATGCTTGTTTCTATTTGTCTTCTTGTATTTTCTGTTATTCTTTAATAAAGATGTTTATTTATGTAATAACATTTGAATAACAATTTTATGAGCAGAATTATTTTCATTGAAGATTTCTTCTCCAAAGGATGAAAAATCAAAGTGCAGAAACATGAGAATATTAGGAAGGTAAAGCTGGATGAGATGTCGATGTTCTCAGGAGGATGCCTAACTATCAGGAAAAACCGTGAAGAATTTTTACATATGCTCCAAAGATGAATAGTTGAATGGGTTTTTTAGGACACTGTTTCATTCTATTTCCTTGACTTTAAAAATTCTTCATCTTAAGAAATAAGCATTCATAAATTTGGGGGTTATGGGATGGGGAAAATCAAAGATTTTCTGTCAACAATTTTACTTTTAAGTGATTTTACATCCTGTCAATGTTTGCTTATCTCATTATCAGGGAAAAATGGTTCATGATAGTCTCAATCATCAGAAATATCTCAGGATTTCAAAAATATAATAAGAATAATCATTATTAATACTTTTTTCGGAACCTTTCAAAATGCTAAAAGGTACACTAACATCAAAGAGTGTCTATAATAACTATTAATATATGAGCTGAATCAAGCCAATATGATTAATAGGGTCATCGGTGAAAGTTTCCAAACTGCTTAAGCACAAAGATGTCTGTTTCAGTCAAAATTCTCAGTAGGAATAATAGAGACAAACTCTTCCTGTTATAAGCAGAACAGTAGTAGATTAAAAGGATACTATCTTAGTTGTTTGGGCTGCTGTAACAAAATTCCATAGATTGGGTAGCTTACAAACAACAGATATTTGTTTCTCACGGTTTGGGAGCCTGGGAATTCCAAGATCAAGGGACCAGTAGATTTGGTGCCTGGTGAGGGCCCATTACTTGAGTCATGGACGGCACCTTCTCACTGTGTCCTTACGTGATGGAAGAAGCAAGGCTGCTCTCGGGGGCCTCTTTTATAAGGGCACTAATCCCATTCAAGATGGCTCTGCCCTTATGACCCAATCCCTTTTAAAGGCCCCCCCTCCTAACACCATCACCTTGGTGATTAAATTTCAACATAAGTGTTTCGGGGGACGCAAACATTCAGACCATAGCATATATTAAGTTATACTTCCATAATTTTTTTTTAAAAAGGTTATTGGGTAGCTAACAGGCTTAAAACTAAGCAGCAGTGATAAACCACCCACAGAACTGATAGGATGAGGAAGGTGGCTAGTGTTACAACTGTCCTGGTTTTCCTGGGACTGAGTTGACTAGGTGGTTTCCAGGCATTCAGAGCCTTCCATGCTAAAACCTGGAAAGTGCTGCGCAAGGTATGACTGACAGAGTAGTCATCCGTCAGCTGGCACCGCAGACATCAGGCACTAGACAACACGATTTGCCCTTTGGCCATTTCTACGCCAGGAACTCAAGCTTGCAGTGACCTCAACTGCCACCAGGAAGGAGGGAGGGAGGCAGGGAGAGAGAGAGAAAGGGTGAGAGAAACGGTTGCTTGTCTCTTCAGCTCGGAGTCAAAGATCTAGCACAGATGTCTGGTTGGAAAGCCTAGGTCACATGCCTGCTCCCTCACTGCAAGGGAGGAAGAGAAAATGAGTATGTCACATCTTCTGCTTCGATTATGGGAAACAGTCTTCGCCTGCCACCAAGATTTACGTGGTAGAAATACTCTAAATATAGGGAAGCGGTTCAGGTGGCCCAAATAATGACCAGTCTCTATTACAGTATCCAAATTATTTTTAATTCTCTAATATTATTTATTTATTTAAGAGCACTGAGGCAACCGTTTATCTGGTATACACCAGATAAATGATTTCTTTGATTTCAAATTAATTTTTAAAAGTCAGATAACAGAATGTTACTATAGTATTATAATGATTTGGCCACATAATGGTTTATCACCATTATACTATGCAACTCTATGATGCAGTTAGTTTGTACTAACTGTACTTAGTTTGTAAAATCCTGTACTTAGTTTGTAAAAAATTAATTAATCTGACCTTTGTTCATCATAAAGAATTGCTCCATTTCTATTATTTGCCCAGGAAAAAAAAATTCTCTCTTTTGTTTTTAATATGTCTTGAGAAGAAGAATAGTTATACAAAGACTATTGTGTTTGCCAAGAAGAAATGGATTTTAATGGAAACCTTTTATCTAGGACAAACTGTAAGAAGAACAGTGATGACAATGTGTTCTGCACAACTCTTTAGCCTTCACTCTGATATTTATTGTGGTCAAGTGATTTGAGCAAAGGATTCCAAGTCAGGGTTTGTGTATATTTTTCTTAGCTGTTCATTTCTCTTATGGAGTGGCCTCGAACAAAGCCATTAATACTTTTCTTGTGTCTTCATATACTGAGCTAGAAAATGGGAATGCCTACAATTTATCAGAGATATGATTTATACTGATAGATGGTAAAGAAAAAAACACTGGAACAAGAATTTTTGTTCTGCCCTTCACAATGTACTTTTGAGGCCTTGGCCATGTCACCTAAATTCCCATGTCTCGGTTTCCTCAATCTATAAGTGATAATAATAACTGCACTATCTATCTCAAATTATGTATGTGAAAGCATTTTTAAAAGTATAAAACAGTAAATGCAAAGTGTTGTTTTTGAATCGTATCTTACAGCATTTAAGCCTAAAAATGTAGAATGCTTCCTTCGGTTTTATCTAGAAAACGTGTCTGAATATCAATTGAAAATTGTAGAAGCTAATAGAGAAGTCATTTTAAGTTTGCATATGGCATTTATCTTCTTACCATTTTATCTTCTGTGTGGCAGATTTTCAAATGGTAATTATTAATACAATTTTCTTGTACTTACTGTTTGTAGGACTCCATTCTTTCAAAAGTTTTATGAATTATATGTATGATTCCTTAAGTTCTGAGGATGCTCTTCTGAAGTTTATAATTATATTTTATTTTATTTTTATTTTTTATTAATATATCATAGTTGTACATATTTTGGAGGTACCTGTGATATTTTAGTACATGTATACAATGAGTAATGATCAAATCAGGGTAATTAGGATATGCATTACCTCTAACATTTATCTTTTCTTTTTGTTGGGAAAGTTATAATTCTTATCTAGCTATTTTGAAATATACAAAAAATTATTGTTAACCATGATTTCCCTACTGTACTATCAGATACTAGGACTTATCTCTTCTATCTGACTTTACTTTTGTACCCATTAAACAACTTTTCTTCATCACCCTCCATCCCCCCTCCTTTCCCAGCCTCTAGTAACTACCAGTCTACTCCCTAATAAGGTGTGTTTTTTTTAAACCTAAGATGTCAAAAATGAGATTCCATACAGGAGACAACCATTAACACAGTAAATAGAAAGTAGCAGAATTGTTCCACTTGAAATAATTACTCCCTCTTAGAGGCATAGGATATAAACTTCATTTATAATGAAAGGGAAACAATGGAGAGGAGGAGACTGCGTTGAAAGAGATTTACTTGGCAAATATACCACATCCACTTTGTGAAATTACCAAGTGCCTAAGAATTAGAAAATACTAAAATCGCCTCTGTGAAGAGGCTCCTTTGTTTCTTTGATCTCTGGCTCTTTAAATGGTGTCTGGATAATCTCGTATTAACTCTCTGGAGCTGTAAATTTATAGATTAAAAACTGCTGAGGCAGGACAGCCATGCGATTAATCAAGACACCAGAAATACAAGCAGGCAGGCAAGACGCTTGTTCTGGCAGCTTCAGAATCTGGGTTCTTCAGTAGGAAAAAATATCTCAGGCCTGCTCCTTTGCAAAAGTTTTTCCTATTTCTCAACTTTCACTGTCTAAATCTAAATAGAATTCCTTTCTATTTTTAATCAACTTTCAACAAGTGAAAGCTGAATTTACACACCAGTCTTTGTCTTTTATCCATCAACACTTCGGTTGAAGACAAACTACACTGCCTATTAATCTCGAGTGGGATAAACCCTTGTGACTTTTTCCTCACATCTACTCTGAGTGTATTTTTTCACAAAAGTTGGTTTAGGGCAAATGATCTGAAGAGGTGGTGCTGACTGATTTCCTGGGTGACCTTGGCAATCTCTGATTCATTTCCTAGAGAATGTAGTATAGTTAATAAATACAGTAATATAGTTATCAAAGAACTATATGTAATATAGTTAATTAAAAACTACATGATCTGTTATTATTCTCAACGTATAGGGCAAAAAACAAACAAACAAAAACTATGTGATCTGTCTTGCCCAAAATAAGTACTCAAAAAAAAATTTATTGGTTTGTCTTAGTCCATTTGTGCTGCTATAAGAGAATACTACAGACTGTGTCATTTATAAACAATAGAAATTTATTTTTTCTCACAGTTCTGGAGGCTAGTAATTTCAAGATCAAGGCACTGGTAGATTCATTGTCTGGTGAGGGTCCCGTGTGTGCTTCCAAGATGGTGCTACGAGCACTGACTGCATCCTCTGGAGGGGAGGAACACTGTGTCCTCACATGGTGGAAAAGCAGAAGGGCAGAAGGGACTAGTTGCCTCTGTCGAGCCCTTTTATAAGGTCACCCAATCCTATTTACGAGGGAGGAACCCTAATGGCCCAATCACCTCTCAAAGATCCACCTCCCAACAACACCGCAGTGGCAATACCTGAATTTTGGAGGGCACACATTCAAACCACAACATGGGTGATTTCCTGGTTGGGAGGTAGAGCTTAGATTCACAGCACTGCATAGAGCAGATCTTATTTGTAAAGTGAAATATTCCACTTATGGTTGTTTATACATTAAATAAGGCTAAAAAGAAATTTGACTTAGTTCTTCTTGAGACTTATACATGCAGAATTCTACACATTAATAAAAATACAATGCAGATGATGCTACACTGTGTCCCGAAGAAACTACGAAGATGTGTAAGAAATAATACCTCATATCAAGGATCTCACAGACTAGTAATGACTTGCAACTTCTGACACATTTTAAAGGATTCCATTCACGAAACAAGAGTCTGCTGTATACAAGGGATGGTAAATAAAATAACTACTATTGCAATGTCCTAAATAATACCTCTGAAACATTGTGATCATCAACTTTTTGTCTTCATTTGTAAAAAGTCAACAAGTTTTATGAGATATGTTAAAACAAAGAAGAGCTCTTAATTCTTCTACTCATCATTTCCCTCTCACCAAATGCAACTACTTTCAACTCTAGATGATTCTCTCCGTATGTACCTCCATACTCTAAATAACATGCTTGCATTGCTATTTCATGTTCTTTTAGCTGTAGGCATTTGCTATTGTCTTTCCTCACCCCACCACAATTAAACACAAATATACAAGTGGTTCTCATTCTTATCACAATATAGTGCTATAAATTTTGCTAGATAAATATATATTATTTATATTGTGATGATAATATATACTTTCAGAACAGAGCAATGTAGTTGATTGTGATCCTTTCCTCTCTTTTTCTTGCAAAAAGTTTTACTTTCCCTGGAGTTAACAATTTTCATGTGTGTGCGCGCTTAATTTTCTAATCCCTAATTTAATCAAACTCTCTGCCAGTTGTTTAGGTTTATATAAAGTAGTCTATCAATTTTATCTTCCTAAATATTTCTGTCTGAGGGCCTCTGACCTGTCCCAACTTTGACTTGTTGCATAGCTGTCATCCTAGGATCTCCCATGACAAACAAGAATCCTTTCACTTCTCTCCTAGGATAGACTTCCTGTTTTTATGGTGCACGACTTTCAGTAATTTCCTCAGAAAGGATACATGGGAAATAAATTTTTTGAGACGTTGCTTGTCTGCAAATATCTCCCCCAACTCTTTTTTTTTTTTTTTTTTTTTTTTTTGAGACAGAGTCTTGCTCTGTTGCCCGGACTAGAGTGCCATGGTGTCAGCCTAGCTCACAGCAACCTCAAACTCCTGGGCTCAAACGATCCTTCTGCCTCAGCCTCCCGAGTAGCTGGGACTACAGGCATGCACCACCACGCCCGGCTAATTTTTATATACATATTTTTAGCTGTCCAGATCATTTGTTTCTATTTTTTAGTAGAGACGGGGTCTCGCTCTTGCTCAGGCTGGTCTCGAACTCCTGACCTTGAGCGATCCACCTGCCTCGGCCTCCCAGAGTGCTAGGATTACAGGCGTGAGCCACCACGCCCAGCCCCCCAACTCTTTTAAACATACATAATGGGTATAGAATTCTAGTTTGGAAAAAAATTTCCTTCAGAATTTCGAGGCCATTTTTCCATTGCTTTCTGCCTTCCAGTGTTGCAACTGAGGAGTCTAAAAGCATTCTGATTATTGATCCTTTGTGTGAGACTTCTTTTTTTTTTTTTCATTTTGAAAGTTCATAGGATCTTCTCTTTGTCTTCAGTGTCCTGAAATCTCATAGTAATGTGCCTGGGCATGGGTCTTTTTCCATCCCTTGTGCTATGTATGCACTCAGTGAGATCTCTCAATCTGAAAACGCAAGGGCTTCAGTTTTGAGAAATTTTCTTTAGTTATTTTGTTAATGCCTTCCTAATTGTTGTCTTATTTCTCTCTGTCTGGATCACCTATTATTCAGATGTTGAATCTCTTGAACTGGTTCTCTTGATTTTTTTCTTTCTTCCTCTCTCTTATTTCATAATGCTTATTTTTCCTCTTTTATCTGGAAGATATTCTCAACTGGATCTTCCAATTCATCTGTTGAGTTCTTCATTTATATACCAAAATTTTAATTCTGAAGAATACTTTTGGGGGGAGGGAAAAGGAAAAAAAAAGAATACTTTTTGTTATCCGAATATTGCATTTATGGAGCATCTTGTTTCATGAATGTAATATCTTCTCTTATATTCAAGGTTTTTTTCATTGTCTAGTTGATGTTTCCTCAAATTTTCTTTCTTGTGTTTATTCATTTTGGTTTTTATCTTTCTTTTACAGGATTTCTTCAATTTTCTGATACTCTAGCATTTGCTCATATTTAACAGTAGGACACTAAAAGCTGATTGAAAGCTCTGAGCATAAGTATCTTAGTCTGTTTGGGTTGCTATCATGAAATACCACAGACTGAGTAGCTTATAAACAACAGAAATTTGTTTTTCACAGTTCTGGAGGCAGGGAAGTCCAAGATCAAGATACTGGCAAATTCAGTGTCTGATGAGGGCTGCTTTCTGGTTCATAGATGGTGTCTTTTTGCTGTGTCCTCACATGGTGGAAGGGGCAAGACAGATCTCTGGGGCCTCTTTTATTGTTTATCAATATTATTATTTTTTATAGAGACAAGGTCTTGCTCTGTCACCCAAGATGCAATGCAATGGCATGATCATAGCTCACTGAAACCTCTAATTTCTGGGCTGAAAAAATTCTCATGCCTCAGCCTCCCAAGTAGTTAGGACTACAGGCGTGTGCCACCACACCCAATTAATTTTTTTTTTTTGTAGGACAGGATCTCACTATGTTGCCCAGGCTGGTCTTGAACCAAAGAAAGAATTTTTAAAGCAGCAAGAGAAAAGCTGTAAAATACATTATTGGAACAATTGAGGAACTTTAAATATAGGCTATATATTATATAAGTGTCAATTATCCTAAGTGATAATTGCATTGTGGTTGTATATATGTTATATGTCATAGCTGATGCAATTGAATTATTTAGGGGTGAAGTATCATGATATCTGCAACTTATCTTCAAATGAAATCAGCAAAAAAAGTATGGTATGTGTGGGTAAATAGTACAAGTGAAAGAGAAATAAAGTAAATGTAACAAAATATTAACAATTAATAAAACTAGGTGAAGGGTATGTGGACGTTAATTGTGTTTGTTGTTAAAATTTCTATCAGTTTGAAAATTTTCATAACAAAAAAGTTGGACGGGAAGGAGAAAGAAAAATATCTATCAGGTGTTTAATGTATTTCAGGCACTGTTTTAGCTTTAAACAAAACACAATAAATGCCTGCTTTCTTGGCAGGTAGAGGAAGCAGACAATAAATAAAACAAATAGTATGATTATAAGTGTCATGGAGAGAAACAGAGAGAGGGTTGCAATTTTAAATAGGGTTGTTGGGTAAGGCCTCACTAAGAAAGTGCCATTTGTGCAAGACCTTAAGGAAATAAGGTATAAAATATGGGGCTATCTGGGGGTAGGATTGTGAGGGGAAATATTCCAAGTTGAGGGAATAGTATGTGCAAATGCCCTTATGTGGGGACAAGTTTGGCACATTCCCAGGAGCCTAAGGAGACCAGTGGAGCTGAAGAAGAGTGAAGACCTTGGCTTCTGCTTTGAATGATGTAAGAGTCGTTGGAATGTTTACTTGACTTATTCTTCAAAGGAAAACTCAGGATGCAGTGTAGGGAACAGATTGTTGGTGGGCAAGAGCAGACGCAGGGAGATCAGTTAACAGGCTATTGCAATAATCCAAGAGATTATGGTGTTTTGGTCCAGGGTGGTAGCGGTAGTGTTAAGTGATCGAATTTTGTGTTAATTTTGAAGCTAGTATCAATAGGATTTGCTGATGAATTAGATGTGTGGCATGAGAGAAAGAGGGAAGTCAACACTGGCTCCAAGATTTTTGGTCTAAGCAACTGGAAAATTGAAGCTGTGATCAATTCAGAAATGGAGGATTGCAGGAGGAACAGGCTTAGGGGATTGATCTGGGCTCAGTTTTTGACCAATTAAGTGTAAAATGTCCATCCAGGTGGAAATGTATTCAATTGGATAAATAGATCTGGATTTCAGAACCAGGCTAAAAATTTAAGTTTGTGACTTGTCAGCAAATCTATGATACTTAAAGCCATAAGATTTGATAGGATCACCTAGGAAAGGAAAGTAAGTATATAGAGAAGAAAAGAAGTGCAAAGATTGAGCTCTGGGGCAGCCCACCATAAGAGGCTGGGAAAATGAGAAGGAAAGATATTCTGAGAAGAAGTAGCTAAAGAAGAAGGAAGAAAACCAGGAGGAGGGGGTGCCCTAGAAGACATTGAAGAATGTGTTTCAAGGAGGCAAGAGAGATGAATTGTGTCAAATGCTCTTGATAAGTCAGATAAGACATGAACTGAGATTTGTTTCATGCAGTATCATGTCAGGGGCTCAGGGTTTGTTGCTGCTGCTAGAAAGTGGGGCCTTCAGCAGAGGGAGCAGCCACAGTGGCCTCGATGGAACAATGTCCATGTCATTGACCCCACTCGTAGCCTTCATCCACCACAATGGCCACTTTGTTTACGAGCTCACCGTGCAAACACTTGGATGGATGCAAAAGAGGCTGAATGACATCTATAGTATCGGTTATTTTGTCCATCTGATCGTTGAGATCGTCCTCTGAAATGCGCATCTTTCTGTAAGCATTCTCATGGGACACAAATATTCTAACATTCTGACCCATTCTGAGAGGTCTACCCTCACACCACATTTCTAAAACTCCTCTCAGCAGCTCCTCAATCCTTTTACTCCCAAGTCCCTGACCATTCAGCAAACCATTAGTTATTTCCCATGAATCACTGTATGTATTTATCTTATGTCATCTCTCCTTCTAGGTAAAGTGAACAATGAGAAATCTTGCTTAACATTTCATTGACTGGAAGGATTTCTCTTTTCCATTTTCTCTCAGGATTGCTTGTGAATGGAACTATCATCAAGTCCTGTTCCCTGAAATTCAGATTCATATGTCCAATTGAAGGCATCTCCACTGAGGTTAATGATGGATATCTCAAACCTAGTTTGTCCAAAATTAAGCCTCTGATTTACTTTTCCAGTTGAATGGAACTGTAAGCTTTCCGGATGGCACCAGCAAAACCTGAATCTCTGTAAACCAGACTGGAATTTTTTTCCTTCTCAGCAAATGATCATAGAGAATTCTACATGAAGCACTAGTTTGGGGCTGAGGAAGAAGCAGCAGAAAAGATGCTGTAAATGTGAGCCATCTGCACATGGTCCTTACTTGCATCTTGCTTGTTCCTGGCCCTATAAATACATTGCATTCCCTTGATGATGGAATGCTGCTGGGAACATCAGACTTTATGACTAGGTAGGTCATACAACACTTGGTTCATGGAGGGCTTCTCAGAATTCATAGCTTCTTGGTATTTCATGGTCAGGGCTTCAGTCTGTATCAGAGTCCAATATCAAAACAAGAGTTGCTTAGCAAAAATGGTCACTTGCCAAAAAGGGCACAATTTTTCTCCCAAACCATAGGTACCTTCATTTTTATTCTCCTACTAGAACTTGCCATCATCTCCATAAAGCTCCTGGATCTGCCTTGATCAGCTAGAGAAAATTCTTTTGCTCTGGGGCCCTCTCAAAGCTGAGAACCTTTTTATGTTAACCTGAAAATGGATCAGAGTAGCATACTCAAATGTGGTATATGCTCCCTCCAAAAACCAAGGAAACTCATGAGCCATTGTGTCTCTTTCTTAATGGTAGGGAGAATAACAACATGATCTTCATTTCAGAGGGAATATCCTAAGTTATCCTGGCTGAAGTGCAAGTAGTTCTCAGTCAATGGTGCTCAAAGATTGGTCGATGATGCCTTATAGAGAACGTGCCCAAGTTTTGTTAGGAGAATCCCAGCAGGTCTTTGAAGCAAAACAAACCTATACTCTCTTGTAAAAAAGTATATAATATAATATAATATAAAGATTATATACAAATATATAATTTTTAAAGAAACAGCCTGTGGCTTGCTGTTGATTTTGGTGGATACTGACTACATGCCCACAAGACACCTGGTATCAATCATGAACTTGATATTATCTAACTAAACATAAAGTCAACCATCAGTATAGGCTTGCCTCATTTTATTGCACTTTGCAGATACTGTGGTTTTTGCAAATTTAAGATGGGTGTCAACCATGCAATGACAAGTCTATCAGCACCATTTTCAACAGCATGTGCTCGCTTTAGGTAATTCTCACGATATTTCAAACTTTTTCATAATTATTATATCTGTTATGGTGATCAGTGATCTTTGATGTAACTACTGTAATTGTTTTGGGGCTCCATGAACTGCACACATATAAGATGACAAACTTCATGGATAAACTTTGTGTGTGTTCTAACTACTCCACTAACTAACTGACCATTCTCCCACCTCTCCCCCTATCCTCATGCCTCCCTATTCACTAAGACACAACGATATTGAAATTAGGCCAAATAATAACCCTACAATGACCTCTAAGTGCTCAGGAGAAAGGAAGAGTCTCTCTCTTTAAGTTAAAAGCTAAAAATGATTAGGCTTAGCAAGGAAGGCGTGTGGAAAGCCAAGGTAAGCCGAAAGCTGGGCCTGTTGCTCCAAATACCCATGTTGTGAATGAAAGGAAATATTCTTGAAAGAAATTAAAAGTACTACTCCAGTGAACACACAAATGATAAGAAAGCATTAACAGCCTTATTGCTGATATGGAGAAAGTTTTAGTGGTTTGGATAGAAGATCAAACCTGCCATTAACATTCCCTTAAGCCAAATCCTAATCCAGAGCAAGGCCCTAACTCTCTTCAATTCTGTGAAGGCTGAGAGAGGTGAGAAAGCTGCAGAAGAAAAGTTTGAAGCTAGCAGAGGTTGATTCATGAGGTTTAACACATTGACTACCACACACAAAAAAAATCATAAACTTTTCCTTGGGGCTACAGTGGTTTATTAGGAAAATAGAATAAAAACTTTGAGTGTAATTTAAAGGTAAACATAAATAGAAAAATGAAATTTATTGACTTCTATTCATTTAATCCACATTTTTAGAATTAAATTGTCAATATTAACTGTAACAATAAGAACATCAACAAGTAAGATTTTATATATGCTTCACGCGGCCCTGGGGTCAATATTAGAGTGAGTTAAATACAACTCTCGTGGCAGTTCATGTGTTGAGAGGAGCCATCTCCATAACAAAAATATACAAGGTGAAGCAGCAATGATGAAGTAGAAACTACTGCAAGTTATCCCAAAGATTTAGCTAAGATAACTGATGAAGGTGGCTACACTAAACAACATATTTTCAATGTAGATGTAACAGCCTTCTATTGGAAGAAGATACCATCTAGGACTTTCATAGCTAGAGAGAAGTCAGTGCCTGGCTTCAAAGCTGCAAAGGGCAGGCAGATTCTCTTGTTGGGAGCTAATGCAGCTGGTGACTTTCAGTTGAAGCTAATGCTCGTTTATCATTCTGAAAATCCTATTGCCCTTAAGAATTATGCTAAATTTACTCTACCTGTGCTTTACAAATGGAACAACAAAGCCTGCATGACAGCATATCTGTTTAAAGCAGTTTACTGAATAGTTTTAAACCCTCTGTTGAGAGCAACTTCTCAAGAAAGGAGATTCCTTTCAAAATATTACTGTTCATTAATAATACACCTACTCACCCAAGTTCTCTGATAGAGATGTACAAGGAGATGAATGTTTTCATGCCTGCTAACAATATCCATTCTCTAGCCCATGGATCAAGAAGTAATTTCGACTTTCAAGTCTTATTATTTAAGAAATACATTTTGTAAGGCTATGGTTGCCATGGATAGTAATTCCTCTGATGGCGCTGGGCAAAGTCAGTTGAAAACTTTCTGGAAGAGATTCACCATTCTATCTAATAATTGCCACTAAGAACATTGGTGATTCATGGGGGGGAGGTCAAAGTAGGACTTTGGAAGAAATTGTTTCCAGCCCTCATGGATGATTTCAAGGGGTCTAAGAGTTCAGAGGAGAAAGTAACTGCAGATGTGGTAGAAATAACAAGAGAATGAGAATTAGAAGTGGAGCCTGAAGCTGTGACTGAATTGCTGCAATCTCATGGTAAAACTTGAACAGATGAGGAGTTGCTTCTTATGAATGAGCAAAGAAGGTAGTTTCTTGAGATCAAATCTTCTTGTGGTGAAGATGCTGTGAACATTGTTGAAATGACAAGAAAGGATTTAGAATATTACACAAACTTAGTTGATGTAGCAGCAGCAGGGTTTTAGAGGATTGACTCCAATTTTGAAAGAAGTTCTACTGTGGGTGGATAAAGTGCTATCAAATAGCATCTCATCCTACAGAGAAATTTTTTAACAAGCCTGAGGAATTTTCAACACAGAAAAATGTTTTGTGAAAGGAAGAGTCAACTGATTCAGTGAACTATGTTGTCTTATTTGAATAAGTTGCCACAGCACCCCAACTTTCAGCAACCACCACCCTGATCCGTCAGCAGCCGTCGACATCGAGGCAAGACCTCCCACCAGCAAAAAGATGCAGACTTGCTGAAGGCTGAGATGATCATTAACATTTTTAGCAATAAAGTATTTTTAAATTTAGGTATATACATTGTTTTTTTAGATACAATGCTATTGCACACTAGCAATGGGCTAGAGTATAGTGTAAACACAACTTGTATATGCACTGGGAAACCAAAACATTTGCGTGACTTGCTTTATTGTGATATTTGCTTTATTGCAGATGGTCTGGAACTGAACCCACGCTGTATCCGAGGTCGGCCTGTGCACCACCACCAAGTGCAAACAATGCAAACAGGACTAGCGGCAAACAGGTCCAAAGTCACAAGAAAGTCACTCATGCAGATGCCTCACACTCCTTTTCTGATTTCACTGCCCCATCTCCCACATCCCACTCCTGTGGAATTCCTTATGATCACTTGTCTGGGGAGGAAAAAAATCTAAGATTATAGAAAGCTCTGTGCAATATTGTAGCTCTTGCCCTAAATGGACTTCTGTGACAGTCAGCTCCGTTTAGGTAAACGCTGAAGGACAGTGGGAAAGAGATGTCCTCCCTGTGGGAGGAACTTCAAGAGCTATGTAACTCATTGGTAGTATGCTCCTTACAACTGAAAACATCCTACATGATATGAATTTTCCATACGGCATTGCTTCAAACAAATGCATTTTGTGAGTCAATATTCTGACATCCATTGGATTTATAGGTCTTATCTTGCACCCCATCAGCCACTTGGTGCTGATCTTATAGGACAGTGACATGGCCATTGAAAACTTGGTTACATTGCCACCTGGGGCGTTGTGCTATATTGGGGTGTGAAGCTGGGGTGTGGTCCTACAAGATGAGGTAAATGCTCTGAACCTTTGAATAAGGTGTGTGCACTTTCTCTTCTCCAAGAGCCAAAGAAATGTAAATGGAGTTGTGCCTCCAAAAGTTTTACCCAATGGCCATTCCACTGGATGTTTGTTTCCTGTCCCCATGACTTTGGTCCTTGCTAATTTGGCAGTTTTAATAATTAAGGTAGGAATACATCCACCAGGGATACAAGAATTCATGGGATAGACAAGTAAAAATTTCTTTTAGTCGGTAAATAAAGGATCGCAATTTAGGTGAGACGACAAGACTAGAGACAGCTGTTTGCGAGTCATCAGGTGTCACGTGTAAGAGTAGGTTAGTCCCCCCGCAGGAGAGTGCAGATTGAGCAGCTAGCCAAAGACTGCACCCTGAGAAATCCCGCAGTCAGAGCTAAAGAATGAGAGCAGGCTGATGCAATCACGATAAAAATCAATGAGGCATTTCTAGTTTTAAATGATATTTGGCTAGCAGCCCCTGACTCAGCCTCTCTCAACTACTGCCTAAAACATATAGAAAGATAAAGAAAAACGAGAAAATTCATACTGATGCAGAGCGTTAAAGAATGACAGGAGGCCGGGCGCGGGTGGCTCACGCCTGTAATCCCAACACTCTGGGAGGCCGAGGTGGGAGGTTCGCCTGAGGTCAGAAGTTTGAGACCAGACTAAAAAAATAGAAAGAAATTAGCTGGAGAACTAAAAACAGAAAAAATTAGCCGGACATGGTGTCACGTGCCTGTAGTCCCAGCTACTCAGGAGGCTGAGGTGGGAGGATCACTTGAGCCTAGGAGTTTGAGGTTGCAGTGAGCAATGATGACATCACTGCACTCTATCCGGAGCAACACAGCAAGACTCCGTCTCAAAAAAAAAAAAAAAAAAAACAAGAGCAAGAAGTTATGCACTGCATGAAACAGAGGCAAAAGGACAAAAGAAAAGAAAATGAGATAAAACCTAAACTGAGAATGTTGAGTATGTTTAAGGAATAACCTGGAAGAGTTTGGACAGAAGTAATAGTAAATCAAAGACAAATTGAATGAAAATGTCTAGACCTAAAAGAGGATCTAAAAATAAAGAAAAATGTGGCACAAAATGAATGAGGAAAGACTCACATCTAGACATATCCTGGGAGGAGGGGAATGGATAACAAGGTTTTCATAAGCATTCAGACAGACTAGAATAGGTTACTTATAAATGACTAAAAATCAGGTAGTCCTCATTTAGAGATTTAGAGCTTCCACTGTAACAGATTTAGCAAAGTTTGGATGGATAAAATTTGAAATCCAAGCCATCGTTTAAATTGTCAATGTAAAAATCACAAATGTGTAAATTTAGAACGGACAGCTTTATTTCTTACAAAGGGTTACAGCCTGCAAGGTGGCATTCCTGACAGGCTGGGAAGCTTAGCCTCCAGCAGAGACCAAAAGGCAAGTATTAGCACTTCAAGAAAAGGGAGAGTGGAACAAGAATTTATGCTGAATGTATTAACCAAGTATACATATTCAATAGGTTATAGGGAGATCTATGAATATTCATGAAAGGGGTCCTAACACATGTGTGTTGAATACACTTGCATGTTACATACGACCCATGTACACTTTGGAGTGGAGACTTAACATTTAAATATATATGTCAAAAGATGAAGCGGGATCACAAACGTGCTCAGTGTGCGGGCTCTGTAAACCAGCCACAAACAGTCCATGGTCAGCGGTCTTCTTCTCAGGAGAAAATTAGTGAAATCAGTCTCTTGTCCGTCAAAACAGCAGTTATGGCTTGTGGAACAAGGGTTTCAGTTACTCAGCGTCTGGCTGCGGATGAGCTGTAATTGTTTTAACATTGCCTATCACAAGGCCAGTGCTTATTTAGCTGCAAGAGAAAAAGAAAAACCTTGCAGCAGTTAGAACATAGTTTGCTCTTTAAGTGTAGGAGTGTGTGACTTAACCCTTGCCTGGCGGGGCTTTAGGTTCTGTTTATGATTTGGTATCTTATTGCCACAAAGAGTCCATTCTGTCAGTCTTATGATCTCTATTTTAACATTAGTGCTGGTCAGTTGTTGTGAATAAGCTTCAAAAGGGAGGGAGTATAATGAGGCATATTGATCTCCCATCTTGTCACGGCTGGGAACTCAGTTTTTAAGGTTTCTCTGGGGTCCCTTGGCAAAGAGGGAATCTGTTCAGTGGTAGGAGGGCTGAGGATTTTATTTTTAGTTCTCAAAATGTGACACAAGTGTGAACCAATGTGTTTATGTGTGATGGCAAGAGAAAACATGAGAAGCTTCAGAATAAAAATACCACTCATGTTCTCTTCTTTAAAAAATTGTGAATATAGCCAGGCATGGCAGTGCATGCCTGTAGTCCCAGCTACTCAGGACTTATAGGCTGAGATGGGAGGATCTCTTGAGCCCAGGGGTTCAAGGCCAGCCTGCGCAGCATAGTGAGACCCTGTTGCCAAAATAATTTTTAAAAATAAATATTGAGTACATATTCAACTAAACTAAGAAAGAAATCAGAATAAGAGTTCCAAATGAGGAAGTTGTGCTATAAAATATGGACAGTAGACATTAAAGCCCATTAAACATTATCCATCATTCAATGAACAGACATATTTACTAAGTGTTTACCATGTGCTAAGCATTGGAAATGCAATGGCTAACAAGACTAGTGTCTTAGAGCTAGAGGGAAATAAAGAAAATTCGACAGGTAATTACAATCAAGTGTGTGCTATGAAGTACATAGTAGGAGCAACTGGCCTGTTGTAGGGGTCAAAGAGTGCTGCCCAGAAGAAGTGAAATTTTAGCTGCAACCTAAAAGATTACTAGGAATTAGCCAGGCAAACAAGAGGAGGAGAGAGAATATTCTAGGCAAAGCGAAGATCTCTTATAGGCCACAGAAGCAAGAGAGAACATTTGAAAAATAGAAGCATGTTCAGTATGCCTAAAGCTTTGAGATCAGGCTAGAAAGGTAGTCAGGGGCCAGACCATGACCGTCAGTCATGCTAAGGGGTT
This sequence comes from Propithecus coquereli, assembly GCF_000956105.1. Taxonomy (NCBI): domain Eukaryota; kingdom Metazoa; phylum Chordata; class Mammalia; order Primates; family Indriidae; genus Propithecus; species Propithecus coquereli. The sequence continues at coordinate 7,138,385 of NW_012151507.1, read as the reverse complement.
TGATTTTTTTATCATACAGGTAAGCCAAGGAATATTGTGGAAGAGTTGATCAGGAAAAGATGATCAGATTTGAGTTTCAGAAATTATTTTTTAATGTAGGTAATGGATTAGACTGTAGTAGATAAGTGGATGGTTTCAAAAGATATTTACAAAAAACGGTAGACAATAGAATCAACAGTATATGGTGAATGATTGGACACTGCCGGTGAGGGAGGAGAAGTTTCTAGCCGGGGCTAGTTTGTGGATAATGGTGCTATTACCGAGAGGGAGACATTAGAGGAGGACCAAGTTTTGGGGAGCGTTCAGTTTGGGACATTTTGAATTTGAGGAACCTAGGAGTCATTCAAGTGGTGATTCAAATAGGCATCACCACTAGGCATATGAACCTGAAGCTAAAGGAAAAGATCCGTCCCAGTGTATGGATTTCGGAGTTAATTGACAAAAACGTCAGCCCAAGAAAGTTCATGGCCGCTTTATTCATAATGGCCAAAAACTGAAAACAATCCAAATGTTCAACAGAAGAATGAATACCACATTGTGGTACATTCATACTATGGAATGCTGCTCCACAATAACAGATAATGAACTATTGATACACACAACAAGACAGATGATTTCAAAAACATCGTATTGAGGAAAAGAAGCCAGGCACAGACTCCCACATACTTTATTATTCCATTTATGTAAAGGTAAAACTAATCTATATTAATAAAAATGAGAATAGTTGTTGCCTGGGATTGCTGGGCAGTGGGGCGTGGAGAGGAGAAGAATGAGGGGATTGATTGGAAAGGCCTGGGGTGACGTTGCTGTGTTGATGGGAATGTTCTGGATTTGTCTTGACTGGGGTGTTTGTTACAGGGGCAGGTACATTGGTCTTCACTCATCAAATTATATACATGAGATCTGTGCATTTTATTGTACGTAAGTTATACCTCAATAAAATTAGTGAAAAATAAATTTTGTAAAATTTTTATAAAATTTTAGTGAAATTTTCAAAAATAATTCTTTCAAAATTGACCTTATTTACTAATTTACCAAGAAAATTATAGCACTCGGGAGATAATTTCTACAAGTTCCTACCATCATCACATCTGTCCTGTCACATCTGTATTGTCTTTCCTCCTGTTTCTACAAATGAACTGTCTGTACTCCTAAAGCCAACCCCTCCGTTTGAGAACTAGATCCCATCTGTCTCATCTCACCTCATCAAGGACATTTCTCTAGCAATTTTCACTCTCCTGCATCAAGTTTCCTGTCTCTCCTGGATCATTTACATGAGCACAGAAACATACTGTCGAATCTCCCATCCCAAAGAGAGACATCCTCCTTCGACCTGACTTCCTCCTCCAGCTTCCACTCCATTTCTCTACTCTTGTTGAAGCAAAACCTTTCATAAGTGTTGCCTCTATTCTCTGTCTACACGTTCTTTCCATGTTCTCTCTTAAACTTTCGGGTTTTTCCCTCATCAATCAACTCAAACTTCCTGTCAAGATCACCAATAACATTTAAGTGGCCAAATCCAATGGTTAATTCTCAGTCCATTGATCTCTCTTTTCTCCTTGAAACACATTTTTCCCTCTTTTCCAGGAATCACAGTTTTTCTTCTTACCTCATTGGCCATTCTTCCTTTGCTGGTTCCTCTTCCTCAACCTGATCTCTAAACGTTGGGTTTGGCCCTTGCCCCTTTTTTCGTTCCTGTCTATAGTCACTCTCTTGATGGTCACATCTCAGCTTATGGCTTAAATATAATCTATATGCTAACAATATCCAAATTGTAAAAAATCCTGTCTTCTCAAGAACTACATCAAGAACCCCATTAAACCTTCAAGTTCCCAACAATAATTAATTCCCAGTATAGCTTAGAGGGAAAAGTGCAAGGTCTACTGAAGGAGAGAAAATATCATCTATGCAGAAAATGCAGCAGTTGGACAACTTGTACTGTCAGAAATTTGGGGACCATGTTGACAGTATATTCCAAAGGTGTTAGTCCAAGGAGAAAAAAATGTAAAGTTGGATCTGGCTAAATTTATTAATATAAATACAGAGATTTAACATGTTTAAGTCCCTGAGAGTAACTCCAGCAGTTTTCTTGGTTCATTAGTGGGCCTAGATTCAATGGTAGCCTACAGTGAATGAAATTAAGATGCTCAAACTTACCATCAATCAAGTCCCTCACATGCATGGAAAAAAAAAAAAAAGATGCCAAAACATCTTTTGTATGCTACAGGAATTAAACTTAAGGGTTAGGGAAATGAGTATGTTAGAAAAGATATGCTCAGCCACATACCAACCATATCACTTGGGGGCCTAGAGGGCACTCCCTTCAACAAGCCATTAATAAACTAATAAATAGAAAAAATCAGTTTATAAATGCCTTGATGATGGGAGTCCCAGTATCCTTGAAAAGCTGTGTTGGCTGTCCTCTGTAGGTCAATAATGCTGACAGGAAAGGTTGCCATGAAATTGGAAATCCCTGATTTCAATACAGTAATAGGATCCCGGCGTGGAGGAGGCCAGATGGCAGCATTTAATCATTAGAGGCAAGATAGATGCAATTACCACATTAAGCTGCAGAGAGGAAGTGTCAATCAAGTGTTTTAACATAAGAGATTTATGGAAGTAATTAACAATTAAAACATCCCTGGGAATTAAATAGATGGGCAGCCTATCAAAGATTTGATTTAGAAAAATTCTAGGTCGTTAGAGAATGCAATTTATATAATCATTTAAAAGTATTCATTTACAAACATTTTGCTAAACTTGACATAATAATTATATGCGATATTAAG
>NW_012151507.1:7129926-7135361 GCF_000956105.1 Propithecus coquereli | reverse complement strand
GATTTCTTATGTTATTTGTAAAGGTAGATTGTGATAATTTAAAATGTATATTATAAACCCTAAATCAACCTAAAAATAGAATATTTGTGGTTAATAAACTAATAAAATAGATAAAATAGAATAATAAAAACCCAATAGAAGGCAAACAAAAAAAGAAAGAAAATGAAGCAAAGAGTAGGTGAGAAATAGAAAAGAAATAGCAACATGGTCGATTTAAAATGAAACATAATAATCACATTAAATATGAATGGTCTAAACATCCCCATTAAAAGACAAAGAAGACAACCATATGCTATCTATAAGAAATCCACTCTAAATATAAAAATACAAACAGCTTAAAAGTAAAAGAATGGAAAAATGTATACTATGCTTACACTAATCAAATGCTGGCATAGCTATAAACAAAATAGATTTCAGAGTAAAAAGGACTACCAGGGATAAAGAAGGTCATTTTATCATGATAAAGTAGTCGATTCATGACAAGGAAATAATTATCCTGAATGTTTATGGACCTAATAACAAATTTTCAAAATACAAGGAGCAAAATTGATAGAACTGCAAGAATAGACACAATTCTTAATTATAATCAGAATCTCTCAATATATGATAGAACAAGCAAACAGAAAATCGGCAGACTTGAACAACCCTATCAAATAAATTGACATAATTGACATTTATGAAACACTCCACTCAATGACAGCAGAATACACATTCTTTTCAAGTACACATGGAACATTCATAAGACATCATATTTTGAGCCAAAAAACAAGTTTCAATAAATTTAAAGGATTCAAATCATATGAAATATGTTCTTTGACCAAAATGGGATTAAATTAGAAATCAAAAACAGAAAGATCCTGGAAAACCCCCAAAGAATAGTTGTAAATGAAATAACATTATTTTTTTTTATTTCAAAATATCAAGGGGGTACAAATGTTTTGTTACATGAATACACTGTAGAATGCTGAAGTCAGGGCTTTCAGTATGCCCACCACCAAGACAGTGTTCATTGTTCCTGATAGGTAAGTTTTTATCACTCATCTCCCTCCCAGTCTCCCCCCTTCTTACTTTCCAATGTCATTTACATCTTTTTGTGCCTGTGTGTACCCATCATTTAGCTCCCACTTATTTGTGAGAACATGTGGTGACTTCACTTAGGATAATGGTCTCCAGTTCTATCCAAATTGCTGCAAATGACATTTCATTCCTTTTTATAGCTAAGTAGTACTTCATGGTATACCTATACCACATTTTGTTAATCCACTCATGAATTGGTGGGCACTTGGATCAATTCCACATCTTTGCAATTGTGAATTGTGCTGCAATAAATATTCAAGTGCAAGTGTCTTTTGGTAAAACTATTTCTTTTCCTTTGGGTAGACGTTCAATAGTGGGATTGCTGGATCGAATGGTAGATCTACTTTTAGCCCTACCATTGAGGAATCTCCATACCTCATTTCCACAGAGGTTATATTAATTTGCAGTCCTACCAGCAATGTATGTGTTCCTTTTTCTCTGCATCCACACCAGCATCTGTTGCTTTTTGACTTTTCATTAATGGCCATTCTGACAGGGGTAAGATGGTATCTCACTGTGGTTTTAATTTGCGTTTCCCTGATGATTAGTGATATTGAGTATTTTTTCATATGTTTCTTGGTCATTTCTCTATCTTATTCTGAAAAACTTCTGTTCACAGCTTTTGCCCAATTTTTGATGGGGTTGGTTTTTCTTGCTGTTTTGTTTGAGTTCTCTGTAGAGTCTTGATATTAGCCCTTTCTCAGATGTATAGTTTGTGAATATTTTCTCTCATTCTGTAAGTTGACTATTTACTCTGTTGATTATTTCCTTTGCTATGCAGAAGCTTTTTAATCTAACTAAGTCCCATTTATTTATTTTTGTTGTTGCTATATTTGCCTTCGGGGTCTTAGTCATAAATTCTTTGCCTAAGCCTATGTTTAGAAGAGTTTGTCCTACATTTTCTTCTAGAATTTTTATGCTTTCATGCCTTACATTTAAGTCTTTAATCAATCTTGAGTTAATTTTTGTATATGGTGAGAGATAGGGGTCCTGTTTCATTCTTCTGCTTGTGACTATCCAATTTTCACAGCACCATTTATTCAATAGGGTATCCTTTCCTCAGTGTAAGTTTTTGTCTGCTTTTTGAAGATCAGTTGGTCATAGTTACATGGTTTTATTTCTGGGTTCTCTATTCTATTCCATTGGTCCATGTCTCTATTTTTATTCTAGTACCATGCTGTTTTGGTTACCACAGACTTGTACTACAATTTGAAGTCAGATAAATGTAATGTCTCCAGATTTGTTCTTTTTGCTTAAAATTGCTTTGACTATTTGGGCTCTTTTTTGGTCCCAAATGAAGCTTAGGACTATTTTTTCTAGATCTGTGAAATAAGACATTGGTATTTTGATGGGAATTGTGTTGAATCTGTAAATTGCTTTGGCACAATAGACATTACAACAATGTTGATTCTGCCAATTCATGAACATCGGATGTTTTTCCATTTGTTTGTGTCATCTGCGATTTCTTTCATCAGTATTTTGTAGTTCTCCTTGGAGAGATCTTTCACCTACTTGGTTAAATATATTATTAGGTATTTTATTTTCTTTATAGCTATTGTAAATGATATTGAGTCCTTGATTTGACTCTCAGTTTGATTGTTATTAGTATATAGAAATGCTACTGATTTGCGTACATTGATTTTCTAACCTGAGACACTACTGAATTCATTTATCATTTCTAGGAGTCTTTTGGTGGAGCCTTTAGGGTTTTCTAGATGCAGAATCACATTGTTCGCAAACAGAGATAGTTTAACTTCTATTTCCTGATTTGGATGCACTTTATTTTTTTCTCTTGCCTGATTGCTCTGGTTAGGACTTCCAGTACTATGTTGAATAGAAGTGGCGACAGTGGGCGCCCTTATCTTGTTCCAGTTCTCAGGGGGGATGCTTTCAACTTTTCCCCATTCAGTATGATGTTTGCTGTGGGTTTGTCATATATGGTTTTTATAATTTTGAGATATGTTCCTTCTATGCCTAGTTTGTTTAGGGTTTTTATTATGAAAGGGTGCTGGATTTTATCAAATGCTTTTTCTGCATCTAGTGAGATAATTGTGTGGTCTTTGGTTTTGCTTCTCTTTATGTGTTGAATCACATTTATTGATTTGTGTATGTTGAATCATCCTTGCATCCCTGGGATGAAACTCACTTGATCATGGTGAATTATCATTTTGATGTGCTTTTGAATTCAGTTTGCTAGTATCTTTTATTTTTCACCATATATGACCTGAAGAAGTTTGCTAGTATCTTATTGAAGATTTTTGCATCAATGTTCATAAGGGATATTGGTCTGTAGTTTTCTTTTTTTGTTGTGTTCTTTCCTATCTTTAGTATTAAGGTGATATTGGCTACATAAAATGAGTAACATTCCTTCTCAACATTATGGAATAATTTCTGTCCGTTCTTCTTTGTAGATCCGATAGAATTTGGCTGTGAATTCATCTGGCCTGGGGCTTTTATTGTTGGGAGATTTTTTTTTTTTTTTTACTACCTCAATCTCACTGCTCATTATTGGTCTGTTCAGGATTTCTATTTCTTCCTGATACAGGCTTTGGGAGCTTGTATGTTTCCAGGAATTTACCCATTTCCTCTAGGTTTTCTAGTTTGTGTGCCTAGAGGTTCTCATAGTATTCACAGATGATATTTTATATTTTTGTAGTATCAGTTGTAATGTTTCATTTTTCATTTCTGATTGAGGTCATTTCAGTCCTTTCTTGTCTATTTCTGGTTAATTTAGCTAGTGCTCTATTGATTTTTCTTATCTTTTCAAAGAACCAACTTTGTTTCATTGATCCTTTGTATTGTTTTTTTTTTTTTATTTCTTTCTATGTCTTTTAAATGGGGAATTCAGACCATTCATGTTAAGTATTAACACACTTCTAAACAACCCATGGAATTAAATAAGAAATAATAAAGGGAAATTAGAAAACACTTTGAGTTGAATAAATACAAAATTACAACATGTTAAAATTTGTGGGATGCAACTAAAAAAGCAGTATTCAGAGAAATTTATTACAATATATTATGCCAATATCAGAAAAGTAAAACAAAATCAATAATATCAGCTTCCAGCTCAATAAACTAGAAATGAAAACAGCAAATGAAATACAAAGTAAGCAGAAAAGAAAAAAATAAAGAACATAATTAATTAAATTGAAAGCAGAAAAGCAGTAAAGGAAAACAATGAAACCAAAAGTTGTTACTTTGAGATCAATTAAATTGATAATCTTCTAGCCAGACTGATCAGTAAAAGGAAGGAAGGAACTCTAGTGTGTATATTGGATATTAAAAAAACAGAAGGAAGGAAGGAAAGAAAGGAGGGATAGAGGGAGGGAGGAAGGAAGAAAGATAATAAGGAAAGAAAGGAGGAATTGAAAGAGATAAATAGAAAGGATACAAATTACCTATGTCAGGAATAAGATAGGTGATATCACTATAGCTTCTACAGGTATTAAAAGCAAAATGAGGGAAAATTATGAACCGTGTCATGCCAATAAATTCAAAAATTTAGATGAAATGGACAAATTCATCGAGAGACAAAAGCTATCTAAGAACACACAAAAGAAACAGAATCCCAAACAGTACTGTTTCCATTAAAGAAATTTCACTTGTAGTTAAAAGTCTTCCCATTAAAATAAAACTACTCCAGGCCCATATGAATTCCTTGGTGAATGCCACCAAACATTTAGGAAATACATGATACCAACGCTAGGGAAATTCTTTCAAAATTTTGAAAAGAATAGAATACTTACTAACTCATTCTTTGAGACTAGAGGCTAGCATTACACCAAAATCCAACAATGATATTACAAGACTCAAACAAATAAACAAAAACTGAGGACCAATATCCCTCATGAACATAATTGCAAACATTCTTAACAAAATTTTACCATGCTGAATCCAACAACATACAAAAATGATAATACATTAGGCCTAAGTGGGATTTTCCCCAGGAAGTGCTTATCAAAAACAAGTATTCCATTTCCTTATGGACAGTGCTTTGAGTAGAACTGTATTAGGGAACTTCCTTCTGAGGAAACTAACTAGCAATCTGAACTGTGTCTGATATCCTTACAGTGAAAACCACCAGTTTGACAAACTCAAAACACCATAAGGTTTGGGTGAGCATTTTTATCTCCAGCTCTTAAATATGAATGAACAGCCCAGACAATATGACATTTGAGGAAAGTCTCTCACACGGAAGAAATCAAAAGGAATTTGGAGAAAATTGAGACAAATAGGTAACAGAAAAAAATCCCATTAAAAAATAATAATTTAATATCCTCAAAGAGATAGTGTCCATGAAATTAGATGATAAAGCTATTTTTAAAAGGATATTACATTTAGAAAATAAGAAAATA
>NW_012151507.1:7127138-7129876 GCF_000956105.1 Propithecus coquereli | reverse complement strand
ATTTATTTGGGAAACAAAATCATGACAGAACACTTCATAGGCCACTTTATGCAATAAAATAGGCAATAATATAACATACATATTTTTGTAAGCATAAACACTCAGATATACTAAGAAAAATCACAAGGGCATAACATTTATGAGCAGACAAACTATATTCATAAAGCAATAGCTTATATAACTTTGGTAATCAGAAATACTGTGACAGACAACCTAAGTCTTTTGATGAGATTGGTCAAAAACCTTGACGAGTCACCCCACATATGCAGTCACCCAAAGTGCTGAGATCTCGAGAAATTTTATCTTTCATAAATGCACATGTACAAAAAGGTCGTCTTTCCATTTATTGAGACAGTTTCAACATTTTTACGTGCACACACAATGCTTACACACAAAGCCAACATTATAATAATGTACTTTTGTGGAGTCAAATTTGCAGAAAATGCATAAAATGAATTAGAACTCTCTAAAAGTCTTTACACGATTTATACCTCCTGTATTGGAAATGATACGAAGGTAAAATACATAGCACAGCATTGTAAAAAATAATGCTGACAATTTAAAATAGTGAGTAGAAAAACTAAAAGAAAAAACACTAAAAAGAAAATCAACATATGAAAAAGTGTATTACAAGAAGAGGTTATGGACAATTGCACTGAGGTAGTCCCTAAGAGCTGGCTGACTTTCACAATCAGTAATTATATGTTGAAGTCTTATATTGTGATGAATAACTGCTTTTTTCTTTTAGAGCATGGTTGTCCTCAGAGGGTAAGTTCAGATTCATTTTCTGTGTAGCTCTGCTCTTTTTGAAATTCTTCTATGATTCCATATACATGGACATGAGCATCCCCTATTAAATTTTCCCTTTTTCTGTGCCATGCTTCTATGTTGTTTTGGGCACACAGAAATCCATTTTGAATGCATTCACATACAGACCACAAATTCAGCAGAAACAATACTAGTGATCTAACAGCAACACTGTTGAGGGTTTTCTTATCCTACCATATGCACAATTATTTTCAAACCAGTCAGTAGTTTCACTGGCTTCTTCAGGCAAATGCAGCTTTAATTTATTAAAAGCTCCTGGAAAGTCATCCGCTGGAAGGAATGCCAAAGCAGGCAAATGACTCATTTTTGAACCGAAGTTTTCATTGTTGCCTTATCACATGTCCAGTCTACTCACATGAATTTTTCTCCAAATGCATTGGGCTGACTGGAAAAATCAAACTCTACTGCTAACACCTTGAAATTCTCTTTGAGAAGCCTTGATCATACCTAATTCCAAATCTGTCATTATGGTTTGAAGATTCAATTGAAATCCATTTTCTTCTGCAAAGTCCACAAAATGTTCAAATAAGGGTTTAAAAAATGCTTCACTTTTTCCAGTCATTAACACATAAACAAGCAGATAAGTCTAGAATTTTTGGATCCAACAGGGGCATGAATTCTATGTAGTTGATAAAAAAACAGTGGGGACAGTTTTGAAAGCACCGTTCATTAGCCAAAGAGTAGCATGCACTAGTTTTTTTCTATGTTAGATTTAGTGGCAAATAAAAGAAGTCTATCTTCTTCAACAATCAAATTCCTAAACAAGAATAGTTCACCATTTAATGTGTTTTGTAACACTTGGAGGAACTTCAACATCAGCAAGCATCTTTGGTTCAGAAGGTCCCTGAGCTTGGTGGATTTTTTTTATTCTCTGAGAAAGGGCGTTTTCTGAAGGCAAACACGGTGCTGTATACGAAGGGGCAGAATACACGACAGAATAACTCGGCAGGGGAGATTTCTTGTATTTTTCACCTGCATTTTCACTTCTTCTGTGCTCTTCAGGACACTCCCTGCACTTGCATTTGGAGAGTGGTTGTGGTCTACAAACGTGGTAGGTACCTGCCGTCCATTTAGAAGTCTCGTTATTGCTCAGCAGTTGCAATTAAGCGATTTTCTGCTTTCATGGTGTCAATAACAATCAGCTTTTAAACTTTTATCTCTCACCATTAAGTAGTCTCATACACTCAACTTACCACAGCCTTGTTTCAAGGGAACAATCTCACAGATCTCTTCCATTGTGTTGTAAGGAACACAGCAAAAGGGAATGATATTTGGCTTCCCCAATACCAAATCTTTTTTAGTTAGGGTTCTCCAGAGAGGCAGAACCATTAGGACATATATTTAGATATATGAAAGGGGATTTATTAGGGTAATTGACTCACACAATTATGGTGCCTGAGAAGTCCCACTACAGGCCATTTGCCAGCTAGAGACCCCGGGATGTCGGTTGCACGGCTCAGTCCAAGTCTGAAGGCCTCAGGATCAGGGAAGCCAATGGTATAACTCTCAGTCCGAAGCCAAAAGCCTCAGGACCTAGGGTGCTGCTGGTGTAGGTCCTAGAGTCCAAAGACCCACAAGGCTGGAATTCTAACATCCAAGGCAGCAGAAGAAAAAAGTCTGTCCCTGCTATCAGAGAGAGACCAATTTGCCTTCTGTGTTTGTTCTTTCTGGGCCCTTGGCTGATTGGACGCTGCCCACTAACATGGAGGGCAGAGTTTCTTCTCCTATTCCACTCAGACTCACACACTAATCTCCTCTGGAAACACCCTCATGGACACACTCAAGATATTGTTTTATCAGGTTTTTAGGTGTTCCTTGATCCAGTCAAGTTGACACCTAAAATTAAGTCCACAAGTCCACTCCTCGTCAACTTGGCATCCATACACATCTCCTTAAACCGTACCTAATTT
>NW_012151507.1:7121762-7127088 GCF_000956105.1 Propithecus coquereli | reverse complement strand
CTGAATGAAACCTATTGAGTACTCAGTACAAGAAATGAAAAAGATCCACATCAAGGCACATCATTGTTGGATTTCAGCCTTGGAATTTACAAAAGATTGTAAGGGCTTTTATTTTTTGTTTTGTTTGTTTTGTTTTTTATACAGACAGGGTTTCACTCTCTTGCCCAGGCTAGAACTCCTGGGCTGAAGCAACCCTCCCACCTCAGCCTCTCAAGTAGCTGGGATTATAGGTATGTGCCACCATGCTGGCTAATTTTTTTATTTTTTGTAGAGATGAGTTCTTGCTATGTTGCCCAGGCTGGTCTTCAACTCATGGCCTCAAGCAATTCTCCTGCCTCGGCCTCCCAAAATGCTAGGATTGAGCCACCCCACCCAGCCTTGTAAGGGCTTTTAGGAAAAAAGAGTCTCATGCAAATAGTTAATAACCAGGATATCTTCAGACTTCTCAACAGGAGTAAATAAAGCTAGAAAACAATGAAACGAGAAAAACAGTATGAAGGAATATTATTTCCAACCTAGAATTCCATCCCCACCAAAAAATTGGCTATGCATAAGGATAGAATTAAGACATTTTTAGATAAGCAAGATATTTAAAAAATTACCTCCCATGCACTCTTAGGAAGTTGCTGGAGGATGTATGTCACCAAAAGGAGAGAATGAAATAGATGGTACAATCAAAGTAGGTAACTGAAGATTCTAATTAAGGGACTATTTACAGAGGGTTGGAATATTTATAGTATTTAAGGAAAACAATAAGGAGTAATATAGCCTTCTTGGCCTAGTAACACCCTACAGGGGCAAGGGGTGAGAGCATTTACTAAAACCCAGAGACAAAAACTATATGAAGAGAGTTACCCAACAGGAGTTATGGCCTTAGATAAAAGGAGGGAATCAGGAAAATAAATACCCAATGTTTACTTTTCTCCCACCCTCGGATCTACTGCTGTCCCTCCCATTGGCCAAACCCAACCAAAGGCCAAAGAAAACCATTCATATCAACCTCTTAGGAAAGGCATGCAGCAGAATGCAGAGGGGAAGAGAGGGGCTGGAGGGAGGGGGCAAATAGAATATATCCAGTGCAGAGGGGGATATAGGATCCAGGAAATGAGATCCACTGAAGCAATCCCAAGGCAAAGGGATTTCTCAACCTGAAGATGAAGAAAAGTCCTAGATGACTACTATGTAGGGGAATCCAGGTTGGAACAAGACATTGGAGAATTACAGGATGAATATCATAAAATTTAAGAAAAGAAAGAAAGAAAGTATAAGAGAAACCAGTTGATTTCATGATGTGTTTAATGTTCTGAAAGGATATTTACAATTCTTCCTAAGAATTGGGAAATAGGCAATTATTAACTGAGGGAAAATACAAAGTAGTACCAGAAAGAAAAGGCAGCTGTCTTCATACTTAGTTTAACTATGAGTAATATGTATATAAACATCCTAAAAAATACAGAGTATTCAACTAATGATATGGATAGATGAGGGGATGGGAAGTGGAGAAATATAAATACATATGTGCCCATGAATGTGGAGGTAGTGAATAGTTATTTGTAAATATTATTTAGGAAGATAGTGTAAATACCAGAGGAAACAGTTGTGGTGATGGTTAATTTTATCGGTTAACTTGACTGGGCCATGTGGTACCCAGATATTTGGCTAAACATAATTTCTGGGTGTGCCTGTGAGGGTGTTTCTAGAAGAGATTGGCATGTGAATTGGTGGACTCAGTAAAACAGATGGCCCTGCCCAATATGGGTGGGCGTCATCCAATCCACTGAGGGCCTAAACAGAGCAAAAAGGTGGGGGAAGGTTGAATTAATTCTGCCTGACTGCTTGAGGTAGAACATAATCTTCTCCTACCCTCAGTGCTCCTGGTTCTCAGGCCTTCAGACTCTGACTGGAGTCTACACCATCAGCTCTCTGGCCTTTAAACTACACCACTGGCTCTCCCAGGTCTCCAGCTTACAGACAGAAGACGGTGGGACTTAGCTTTCATATTCACGTGGGCCAATACCTTAGAATAAATCTCTTCCTATATCTATATATCTATATCTATGAAGATACCTAAGATATCTAAAGTATCTTCTTAGATATATAGACATAGATATATTCTATAGAAGAGGGATATATATTTCTTAGATATATAGATATATCTTCTTAGATATATAGATATCTATATACCTTCTCAGATACATAGATATATTCTATTGGAAAGATATATATAGCTTAGATATATATATATGTATCTTCTTAGATATATAGACACAGATATATCCTACTGGAGATTAGTCAGGGCTGTCTAGAGAAACAGAACATGAACATATATATTCTGTTTCTCTGGAGAGCCCTGACTAACTCACCAGCTAAAAGACTTGAGACAGTGACTCCTGGGGAATGAGGGAGGGGGCAGTTTGGGGGGAGGGCTGGGACCAGGGGCTGCACTTTTCATTACAAGTCCCATAGAACTTTTTGGCTTTGTAAAGTATGGACATTCATTAATGTGATAAAAATTTAAATTAAATTAAAAACATAACAAACTGAAGATGTTTGTTTTGTTAAAATTAAATTAAATTAAAATGTGGCCAACTCCTTTAAACTAGTATAGTGAAATAAACAACAAAACTTTGTTTGTTCCTGTCTGGTTCCAGTTCCATGATTTTCAAGTTTCTTCTTTTCTATGCTCCAGGTTTCTCCCATTTTATGAAATCAAGATCATTTTGCTTTCTTCACAAGGAAGGAGGAAGAACTAATAAAAAATGATTGATAAGTATAAAGAGGCCTGAAAAAATGAGAAATCTAGAGCAAGTCATTTTGGCTGAAAATTGCTAGTATGTGAGATATGAAAAAGAATTATACAATGTAGAGAATTTCTTCAGAAATCTCCTTCCAGGAGACAGATTTTTTATTAAACAAATACATTCTGCAAATGCTGTGAAGTCTAGCAACAACCACAGTGGCCCTTCAAAGCATTTTCTAGGCCTACGAATTCAATATTCAAGACAAAACCTGCTTAAGGTAAAATATAACCAAAACGATAACAAAACAATAATAAAAGCTAATAATAATTGAGCAGTTGCTATGTGAGAAACATTGTGCTGAGCCCTTCATTCCCATTACGTTATTTAAATCCTCACAATGATCCTCCTAGTTAGGCTATTTTCCCCCTTCTACAGATAAAAACCTTTTAAAGGATGAGTAATTTGATTAAGGAAGTGGCAGAGCCTGAATTTAAACTCAGATTTTGTTACTCGAAAGTCTAAACTCTTGTAAACTTCCAGTGTATTTTGAGTAAAACGAAAAATAATGATCTGAGGGGTGAGGGTGGGGAAAGATTAGAAATCACTATGGCTGCCAAGCCTTAGACCGACAGGGCCATGGGAGGAGAAGAGAACACTGCAGAGGACCAATGGAAACTGCTAAAGAACATTACTACTTGGCAGAAGACCGCCACGGTAGATTGTCACAGGAGCACTACTTGAATACACTCAAGTATATGTAAATCGATTCTCCAAACATTTATTGAATGACCTCTGAGTTGGTCACTGAGTTAGGGATTAGTAACATAAATTCTTGGTTTTATACAATAATATAATATACTTAGAAAAGAGGAATTTGATGAAGAATTAGTACAGAATTGGGGCTTTTTGCTATCCCGATACTTAATATCATTATTCAGTTTCTTAGAAGAAATTAATTCCTCTAGTATTAATTTGTTATACTATGACTGCTTCAGCAGAGGGCACTAGGTAACCAAGATGGGTTTGAACTTCAAGTGGCAAAATAGTTAATAAAGCATCTTCCTGAACTGCATAGTCATGATTTTAAAAAGCATATCGAATGTTTCGAAACTGGATAAGCCACGGAACAAAGAAAAGAGGTTTGAAATATGAAAACTGGCCAGATCACTCAGGTCAATATTCTAGAGGCTAATACAATTATAGATTATTTTTTGAGTGATTCTGTTTATAAAATGATTTCCATTCCTTATTTGCAAGCCTCTATTAGGGCCAAACAGGAAATGTCGTTTTAGCACCTAGTACTTAAAAGGGATGGTTTAGGGCAGTGGAATAAGCCCTGGGCCAGAAGCCATAAATCTGCAGTTTGAGAGCATCCCTCTCCCCCACCCCCGCCCCGCCCAATGCCATTTACTAATTATGTGACCTGGGGCAAATTACCTAATCTCAGTTTCCACACCTCTAATATAGTGATAATTTCTCCCCTGCTTATGAATATGAAATGTGCTGCACAATGTTGTAAATACATAAGGTATTATTAATGTATAAAAGGTCAAGCTGTTAGAAAAAGAAATTCCAGGCACAAAATGCAATCTTACATAAGCCATTTAATTCCAGGCCTGTAATGATTGGCTTTGGAATCTTCTGGCATTGGTATATATATCTCGTTAGTCCCAGCAGGGATAAAAAGCAGAAACTTGTGGTCATAATTTCAATATATTTCAATATATTTTTTCCAGCCCCTTAGGATTTTACAAGTCCCTTTTCCACATCGAAGAAGAAATACAAATTAATTTATAAAGATTTGCTAAAAGATCTTTTTATCATGTGATCATCGACTGTCCTCAAACTCCCATCAGTTTGCATACAGAAATTTCCCAGTTTTTAGGGAGAAAGCACATCTAGCTGCTATGCTTTTCATTTTCTTAGACACAGTCACACAGATTGCATGCCTGATTACTAGTATGGTCCCTCATCATCACTTCCAAGTTGCCTTTATGAGTAATGTTTCCATAAACATATTAATAGGGTATGATTATATTTTATTTATGTGTGGGAAAACTAAAGAACAAAAAGATCAAATGACTTGCTTAAAATGAAATAGCATCAACCATGGCAGTTTGCCTTCTAATAATCATAGAACCACTGAGAACTATGGGAACCACGTAGAACTACAGGAAAATTAGCATTCCATCTTATTACTCTTTTGTTTATGAAATCAAAGGTATCTTCAACAGTTACTACATTCCCAGGCCCTGTGGGAGGGAGGTGCTAGAGATAGAGTAGGGGGAAAAAAAAGAAAACCAACTCAGTCACTACACACTTATGGGGCTTATATTGGGGTGGGAGTGGGGGTGAGGGGACAGACCAAAAAAGTGAGGAGAAAAGTAAAATAGTTGTGAATTGTGAACATGTTGAAAGGGAAATAAACAAGAGGTTAAAATAGTACAGAACAGAGGAAAATTCTCTTGGAGAAGGTGTTCAGGAAAAGTCAGGTCAAGGAAAGATGCTGACATTTCAGCTGAAACCTCTGAGGAAAGGCATTGTTTTAGGGGTCGCAGCTTTCCTGACGGAAGCAATTAATAGCA
>NW_012151507.1:7106892-7109107 GCF_000956105.1 Propithecus coquereli | reverse complement strand
CCAGATAACACCTTGAGTTCAGCCTTATGATACCCTAAACAGAGAAGTCATGCTGTGCTCAGATTTCTGATCTGCAGAACTGTAAGCTAATAGATGGGTACTGTTCTAAGCTGCTAAGTTTGTGGTGATTTGTTAACAGCAATATAAAACTAATACAGCTTCTCAGTAGCAACAATGGAAGCTAGACACCAAGGGAGGCACTCTCGATATTCTGAAGAAAATTTATTTCTAACCTAAAATTATAACATATACCTAACCAAACTACTAATTAGCCATGGCAATAAATTAAGGACATTTTCAGACATACAAGGTCTCAAAAAATTTACCTTCCACGTACACTAGTAGTGTGTATTTCACCAAAATTTGGAGAAAAAAATAAAACAAGAAAGAGAATATGTCACATGCAGGAAGAGATGTGAGGAGAATCCCTGAGATGTTGGAGAAGGGAGATCCCGGGACGACACGTACCAGACGAACTAATCCGCACTGAAGCTGGTTAGGATGCTCTGGAGGGACTTCTCCATGAAGACTAAATTGATAGAATACCTGAGATATCTGAAGGAATGGAGAATCAAATAGTTGGCAGATAGTTGGGGGTTGAAGTGCTGGTAAGTATATGGAGAACTAACCGTACCGCAACAGCATCAAAAAGGACGGTTATTAATTCTAGGGGAAACAAAAAGTTGTGCAAGAATGGTTGTCATAGTTTATTATTTGGCTTAGCTGTTAATAGTTTTTACGTATTTGTAATAAAACACCATATATTGATACTTCCAAAATTATGATATAACTCTAATTAGAGTATAAGCAAATGGGAAGGCTACCCATATACTATAGGAGCTGGAAGTTAAAAAGTAGAAAGACAGTATGTGTACAGATCTAGGAAACCAAATGAATTAAAGAGTTGAAAGTGTTGCCTCCAAGGCGAAGAAATGGGTGAGAGGGGCTGGGGACTGCTGGTTTTAGTTTGAAACCATTTGTCTCTTTAGAGGCATATGTATCTTTGATGAAAATAAACACCAGAAAAAGAGGGGAGTAGTGAAGAGTTCCCTACAATTTAATCAGATGCAAATGGCTTTCTTGGGAGGAAAACTCCTGACACCCCTCTGATCATAATAAAATGTTTTCATGTGAGTATCCACGTTAAAAGGCATAGAGGGTTTTATTTTCTGTCTCAAACAATAGAGCATTGTCGCAAATCTTTGAGCAGAAGAGACTCATTATTGCGAGTGGACGGAAAGAAGTAGATTGAAGATATCTTCAGGAAATAGACTCAATAATACTTAGTGACTGGTTGCTAGACAGATGGGGGCAGAGAACAGAGGTGTGAGGAAGGAGAGAAGAGTCAAGGACAGTTCCATGGTGTCTGCCTCAGAGTACTTGAGGGGATGGTGTTACCCCTTTCTGAAATAAGAGACATAGAAGAGGAATAGAATTGGAAAGACAGAAGAGAATGCAAACTAGATTTGAGACATGATCAAATAAAGTACTTATGGGACATTCAGGCAGTGAAGACAGATACAGAGAACAAGAGTTTATGAGAGGTTTGGCCTGGAAAAAAAGAATCAGCAATGTAACGATATGAGCAAGACGGTGGGGGAGAAGGAGCAGGAGAATCCTTCCCTAGGACGGACCTGCTTTGATAAACCCATTCGGAGAGACTAGACTTCAAAAGTCTGTGGGAAGATTGACAATTATAACTTGGAGAAATGGAAAAGCATTGACGAGGAGGGTGTGTGAAGGATTGGGAGAGAGCGAGAGACCCTGTGGCTGGTAGCATTTTGGGGAGGGGAAAAAAGTTGGGAATTTAAAGTCATTTGTTGTGTGATGTGCTTTGTAACTCTTCACCTTTTTCTTCCCATAAAACCTTCAGTAAAAACCAGCTTTCCTTCTTAGTATTTTGTGGAGCAGATTTGGGGTGGATATGGGGGGAGATGTGACAAAAAGATAAATTGTGTCCCAAGGCTTTTACAAGGAGAAGCCATACAGGATCTATGGAAAGACGGCTACTTGACAACAGGTATCATCAGTATAATGTTGGGGAAACATTTGCAAATGTCTCTGGTGAGGACTAACACAGAGCAGTACCCAAAAAAGTCACTGTGACAGGAGTTCGTCATAATCCTGAAAGACAAAATCCCAAATGCCATAATCCCGAATGTTGAAATCCCGAAAGAGCAAAATCCTGAAAATATAATTCTGCAAAAATAATTTA
>NW_012151507.1:7101464-7106842 GCF_000956105.1 Propithecus coquereli | reverse complement strand
GTATTTCATTCTAAGTACAAAGTCACTGAAGGATTTTAAGCAGGGAAATGACACCACTGGATTTGTATTTTAAGCAGATTGTTTTTGCTGCTGTGAGAATAGATTGGAAAGGAACAAGAATGGCAACAGGGAGATGAAATGGGAGTCTGACACAACAGCCCCTGAGATAGATGACAAGGAGCTCAACAAAGGTGGTAATGGAGATGAAAAGTTGTTGATGAATTCGAGATGTATTTTAAGAGATATTCATAGTTCTAGCTGTTATTAGCAGTGTTTCTATGTATAATATACATTGGAAAAAAAACTCAGGATACAACCTTTTCACTTGACAGGATGAGATCTTTTAACTTTCTTTCCATGAATTCAAAGCTCTTATCAAGCACTTTAATCAATTCACTATATATTAAATTGAACACTTTCAGAGTATATAGTAACAAATTTTGAGAGAAATCCCTCTTCCTTAAAATGCTTACCAGTTTGGAGAGCAAAATCTTCCTGAATAAAACAATTAGAAAATAACCTATTGTGTAACATAATACTAAATTGTACATGGTGGAGAATAAGCCCTCTGAAAGGACAGAGATTAAAAAAAACAACTTGGACCATCAGGGAATCTTTTATAGTTTCAAAATTGAAGATTCTTCTTGGGCTTTTAAGGATAGATAAGGTTTAAGTAAACCAGCAAATTCAGGCACGGAAAGTATTTGAGCAAGATCGCTATGGCAGATAATTTGGGGGTTTTCTACTCAGCTCAAATTAATGCTCCCCTTTTCTCTCAAAACTGACCTTCCCTCCACACGAGTGGACACTGGGAGCCATGTTGTTTTTCTACATGATTCCTTCTCTTGTGGCAAGATTGATTAGACTGCACTGGATGTTGGACCCAAAGCAAGTCAGGCCAATCAAGTTTTCTATCTCATCTAATCATCAGGGAAATGCAAACTAAAACCACGATGAGATTTACCACCTTGCTCCTGTTAGAATGCCCATTATTAAAGAGTCAAAAAACAATAGATACTGGCACAGATGCAATGAAAAGGAAACACTTATACACTATTGGTGGGAATGTAAATTAGTACAACCTCTATAGAGAACAGTGTGGAGATTCCTCAAAAAACTAAAAGTAGACCTACCATTCAATCAAGCAATCCCACTACTGGGTATCTCCCCAGAGGAATAGAAGTCATTATATCAAAAAGACACCTGCACTCAAATGTTTATCACAATTCACAATTGCAAAGATAAGAAATCAAATAAGTGCCCATGAACTGATGAGTGGATAAAGAAAATGTGATGGGTGTGTACACACACACACACACACACACACACATACACACACACCATGGAGAACTACTCAGCCATAAAAAGGAATGAAATAATGTCTTCTGCAGCAACTGGCTACCAGAACTGGAGACCATCATCCTAAGCAAAGTATCTCAGGAATGGAAAAACAAACACCACAAGTTCTCACTTAAAAGTGGGAGCTAAACGAAGGGTATATATTGTCACACAAAGTGGAATAATGATCAGAAACTAAGAAGGGAGGAGGATGAAAGGGGGTGAGGGATCAAAAACTACTCACTGGGGACAATGCACACTATGTGAGCCACAGGTACACTAAAATTCCTGATTTCACCACTATAAAATTCATCCATGTAACAACAACAACAAATTCTATCTCAGGAATTTGGGATTGGGATTCAAAATAGGTAGGAAATTCCCTAAGCATGGCTGGAACCGTAACACATAAAATCAGGAGCCATAGATGGGCAGAGACGTGGGGAAAGCCAATCCGCAGAGAGATTTCTTGGTTCTAAAACCTACGAGGCCCTTCTAGCGTCTCCCACTGTATTCTTGTCCTTGAATTCTGTGATAAGGCACCATATCCTAAAAATAATTTCCCTTTTTGCTTAAATCATCTCCAGTTAGTTGGTGTTACTTACAACTAATAAACCTTATCCAAGCCCAGTACAGTCATGAAAATAAGAATGAGCATCATGAAGAAACAGGACTGACTGTAGCAGAAGATTGTTCTATACACAGAGCATTGAGTAAGGAAGAAAAATTATAAGGCTAGGCAGCTTCTTTAACAAGCATACATTAGTGAGTACAATAAACAGCAACCAGAAGGGCAATGACACCTCATAAATACTGATATCATAGAGTCTCCAGACAAAGAATGTAAATGATATTGTCAGACAGGAAAGGGAGTCATGAGTCAGGTACTCATACCTTCAGGTGGAAGTGTTCATTTCTGGAGATTAATTTGGCTATATCTATAAAGATTATTTTTTTTCTCTCTTAATCAGACCTACTAGTCACTTTTTATTTATTTATTTTTTTAATTCAGGATATTACAGGGGTACGAATATTTTGGTTACATGAAATGCATTTGCCTTGCTCAAGCCACAAGTGTGTCCTTCCCCCATACCGTGTGTCCCGTCTCCATTAGCTGTGGGTTTACTCACCCCACCCGCTCTATCCCTCAAACCGCTTACCTAACCAGACACCAGTGAGTATTACTACCATGTGAGCACCTTAGTGTTGATCAGTTAGTACCAGTTAGATGACGAGTACATGTGGTGCATGTTTTTCCATCCTTGTGATACCTCACTTCAAAGGATGGGCTCAATCTCTATCCAGGATAATATAAGAGGTGCTAGATCACCATTGCTTTTTGTAGTTGAGTAGTACTCCATGGTATACATATACCACATTTTATTAATCCACTCATGTGTTGATGGGCATTTGGGTTGTTTCCACAACTCTACCATGCTCTTAACTCTCCTCTTAACTCTACCATCTCCTGAAAAACATTCCAATATGGCAAAATACCCATGATGTAATTTTAAGTGAAAAAATGCAAGATATTGATCTAATTTCTTGTATAATTTCTTAAAATTAAATTATGTATGTATTTGTACCCAGGAAAAAGATTAGAAGGATAAATTCCAGAATATTAATACATTATTTTCTCTGAATGGTAGGATTACAAGTTTTAATTTTCTTCTTTATCAGTTTTATATTTCCAACACTATTTTGTACTTAAAGTGGATTACTTAGTAAAGGGGATAAAATTTGTGCTGTGGCTTAAAGAATGAAGAGAAATTAAGTAAGAGTTAGGAGAAAAGTAAATGGGAGGAGGTTTCAGGTTCGCTACTATAATCCCTGTAGTAAATCAGAAAGCAGGGGAAAATCTAACTTCTAGAAGTTGTATCTTCCAAGGTGTTTTTAAAAAAGAGATTTTATGACTGACATTTAATTTGTAATGTTTTCAAGATGAAACTGAGACCATGAGAAGGAAGGTGACATGTTCACAGAAATTAATGTGGAGCTGAAAAGAGAAAAAAAAATTCTGATATGCCAGCCACTTGTCTACATTGCTAATATTGAGAAAACGTTTTCTAGGATTAAAAATGAATTTTTTGAAAGAGTCTTTTTGCTAAAGAAAGCATTAAGATTCTCAGATTGAATTGCAGAATGAATGAAGAATGAATAAGGGTGACTAGACATCTTTTCATTCGTATTGTCAACCATTTCAAAAATACCTCATGCTAATATGTAGATGATATCAAATTATTTAAGAATTGGTAATGCCTGTCATCCTGGAAGTCTCTGACAATCATCTGGCAATGGTTCAGAAAAGGAAGTATTAATAGAAAAAGTATTATCTTAATATCTATATTTTTGACACTTTTATTATTCTCTGTAGGAGTTACTTGACACAGGAAGACGGTGAACCATTACATTTCTCTTTCCCTGTTATATTTCCAATCACTTAATGCACTTTTCTGAAAGATGTTTCTAAAACCAAATGAATAAAATTGAAAACATTTTCCAGGAGGCCCCAAAGTAGAAGAATCAGTAAAGATATGCCATGGAAAAATTAATGTAATCTTTGTAATCCCTCTCTGTTCTGACATTCATTGAGGAGATATTTATTAAAAGCCCAGAAGGGCAGGACTCTATGATGGGAAACTCTAATGTATAGACAAAAATCATGGCTCTCAGTTTTCTCCCAGTAAAAAGATAAGTAAACAATTATGTACAATTCAAGGCAGGTATGATTAAAGTGCTACAAGTGACATAAACTATATTTTGAACAATTACAAAGGTGGGAAGCATTACTTCTAGGCAGGTTAATTGAACTTAGCTATGAAGAATAGCAGAAACTCAACAGACAAAGGAAAGAGGCAGAGTACATTCTAAGTATTCTACTAGGTGGGTGGAGGTAGAAAACCACAGCATGTATTAATGTTGATGCTTCAACATAAAAGATTTTGAATTCCAGACACACTACAGGAATATACACGCTCAGTTCTTATCCCCTATTCAGCTCCAAGAAGCTGAAAACTAAGTCAACAACCTCCAGGCAGGAGATTTGACACTTTTCATAACTATCTGAGTTGTCCAAGAGAAAAGACCAGAAAGATACCAGGATTGGGGTGTTCATTAATACAGTGGCTAAAGCAGCTCCCTGTACAGTAAATTTCACAGTTGACAAATCTTACTCGTGGGCTCAGAGCTTCCAATCAGCTTTTAGTAGTTTGAAACAGATGAGCAAAGATCACAGTTATCTGAGGAAAGCCTCGAACAAATATGTAAAAGCAATTTGGAGGAAATGACTATGTGGAGAGAATACTCCAAAAAGAAAACACTCACTAAATATCCTTAGGGAAAAAAGAAAAAATACTGCCTGCATAAAACAAAAACATGATTCCATACAAAATGAACATTCATGATATGAACAAAACAAAACCCCAGAAATCAGCTCTTGTAAATTAATGCTTTGAGAACCTAAATGAAAAATTCCATGTCTGAAAGATTATGTTGAGGAGAAGTAAGTAGAACTGAAAGCAGAGATGAAAATGGGTGGGGGATGAAGGTGAGGTTTTAGAGGAATAATGCAGATGGACCAACATCGAAATAATTACAGTTCCAGAAAGCAAGAACAGAGAAAATGAAAGGGAAAAAAATCAATAAAAATATTCAAATTGAAGGATATGAGTTTCCATACTGAAATGGCTTATATGCTGTGCAGCACAATAGCATTAAAATAGACTCATACAAAGGTGTATCACGAAATTTCAGAAACCTGAGGACAATGGAAAAGGTTACAAGCTTCCAGAGGCAAAAATAGGGCATATAATACAAATCACAAATTAGAATGATTTTTAGACTTCTGTGATAGGCAGAATAAGATGGCCTGCAAGATCCCCCACCCTGTACGTACCCTGGACAATCTGTCGTACTACAAATGTGACGGATCTCACTGCCATAATTAGGTATGTTACTATGGCACAGTTGACTTTAAGAAAGACTTGACCTGATCAGCCTTATGAGGGGCAGATAGGGCTCCTCCTGGCAAAGAAGCTTCT
>NW_012151507.1:7086518-7088528 GCF_000956105.1 Propithecus coquereli | reverse complement strand
AGGGTAAATAATTAGTGAGAATTTTTGACTATTAACTTTCCTTGCTCTGTTAACTGACATTGAAATACATGTGAGTGTTTTTTTTCTCCTAGAAGTACTGTCTTTGAACTTTCCCCAATTTATTGCTATAAACCTAGACATAACAATTTTGGCTTCCTATTTAAAACCTAAGAATGATTGCTAACCAAAGAAAATATGCACAAATGCAAAAATAACATGCAATAAAATAGTCAATTTCCTGCAAAGTTTATCCCATTCATTTTGTTTCTTGGAGGCTAATTATCTAGTTTATGGACTAAACAGGTCCTTTGTTCCTTCTCATTCCAATTATAGTTGCACTTCTGCCATTCAACTGTGTGTTTTCTCCTCCCCATAGGTATCCAGGAGAAATAAAAGAAAGAACCAACATTTCAACTCATGAACCCTCAAGAAGATACTTCATATGGTACTATTAATACTTTATGTAGTGTCTGCTACCCTAACTGCTGGGTGTATGGATTGCTGACACACAGCTGCAAAACTCTGGAAAATGCCACCTATTGAAAAGAGGCATTTCACTGAAGTCCTGTCCCCAGAAGGTCATGTCCTTTCCTGGGGATACTTCTTATCCAACAACTGGTAAATGTGAGGTTAAAGAGTTCTGGCGTCTTGCCTCAAGGTGGGACAACTCTGAAGACACTCACAGTTCCAGAGATTCTGCGGGATCAGCTGAGGCCTCTGTTGTGATTGTATCATAGGTCAACTTCTCCCTCTGTTCTTACTCTCTTAAGGGTATTGTCCCTGTAACAGAGTAACTCCCCAATAAACCTTTCTTGCACAAATTTCTATCCATAAGTCTGCTTCTGGGGAAGACAGACAAATGGATTGATCCCCCCATCACCACACCAACTCTTCCAGCAGAAGGGAATTGATGTATAGCGATATGTCTGTGCTATTTTCCTCTAATTTGCCAGTATTGTTTTTTGTTCCTTTTAAGTTCCTGCAGTGGCATGCTGCAGAACCCCATTAAGACAGAGGGTCCTAACAGCAGCAGGAAAGTGAAAGCTGAATTATTTCTTGCCTATATTATAGCTGCCGAAAATAACATTCTTGACTTCCTCTGTGGGTTAGAGGAAAAGATAAAGTCCATGAAATTAATTAAGGCTAATTGACCTCCATGGAGATCAAACTCATGACCTCAGCATTATTTTGCCATGCTCTGCTCAACGGAGCTAGTAGGCTCGGACAGAAAGCTAATTATAAAAAGTGCAGTTTAAAGACTATTTCTATAAATCTTGCTATCCCTGTTAGTAACAATCATCAACGGTAATCTAAAGATTGTATATTTGAAAGGTTTTCCATTTCTCTAGTAGATGCTGGATGAAGATAGCAGCTTGACCACATGAAATTATCACCTCTCCCACCTGAAACCCCACTAAAATTGAAAGAGAACTTAAACTTGCTCAAGAGTGACATGAGGGCCGGGCACGGTGGCTCATGCCTGTAATCCTAGCTCTCTGGGAGGCCGAGGCGGGCGGATTGTTTGAGCTCAGGAGTTCGAAACCAGCCTGAGCAAGAGTGAGACCCCGTCTCTACTAAAATTAGAAAGAAATTAATTGGACAACTAAAAATGTATAGAAAAAATTAGCCGGGCATGGTGGCGCATGCCTGTAGTCCCAGCTACTCGGGAGGCTGAGGCAGGAGGATTGCTTGAGCTCAGGAGTTTGAGGTTGCTGTGAGCTAGGATGACGCCACGGCACTCACTCTAGCCTGGGCAACACAGTGAGACTCTATCTCAAAAAAAAAAAAAAAAAAGAGTGACATGAGCAAAAGGGCTGACTAGAGATGCCTGGTGCTCATTTGCCCCCAAGGAAGGACCAAGGCAATGACTAAACAGCTGAGATTTGACTGGAATGTCAAAGGGAGAGTGTGGGGTGCAGCAGGGGAATGAAGATGTTCCCGTGGTGACTGGAAGTCCAGAAGGGCAGCATGGAGGCATCTGGCCTCTACAGTCCCGTCTCCCCCACCCAG
>NW_012151507.1:7079573-7084973 GCF_000956105.1 Propithecus coquereli | reverse complement strand
AAAAAAAAAAAAAAAAAGTTACAGACCAAGGCAAAGATATGGAATCCAGGAAACTGTGCAATGCAACACTGAAGAAGCAGGCCCAGAGAGCAATCAATATAGACTGAAATAAAAGCAGTTTCCACATATCGAGTCTCTGGGAAAATGAGAAAACTAATTACTTTTCTGTTATATAATGAGCATTTGGGGAGAAACTAGTGAAAAGTGGATTATGATGATAATTAAGCAGTTGTGGTAACTTGCTATGGTCTGAATGTGTCCCCCAAAATTCATGTTGAAACTTAATTTGCAATGCAATAGTGTTAAGAAGTGGGGCATTTAGGAAGGGAGTAAGTCATGAGAGCTCCTCCCTCATCAATGTTAAAGCCTTCATAAAAGAGGTTTCACAGAATTTGGCCCTTTTTGCTCTTCCACTTTCCATCCACCCTGTGAGGACCCAGCTGGAAGGCCCTCACCAGATGCTGAATGCTGGTGACTTGATCTTGGACTTTCCAGCCTCCAAAACTGTGAGAAATAAATTTATTTTTTGTAAATCACTCAGTCTGAAAAATTTTGTTATAGCAGCACAAACGGACTAAGATACAACTTAAAACTGTTTTCTAAAAAATGTATTCAAGAGTGCAGAAAGAAGAAATATAGCACCATTTGGAGCCCTGCAGTGAACAATATTTACATAGACATAATATAAACCCAGATGATCAAATAAAAATTATATTATACTAGAACTAAGGGGGAGTGGGTGGAGGGATTGTAAAAGGGTTTAATCCACTTGATTGCAAGTTCCACAAAGTCAAGGATCTGGCACCCCCAGCCCAGAGAGCAGCATCTGGCATATGGTAGATGCTCAACCAACATGCCAGGAAGGCAATAGATGATGTCTATCTAAAAGTGATAAATTAAGGGGCAGCTTTATAAAGATATCACTGAGAATATGGACCTAAATACACAAAGAAACAGGTAAAATTGTAAAAAAAAAAAAAAAGTGATTATTTCTGAGACAACTATTGGGAGGTAATTTAGAGCAGTGGGGCAAGAAACTACTGTTTGTCTTTACAACTTATTAGGTGCTATTTTGTTTTTTTAAATTATGTGTATGTAATACTTTGATTATATTTTTTAATGAAGGAAAATAGATAGAAGTTTAAGATTGATAAGGAAAACCCCATCTATTACTTGGCACATCAGCCACCCGAGACCCCCACCCCTCATGAAACACCCACGTCAGCATAATACTAACCTATCGCCTGGCGCATCAGCATAACACTAAACCTATTACCTGGTGCATCGACTACCCTATTACCTGGTGCCATCAACATAATACTAACCTATTACCTGACACATCAACTAACCTATTACCTGGTGGGCATTAGCCACCTGAGACTCCACCCCTCAGACCACCCCAACTTAATAAAAGTGGGAAAAATCGGGTAGACGGGGCTCAGAATTTGGTGGTGAGACCCCTCTGAGCCCGCCAGCAAATAAACTTTGATTCTCCGACTCTCCGTGTGCCGCTTGGTTTGTCCTCAGAACCACTGCTGTAACACTTGCTGTAACATTTTGGTTCCCTGACTGGGAAAACCGACCGCGCTGGCTGGCCCCTTGAAGCCACCGGTTGGGGAATGGGCTCAGCAACTGGCGGGATCTCCGCAACAGAAGCAAACCTGCGCCAACCGCCATTTTGTGGACTATCTTCTCTCCCCGGGAGCTCCCGCAGGCGGCGGGGTCCCGAACTGGCCCGGACATGCCTGAGGAAAGGACAAGTCAAATCAGGTCTGGAGGCATCGGACCAGGTAAGGTCCCGGGACCCGCCCGAGTCAGGCCTGTCAGACGACGGAAAAGGAGCCTCCTGAGAGCAGGGAATTCCCAGGGTGGGAACGTGTGACCTCTGCCTGTCTGAATGAGCGAGTGAAGAGTGACTGTGGTTCCACGGCTACGGCTACGGAACCTCAGTGGGTCCTCACCTGTGATTCTGCGGCGGCGGCGTATGACATAACGGTGATTCACTCCCCTAAAGGGAGCGACCAGGCCCAGGGTTTATACGGGCACAGCTTCGCCAAGACGCGCCTAAGTTCCCGCGAGGGATGCAGCCAGGCTGACACCTGAGAGAAACCCCCTTTTGTGAAGAGTGACTGTGGTCCCACGGCTACGGCTACAGAACTTGAGCGGGTCCTCACCTGCGGTTCTGCGGCGGCGTTGCACGGCTTAACGATGATTCGCTCCGCTAAAGGGAGCCACCAGGCCTGGGGTTTATACGGCGCACCTTTGCTAAGACGCGCCTAAGTTCCCGCGAGGAATGCAGCCAGGCGGACACCTGAGAGAAACCCCGCCTTTGTCTGTTAAGCTGCTACACCATTCAAGGGTCTAGGATGCGTAGTGTAGAATCTAAGCCTGCACTCCTTAAATGCACATTAAAGAACTTTAAGAAGGGTTTCACGGGAGTTTATGGCGTCACACTGAGTCCCAGTAGACTTAGGGCCCTCTGTGAACACGAATGGCCCACATTCGGGGTCGACTGGCCCGCAACGTGAACCTTAGACTTCCCCACTGTGTGAGCAGTTTGGAGAATTGTGACTGGGACCCCAGGCGACCCTGACCAATTCCCTTACATGGATTCATGGGTAGAGATTGCTCAGACCATGCCCCCTTGGGTCCGGTTCTGTGCTAATAAGGGACAGAGCAGGATTTTTGTGGCCCAAAGGACCAGAGACTCCAAAGTGTCCAAACCCATCTATCAGGAAGCTCCTGAAGAGGATCCACCACCACCGCCCTACTGTTAGATCCGGTTCCCCTCGGCGTCAGGAACAGAGAGGCAGAGTCACCGAGGCTGCAAATGGCAAAGGAGTTTATTGGCTAGTTCAAGCTAGGGTCCAAGTCCCAGAGCACCAACGCAGTGGCCTCTCCTGTGAACCAGGACAGGACCCTGCCCTGGGGTAAAAGTTAAGCTTTTATACCTTTTTTTGTTTTACACACGACACAGGTTTCACACGACGCGCTGGGCACACCTTCCCCCCTCCCCTCCTTAGTTCATTGGTTCCTTTAAAAGTGGCTGATCGTGTTGGCTCCTGATTGGTTCCTTTAAAAGTGGCTCCAAACCTCGGGATTTTCGCGCCAGCGCCAGTTGCGGTCAGCGTCATTTCGGGGAAAAGGCGGCGTCATTTCGGGGAAACCGAAACTTAGGCCTACTCCAGGAAGTTCAGCCTGTCATGGAGTCACTCTGGCTCTTGTTCCTGTTTTTCATTCTGATTAACTATATTTAACAAACAACTAAAAGCAAGCACGGTCACAGAAGCAAATAGCATCAGTTAGAATCAGAGAGAGCACATTTTTCTCTAATCTCAAACAATTTGTCTCACACAAAGCTAAGTACATTCTCCTACAATCAATTCCTGTTTTTCACTACAACCCTACCGTGACACCTCCTGAAGTACCCTCGAATCCACCAGACACCCCGCCACCGTCAGTCTCCCTGTCGCCAGTTCTGGACCAACCTGGTGCCGACAGTCCCATCACCCGCCCGCTACGGTCAGCTCAGGCCCCAACTTCAGCCCTCCAGATGCCCCTGCGTGGGGTGTGAGGTCCGACGCAGGTTACGGACGATGGGTCCGTTCAGCCAGGCCAGCCAGTCCTGTACTACCAGCCGTTCTCCACCACTGACCTTCTGAACTGGAAGCACCACACCCTGCCATACTCTGAAAAACCTCAGGCCTTCGTTGACCTCCTGGAATCCATCTTTCAGACCCACCATCCCACTTGGGAAGACTGCCGCCAGCTCCTTCTGACCCTTTTTAACACGGAAGAATGATGCTGGATTGTAGCTGGGACCTGGAGGTGGCTCCAGGACCAGGCTCCAGCAGGGACCTTGGACGGGGAGCAGTGGGCACAGAGAGCAGCACCTGAGACCAATCTGGATTGGGATTTCAACTCCCCGAGTGGACGAGAGGCACTTGGAAGGTATCAGGAAGCTCTCTTCCATGGGGTCCGGGAGGGAACCAGAAAACCAACCAACAGGAACAGAGTTGCTCTGATCATCCAGAAGCCGGAGGAATCACCGAGCGAATTCTACGAGCACCTTTGTGACACCTACCGAGTCTACACACCGTTTGATCCAGAGGCGGCTGAAAATCGGCAGATGGTGAATGCCACATTTGTTGGGCAGTCCTATACTGACGTCTGACGGAAACTCCAGAAACTTGACAGGTTTGCAGGAATGAACATCACGCAGCTGATGGAAGTGGCCCAGAAGGTCTATGTTAATCGAGACTAGACTGCCCAGAGGGAGAATGACAAGAAAATGAAACAGAAAGCTGCTCTCCTGGCCGCTGCCCTTGGAAGACTTGACTCAGCCAAGAGAGCTTGCCCGCCACGGAAAGGAGGACCCAGGAGACGAGGGACCCTGAAGCCTGACCAGTGCGCCTATTGTAAGGAGTTTGGTCACTGGAAGCATGAATGCCACAACAAAAGAAACCACCCACCGCCAAACAGGAACCTGCCCAGGGGCTTCCAGCAGGAGCCGGAGACCCAGGACCTCATTGGTCTCGCTGGGATCGACTCGGAATAGGACCGACCGGATTCCCTGACTCTTGGCCCCCGGGAGCCCACGATTGTAATGGAAGTGGGGGGCTGACCAATAACGTTCATGGTGGACACTAGGACAGAACACTTGGTGGTAACAACCCTGGTGGCTCCACTTACAAAGCGGAAAACCACTACTATTGTGGGAGCTACTGGAGCTCAAGTAGCTCGACCCTTCTGCCAATCCCGAATATGCCAGATGGGGGGCCCACCAGATAAGACATGAATTCCTATACATACCGGACTGCCCGTTCCCCTCCTAGGTCCAGATCTCCTGAGCAAACTGGAAGCCCAGATCACCTTCCAACTGGAAGAGACCGCGAGCCTCATGCTCGGCACCCCAGAGACTCTCATAATGGCGGTCGCCCTGGCCTGGGAATCAGAATGGAAGCTACGTGAGGAAGCCAAAGAGGAACAGAACCCACCTGACTTCCGGCAGGATTTTCTGTTGGTCTGGGCGGAGGACAACCTAATACACTGCACTGGGATAGCAAGTGCTTATAATGGATTTAGGGAATGCATTAATGGTGATTTATATTGCACAACTTCTGATTTATGAGAGTAGGCAAAGTTAAATTATGCTTTACTTTGTAATTATGGCTATTTTAAATTATTGTATTTTGCTGAGCAAATAATCTATTTATTCATTTGTTCGTGTTAAAAAATCTAGGTTTTTTTTTAAATGGAGCAAATACAGGGTATACTTGATTAATTCACTTGCCTTAGCTTTGATGCTAAAGCTTTAAGAATTTTTATGAGTCTCTCTTCCCACCCAAAATTGGGTGTTTACCACTTTCTTTCCCCTTCTAACGTTATTAACACATTCTT
>NW_012151507.1:7063021-7078903 GCF_000956105.1 Propithecus coquereli | reverse complement strand
TAGAAAAGAAAGAGGCCATTTTCTTGCAAACATTTTCCTTTGTAAATTCTATTTCTGTTTGTGTTTTCATTAAAGAGAGTGGCCTGAAAAACAATAATGAAGATTTAATCTCTCTTTAGCTAAATATGCCTTGGCCTGCTGCACACCTGAAGGAGGGACACTCCAGGGAAATATAGATAAGAAGCAAAGTGTTGATGAGTCAGCCTGTAGCACACTTTCTCTGCATTGATACTAAATCAAAGCTCCAGTTAATAACTAGGTCTGTTTTGCTGCTCAAGTACTTGCCTTGGGAGTGACTGTAAGATTGACGGTGTAGCTATTAATAGACTCTAACACCTCCTTCTTTTTATGGTGGGGTTTATTGCAAAAGTCCAAATGTTGCTTGTGGAAACCTAGATAAGTCATTATTTTCTTACTGAAACTCCGTTGATGGTTTTAGTTAAATAAAAAATGATGCTTCCTTTCCTGATCTAAACTATTTGACTGGGTTGTTGATACATCAAGTTGTGCCAAGCCTGGTCTTCCCCACGAAGGCTGTGCGTTGCTGGTCCTTCAGGTGATTCATCTACTATATACGCATAAAAATTATAGTTCACATGGTTGTTGTAAGAGTTAATTAATGTTTGCTCTGTACTTTATGATCCTCAGATGAAAGGCACTAAGGAAGTGCAGTGTCTATATAAAATAATAACACCAGTATACATTATAAAGAAGGTTGGGATCTTTCTGAATGAAGTGTAGAGTATTAACTTCGATTTATCTTTATTAGTGTTTACAGAAGAATCAAACAATATTTGGAGGAAAATAATTAAACTCAAGATAGTTTCAAGTGTACATGTAACTGAAAAAAAAGATAGTATCCAATAATTCTATTGTAGAATAAGGAAATACAGCCTTTTTGCTTTGGGACACCTAAATATCAAAAAGGAAAAAGAAAGAATTGAAAAGAAAAGAAAAAGTATATGCTCAATGTTCAAAGAAGGCAGCCTAAAAACAATAATGAAGACTCTTGATTCCTGAGATTCTTTCCCCATTGAGATAAGCATTTATTAACTGGTCAAAAAGAGTCTATCAGAAATATTTGACCTGAGTTTACTCCTCATAGTTTTACAGGTGGATGGGAGAAGACAATGTAAAGAAAGAGAAGGGAGGAAGAGAAAATTGGGTAAACATAAATACCAGTGGGCACAGGAGAAACTCAAGAGTTATTTTGAATCCATCCTTCTATTTCACTCCTCCTAATAAATAATACAGACCTAATAATATTTGCTTCCAAATATTAGCTCTTCCTGTCCATTCCCCTCTGCCTCTCTACAGTTGAGTCCCTCAGCATGTCAGATATGAATTCCCATAGTAACCCCCTGGCTGTGCTCCCTGAACACACTCTCCCCTTGTATACCAAACTTGTCATACCCAAATCCCCTCCCTGTCTCTGAAGGTCTGCTGTTATGCGGCCTCACTGCACCTACCCTGCAGTGAGTCTATTTGGTTGCATTGTTGTCCTTGGAAGTACACCCCCCTTCATAATTTTTATACCACTGGGCCATCCTATCCTTCCTGTTTACCAACATAAATTTAACCCATTGTTAAGGTTTCTAATCAATGACCTACACCAGCTCTAAGTAATCTTTATCTTTTCTGATCGCTTTGGCTTCTGGGAACCTAGAGTTTGTATTACAAACTTTCATATTTGCTATTCTTAGTTACCTACGGAATGAGGCTGCAACCTACTCGCTGGCAAGGACTGTTCTTTATACATATTTTGTGTCTCACGGACTGAAGCCACCTACAGAGCTGCATGAATGTGGGTAAGATTTTTCTTTTCTAACATTCAGAGAGCTACTGAGACAAATGCTGGACATGACCATCCAGCCCTGAAATGTGGATAAAGAATTCAGTCTGAGAACAAGGACCATCAGGTTGTGTCCTCTGGTATAGGAGAAGGAATATTTAATTGGCCATGCCCAAAGCCTAAAGGAAATACAGGTTGAGTCTCCCTTATCCAAAATGCTTGGGACCAGAAATGTTTCAGGTTTCAGATTTTCTTGCAGTTTAGAATATTTGCATACACATGATGAGATATTTTTGGGATGAGATCCACGTCTAAACACAAAATTTATTTATGTTTCATACCCACCTTATACGCATAGCCCAAAGGTAATTTTTACAACATTTTTAAGAATTTTATGCATGAAACAAAGTTTGTGTACACTGGACTATCAGAAAGCAAAGGTGTCACTATCTCAGTTACTCATGTGGACAATCTGTGGCTATATGGCATCACCATCATTCCAGACTCTGAATTTATATGCTATCAATAAGCAATAATTTTCTTATGCTTATTTACACGTAAGTAAATCACACAGAAGTGGGAGGGTCCTTTTTCCTTTGGGGACCGTGAATAAACTGTGTTACATATCTGTGTTTTGAATGCAACCCATTACATGAGGCCAGGTGTGGAATTTGGCATCATGTTGGCACTCCAAAAGTTTCAGATTATGGAGCCCTTCACGTTTTAGATTTTTGGATCGGGGATGCTCACCCTGTATTGCCTCTCAAATTTTCTATTCCCGTTGCTACAATTCCACTCTCACTAATAAACTCCCTGGTTTTCCAAGTTCCCTGATAGCAGAAAGAGTGAGTCCCAGATACGGCGGCGTAAGAGTTTCCAGACACTGGAAAGGAATGTGCCTCATGACATTTTGGCTATTACATCAGTATCCTGTGAGTTTGTTCAGTGTGAATTGCCTTTAAGGCATTCATTATCTCTGGGGGGGGGGGAGTTAATTGAGAAAATCCTGTTTCTGAATCTCCAAAGCTGAGGAGCAGTCACCAGGCAATGGTGATCTTGCCAAGTAGTCTGCCAAGGAGAGCCTGCCAGAGCAGTCAGCCCTGAAGCCATACTTCCACCCAGTACCCCCCAACTGTTACTCACTTCCACTTTTCAAACTGTCTGACCCGATTTGGGCTACAACAGAGAAGCCATATCGTGCAGTGGTCAAGAGAGCGGACTTTAGAGCTGGTGGTTTGAGTCATGACTCTATTATTCATTGTCACCTTGGGCAAGCAGCCAACCCTTCTGTGCCAGTTTCCTCATATGAAATAGGATGCTAACTGCACCTGTCTCACAAGGATGTCATGAGGACCTGATATATGGAAAATGATTCAGATAGGGCCCAGCTCATAAGTGCTCAATAAATAACAATTAGGCAGAAAGCAAGTTCCAGGTAGGACTATGACAAAACCAGTTTGACCCATTTTGGTAAATGTCTCATTTTGGTAAACTATGAAGAATAACTGGTAGAACTTGTTGAAATTTTGTGAATATTTGTTACTTCCCCATTTTGTCAATTTCTTTTGACTATAAATTGTTTCCCCACAGCAACTAGCGGTGATTTCTTAAAAAGAAAAAGGGCATCCGGGCTTTTTGTCTGAGGTCATTAAAGAGGGTTAGAGAAGGGCGAAGAGAGTTTGTCAGACAGCCGTGGGAGGAGAGTCATAGACGGTGTGGTGGTGACGAGGAAGGACAAAGGGACGCAGGGCAAATTGCACAAACCTGAGAGGATAGAGAGGTGTCAGAGCTGTTTCTGGACCTTAAGAAATGTTTCACGATTTCCACATGAATAAGAGCTTCTGACTTAACCAAACGTTGGCCCAATACTTAGTCTACAAAGAGACAGTCTCCAATCCTTCAGTAGATAAAGTTGTTTATAATATTATGCAAGTAAGCTCTTGATTAATACCCAAGAATGTGCTTTTTTGTGGACTTTTTCCTAGGGTACTAAAATACACTGTATCCAATATATTCTTTGGGTGACTTAGAATACTGATAAATTTTTTAAAAAATTCACTCCAACCTTCAACAAACATTTCTTAGTCCTCAACATCTTATGAAGGTTCGAAACTGAACCAATCTTTTGGTTTGATTCCAAAATTTCCACTAAGTATACTCGAAAATATGTTTTTGCATACCCATCAATATTGGGTGATTTTTCCTCCTACTCTCTGGCAGCACAGGCTAAGAGCGCAGATTCGGGAGCTGATTACCAAGGCTCAATTCT
The DNA here is from genome assembly GCF_000956105.1 of Propithecus coquereli. Taxonomy (NCBI): domain Eukaryota; kingdom Metazoa; phylum Chordata; class Mammalia; order Primates; family Indriidae; genus Propithecus; species Propithecus coquereli. Next base: position 7,074,842 of record NW_012151507.1, on the reverse strand, counting down.
CAGCTCTACCACTCTTGATGGGTGACTTCTGAGCAAGTAACTTAATTTCTCTTTCCTGCATTTCCTCATTTGTAAAATGGTAATCGTAACAATAATGCCAATTTATAAGACCGTTGTAAGAATTTAAATGTTAGTATATTTAGAACAATGTGCGACACATAGTAAACACTAAAAATGAGTTGCTATTGTTACTTTTATTGTTGTTATGTCTAAAAATGATTTTCAATACACCTTACCTAAAAGGCAAAGTGTGGGGAGCATATGATTTAAGAAGGCACTATAGTATATGACAGTAAGCGTAGATTTAGCGCAGCAGAATGGAAGTTTCCTGTGATCTTGGTGGAGTTCTTAATCAAGGTCCCCATTTCTCCAACTACAAAGATGGGCACATGACACAGGCTGGGTCAATCCTTCCTTTCCTGGACTTTCCTGCTTGTGCTGAGGATGGAGGTGGAAGTGGGGAAAAGCCTCTCTTGCTTTTGCATTATGAACTATAAGAATGTGGGCCTGGGACTACCAGCCATATTATTCCTCCCTGTTCTGCTAGAAGGAAACGATGCCATCAAAGAGTGGCAAATAATCCCAAGAGATGCAGAAAGAACTAATTTCTCCCTGCCTAAATAATCCAACATAGTTACATGAGCTGATACCCTCACTCTTTTACAAAAACTAGTTTGAGTTGGGCTTCTTCACACACACACACACACACACACACACACACACACGCAGTCTTGGACTTTCCAGCACTACTGTAATTTCAAACATTCCATTTTATTGTTCCCACAAGTAATATTACTATAATAATGACAGCTACCACATATACCAATTTATATGTGCCAGGCACTGTTTTAAGCATTTTATATGTTGTAACAGCAACCTTATGAAGTAGGTATTATCATTGTCATTGCTTGACAAATGAGGGAAGTGAGAAAGATATTAGCTAATTTGTGCAAGACCACATAGATAGCAAGTGGAAATAGGATTTGAATCAAGGTGATCTGAATCGAATCCATGCTTTCTGTGCCTAACCATCTGTCAAATGGTCACTGATTGTAGATGTTGGTAGGAATTATACTCTCCACAGTGCACACTAAGGAGGAGATAGAAAGTGGCCCATACAATACATGTGTACAAATTTGATGGCAAGAAAGAGGAAATGACAAATAGGCCTATTATAGTCCTTTATCTACTAAACAGAAAGCGTGTCAGAAAATTGCAGTAATCAAAGATTCTCCAATTTAGGTTAGATCCTTAGATATTATTCTCCCAAATTCCATTAGCTCCCCATGTTCTTTTATGTTCTCTAACCCTTTTCCAACTTTAGAGAAGAGTATTGGGACAATTTTCATTCATCTCTGGGATTCTTGAAACATAGTCTCCATTTGATACCTCTAGTTTATCTCGTTTTTATTCTGGATCCTGTTGCATTCTTGCTTAATTGCCACTCCCTCCTCGTTTTGAAATGGCCCTGGAAAAAGTCATCAATGGTCTTGCTAGGTCCATTGGTCTTGCCTTAGCAAATATGTTACTTGACAGATACTTCTGTGGTTTTTTTTATACTGTGTACCTAGCCTTCCTTGAAACCATCTCCCTGGTGTTAGGCCATCATCCCTCCTCTTTCCCTTCTTACATTCTGAGTATTTCTAAAAATCTCTTTGCAACATCCTTTTCCTTTTTACCGTTAAGTAACGATGTTCCTATTCAACTTTCCAAACTCGTGCCAAAGTTATTTCTTCCAGACAGCCTTCCCTGTCCCCTACTTCCATAGTGTTCATCTGGTCTATATTTGTACTTTGCCCATACTTTTGTTACCCTTCTTGTGCTGTGCTATTATTTATTTGCTACTTATATCCCTTATCCTTTGGGCTGAAAATTCCTTGTGGGCAAAGGATGATGCTTTATTCATCTCTGTATCCCCAGCATTTAGCAAATTTTTGCCACAGAGCAGTTTCCCAATAAGTGTTTCTGAACAAAGGAGTGGGTTTATCTGCTTTTTGGTTGTGGAATATCTACCTATTATGACTCAACTTGATCTTTCTTCTGTGAAACAGGAAAGTCATTATCACCAAAGATGCCCAGAAATGTGATTTCCCATGTAAGGGGAAGAACACCGGATACCCAGCACTGAACATCTGATACCTAGTATATCTGGACATGTCTATTTTCCTACTAAACAAATCACTGGTGGTTTGTATATGCGTGTGTGTTTATAGGGAATTAGAGAACACAAAAATCAAAACACCTAACTCTGTCACTTACACCAGTGACCTTTGGCAAGTTATTTAGCTAATCTGAAGCTTGCATGTCTTTTTCTTTTTTGAGACAGGGTCCTGCTCTGCTGTCCGGACTAGAGTGCAGTGGCATCATCACAGCTCACTGCAACCTCAAAATCCTGAGCTCGAGCGATTCTCCTGCCTCAGCCTCCTGAGTTGCTGGGACTACAGGTGTGTACCACCATATCCAGCTAATTTTTCTATTTTTTGTAGAAACAGGGTCTCGCTCTTGCTCGGGCTAGTCTCAAACTCCTGGCCTCAATTGATCCTCCCAACTCAGCCTCCCAAAGGGCTAGGATTACAGGCATGAGCCACCATACTTGGCCACCAGGGAAATTTTTAAAAAGAAGATAAAGACAGATCTTAGTCTGGAATCTCAGCCATCCAGGAAAACAGGAAATGGCAAGATCACTGGATCACACTTCTCCCCCATCTGCCAGACACCTGATAAATGTTATTACTATATATGCACTTAAGTATTGTTCAGTTAATACCAATTTGATGGAGAGTACATGTGGTGTTTGTTTTTCCTTTCTTGTGATATTTCACTTAGTAGAATGGGTTCCAGCTCTATCCAGGATAATACAAGAGGTGATAGATCACCATTGTTTTTTTGTGGCTGAGTAGAACTCCATGGTATACACATACCACATTTGATTAATCCACTGATGTATTGATGGGCACTTGGGTTGTTTCCACATCTTTGCGATTGTGAATTGTGCTGCTATAAACATTCTAGTGCAGATGTCTTTTTTATAGAATGTCTTTTGTTCTTTGGATAGATGCCCAGTAATGGGATTGCTGGATCAAATGGTAGGTCTACTTGTATCTCTTTGAGGTATCTCCATATTGCTTTCCACAGAGGTTGTACTAGTTTGCAGTCTCACCAGCAGTGTATGAGTGTTCCTATCGCTCCACAACCACACCAACATTTATTGTTTTGGGACTTTTTGATAAAGGCCATTCTCATTTAAGATAAGTGATATCTCATTGTGGTTTTGATTTGCATTTCCCTGATGATTAGAGATGTTGAGCAATTTTTCGTATGTTTGTTAGCCATTAGTCTGTCTTCTTTTGAAAAGTTTCTGTTCATGTCCTTTGCCCACTTTTTGATAGGGTTGTTTGATTTTTTCTTGCTGATTTTCCTGAGTTCTATATAGATTCTAGTTATCATCCCTTTATCGGATGTGTAACATGTGAATATTTTCTCCCATTCTATACGTTGTCTGTTTGCTCTCATGATAGTTTCCATGGCTGTGCAGAAGCTTTTTAATTTGATCAGGTACCATTTATTTTTCTTGTTGCTGTGATTGCTTTTGGGGTCTTCTTCATAAATTCTTTGCCTAGGCCAATGTCTGTAAGAGTTTCTCCAACATTTTCTTCTAGAATTCTTATAGTTTCATGCCTTAGGTTTAAGTCTGTTATCCACCGTGAGTTAATTTTTGTGAGAGCTGAAAGGTGAGAATTCTATTTCAGTCTTCTACATGTGGCTATCCAGTTTTCCCAGCACCATTTATTGAATAAGGATTCTTTTCCCCCGCGTATGTTTTTGTCTGCTGTGTGAAAGATTAGTTGGCTATATGAGGATGGTTTTTTGTTTGTTTGATTGTTTTGAGACAGAGTCTCTCTCTATTGCCCAGGCTAGAGTGCCATGGCATCAGGAGGATGGTTTTATATCTGGGTTCTCAGTTCTGTTCCATTGGTCTATGTCTCTGTTCTTGCACCAGTACCATGCTGTTTTAGTTACTATAGTCTTGTAGTAAAGCTTGAAGTCTGATAAATTGATGCCTCCCACTTTGTTCTTTTTGCTTAAGATTGCATTTGCTATATGGGGTCTTCTCTGATTCCATACGAAACATAGAATTATTTTTTCTATATCTATGAAAAATGATGTCGGTATTTTAATAGGAATTGCATTGAATCTGTAGATCACTTTGGGTAGTATAGACGTTTTAACAATGTTGATTCTGCCGACCCACAAGCATGATATGGTTTTCCACCTATTTACATCCTCCGCTATTTCCTTCCTTAGTGTTTCATAGTTCTCCCTATAGAGGTCTTTTACCTCCTTAGTTAAATATATTCCTAGGTACTTTATTTTCTTTGTTGCTATTATGAAGGGTATTGAGTCTTTGATTTGGTTCTCATTTTGGCTGTTGTTGGCGTATAGGAATGCTACTGATTTCTGTATATTGATTTTGTAACCTGAGACTTTGCTGAATTTGTTTATCAATTCCAGTAGTCTCATAGCAGAATCTTTGGGGTTTTCTAGATATAAGATCATATCATCAGCAAAGAGCGATAGTTTGACCTCTTGTGACCCCATTTGGATGCCCTTGATTTGCTTCTTTTGTCTGATTGCTCTGGCTAGGACTTCCAGCACTATGTTGAACAGAAGTGGTGATAGTGGGCAACCTTGTCTGGTTCCAGTTCTAAGTGGGAATGCTTTCAACTTTTCCCCATTCCGTATGATGTTGGCTGTGGGTTTGTAATATATGGTTTGTATCATTTTTAGGTAAGTCCTGTCTATGCCTATTTTGTTAAGCATTCTTACCATTAAAAAATGTTGAATTTTGTCGTCTGCTTTTTCTGTGTCTATTGAGAGGATCATACGCTCTTTGTTTTTGCTTCTATTTATGTGGTGAATTATATTTACTGATTTGGGTATGTTGAACCATCCCTGCATCTCTGGGATGAAGCCCACTTGGTCATGATGGATTATTTTTTTGATAAGCATCTGAATTTGGTTTGCTAGGATTTTGTTGAGAATTTTTGCATCTATATTCACAAAGGATATTGGTCTGTAGTTTTCTTTTCTTGTTTCGTCCTTTCCTGGTTTGGGTATCAGGGTGATGTTGGCTTTATAAAATGTGTTGGGGAGGATTCCTTCCTTCTCAATGTTGTGGCATAATTTCTTCAGGATAGGCACCGGTTCTTCTTTGTAGGTCTGGTAAAATTCAGGTGTGAAACCATCTGGTCTGGGACTTTCCTTTTTAGGAAAGTTTTTTATTGTTGTTTCAATTTCGATACTTGATATTAGTCTGTTCAGGAATTCTATTTCTTCCTGATTGAGCCTAGGGAGGCTGTGTGCTTCTAAGAATTTGTCCATTTCCTACACATTTTCCAGTTTATGTACATAGAGGTTTTTGTAGTATTCATAGATGATATTTTGTATTTCTGTGGCATCAGTTATAATTTCTCCTTTTTCATTCCTGATGGAGCTTATTAGAGTTCTTTCTTTTCTCCTTCTAGTTAAGGTAGCCAGAGGCATGTCAATTTCGTTTATTGTTTCAAAGAACCGACTTTTTGTTTTACTAATCTTCTGTATAGTTTTTTTATTATCAATTTCATTTAGTTCTGCTCTGATCTTTGTTATTTCTTTTCTTCTGCTGGGTTTGGGGTCAGTTTTCTCATCCTTTTCCAGTTCTTTGAGATGATTCATTAGATTTTTTATTTGTGATCTTTCTGTCTTTTGGATGTAGGCATTTATGGATATAAATTTTCCTCTCAGGATGGCTTTAGCTGTGTCCCACAAGTTTTGATGACTTGTGTCTCCTTTGTCATTTAGTTCAAAGAATCTTTTGATTTCCATCTTGATTTCCTCCTTAATGAAATAATCATTGAGCTGAAGGCTGTTTAGTTTCCATGACTTTGTGTAGAGATGAGTTTCTGTTGGAGTTGATTTCTAATTTTATTCCACTGTGGTCTGAGAAGATGCATGGTATAATTTCTTTTTTTTTTTTTAATTGTTTGATACATGCTTTGTGGCCTAGGATATGGTCAATCTTAGAGAATGTCCCATGAGCTAATGAGAAAAATGTATATTCAGTGGTTTTAGGTAGAATGTTCTGTAAATGTCAGTCAGGTCCATTTGTTCTAGAGTTCTGTTTAAGTCCATTGTTTCTTTGTTAATTTTCTGTTTGGAGGATCTGTCCTGTTCTGTCAGAGGGGTGTTGAGGTCTCTGGCTATTGTGGTGTTGCTGTTTATCATTTTGTTTAGATCAAGTAGAATTTGCTTTATGAATCTGGGTGCACCTGAGTTAGGTACATAAATATTTAGAATTGTTATGTCTTCTTGTTGAATTTTACCCTTCACCATCATATAGTGACCCTCTTTGTCTTTCCTTACTTTTGTTGATTTGGAGACTAAGTTATCTCAAATTAGAACTGCCAGGCCAGCTTTATTTTGGCCTCTGTTTGCTCGAAATATTGTTTTCCATCCCTTCACCTTGAGTCTGAATCCATACTTGTGGGTTAGATGTGTTTCCTGAAGACAATAGATACTTGGCTTGTGTGTATTTATCCATTCAGCCATCCTACGTCTCTTTAGTGGGCAGTTCAAGCCATTCACATTTATTGAGAAAATTGATAAGTGGGGCAAATTTCTGTTCATCCTGTTGAGTTGAACTTTGTTACTTTGTTTTCTCTCTTGAGCCATTGTGGCATCTGGCCTTTGACCTTTAGCTTTTGGATGATTTTACATTCATGAATGTTTATTGTGCTGATCCGTGCATAACACTCTTTTGAGTACTTCCTGGAGGGCAGGTCTTTTCTTGTTGAATTCTCTCAGTCTTTGCTTCTCTGAGAAGGTCTTTATTTCTCCTTTATATACAAAACTTAGTTTTTCAGGGTATAAGATTCTAGGCTGGGCATTATTCCGTTTGCTAAGAGTGAAAATGGGGTCCCAGTCTCTTTTTGCTTGTAAGGTTACAGTTGAGAAGTCTGACATTATTCAGATGAGTTTTCTTTTCTAGGTTACCTGCTTCTTTTGCCTTACAACTCACAGGAGGGCCTCTTTAGTGGTTAGTTTGGTCAGTCTGATGACTGTGTGTGGGGTGTCTTCCTGTTTGTGATGAATCTCCCAGGAGTCCTTTGAGTTGCTTGTACCTGGATATCTAGATTTTTAGCAAGATCTGGAAAATTTTCCTCTGTTATTTCCTCAAACAGCTTATCCAACCCTTGTGCATTTTCTTCTTTGCCCTCAGGGATGCCTATGATTCTCACGTTAGGCCTCCTCACATAATCCCACATTTCTTGTCGGCTTTCCTCTTTTCTCTTATTTCTCTGCTCTATCTCTGTGACTGATTTATTTAATTGAAAGGTGTTATCTTCAATCCCTGAGATACTTTCTTCTGTTTGATCTACCCTGTTCTCAAGGCTTTCCACTGTGTTTTGTAATTCCTTGTATAAATTCTTCATTTCCAGGAGTTTCGTTTGATTTTTCTTTAATATTTCAATTTCTTTAGTGAATTTTTCTTCTAAGTCCTAGATTTTTTTTGTGGTTTCTTTGTGTTGGTTATCCATTTTTTCTTGCATATCATTGAGTTTTCTTACAATCCATGTTCAAAATTCTTCTGTCATTTTAGTGTTCTGAATTTGGTTGATGTCCATTTCTAGAGAGCTGGTGTTCCCCTTTGGGGGTGTGTTTTCCATTTGATTCTTCATAATTCCAGAGATTTTTTGCTGATTCCTTCCCCCCTAGATCAGCTGTTGCTTCTTACCTTTAGATTTTCCTTTGGACAATGACACGCATTGTTTAGTCTCTGAGCCAGTAGGTGGCATTTTTGGGTGAGATTTGACCACACCCTTTATGATGGGTTAGTAGATGCAGTAAAACAGTGTACAGAATCACCTCCCTGTCAGTAGTTGCCACTTGCTGGGAATAGTAGGCTGCAGTGTTGTTTTGGGGTCCTGTAACCAGCTCTTGTTCTTCTGGAAAGGCACGCTAGTGCCTCAGGTGGTGGGTGGGGCCCTGGGACTTCCAGGTGTGTTCTTATTCTCCACCTCAGTGGGGGCAGGGCAGGGAGTGAGTCTGGGCGGAGCTGGGTTGGGTGAGCCTGCTTTCAAGCTCCACAAATGCTGTTAGCAGGGGTCAAAGTTCTGTTCTCTTTTTCTGGGCAAAGCTGCAAGGGAGGGACTGAAATGGCCCCAGTCAGCTGAAAAGTCTACGTGTGGGGGTGGGGCTGTCTGAGATCTGTAGTGTGGAGCAGGTCTTGCTCCTTTCCATCCTCCCCTATTCTGCAGTTTCTCCCGGGCCTCTGCCAGCAAGGACGACCTCAAGCCAGTGGATCTCCCCTGGCTGTTATGTGGCCAGGAGGTTCCCTGCCCAGGATCACAGCCTGAGCTGGGTGTACAGCCCACTCGTGGGAGGAGGGTTGCCACTCAAGCACGCTGATCTGCCCCAAAGGCACACACACCTCAGTAGGCTCATTCATAAATATCCCTTCTGTGCAATGCATTCAAGACCTGGGTGTACGGGATGTGGTCTGCAGGCCTGTCCCCTGGGCCCTGGAGATCAACCCCTGACCTTGCCAGGGAGAGGAATGCTAGTCTCAAGTCACCCACGGGGTGCCCAAGCTGGATAGATGTCTCTCCGCTTCAGGATTTGCCCCACTCTCTGGGAGTCAGCAAGCAAGCAGCACCTGGGAGGGCTGGCGGGTAGAGAGCTCACAGTCTGAGTACCCCTCAGTCTGCTGTAGGACCCCAAAAGGAAGGTCCCATTCCCCACAAATGTCCTTGGGTGGTGGCTAAATTGTCTCTCTCGGCAGCCACGGGTAGGGAAGGGGAACGGGAGAATGAAGCAATATGGCGCCTGCCAATCAGCTGGGGTCTGCGGGCCATGAGGTGCCCGAGGGAGCTGGGAGCCTGGTGCCCTGTCCGCAAGAAGCTCTCTGCTTACTGGCTGCGGCTGTCTCTGGGCTGGTGTGGGCAGGTCTCTCCAACTGCTCAGGAGCCCACCAGCAGTCGGAGCTGCAAGGGAGGGGAAATTTAACCTCTCTACCTGCCCTTGTCGCTGTTCTCCAAGCCTCTCAGGGGGCCTTTCTCCTTCCAGTTATCGGCAACTTCTTCCCATGGAATCTCCTGTAGTTTCAGGCACCTTTCCTTCCAACCCTAGTCCGATCTATGTTTGTCTGCCTGTTTATTTTTTTTCACTTCCTTCTAAAATCTGTCTTTCTTGCAGAAAAACACTCTGGCTGCTGGTTTTTCTCATCCACCATCTTGCTTCTCAAGGATATACTTATACTAAAATATTATAGTTTATCTGAAATACGAATTTTAGATATATATTTGAAATGTAAATTATATGACATCATATACAATATTGGGAAAACTTATCTTAAAGTTCAAAATTTCTACTTTCACTTCCAAGGTCTACCTGCCTACTTCTGCAGCATGTTCTTTGGTAGGCTTCCTCTGAATTTCTGTGTTTTTTCCAGCCAAACTGGATTTTTATTAGTTCCTTGAACACACCATGCCTCTTCCTGCCTCAGAGATTTTGCACATGCCGTCCTCTGCCTGAAACATTTTGCCCCCTGTGTTTGCCTAGTTAATTCCTACTTATCCTTTGGCTTCAGCTTAAATGTCACTTTCTTAAGGAACCTTCTCTGTTCATGTCAGACTAGGTTAGTTAAACATCCCATGTACTTTGGCCTTCAGGACATTTAACAGACTTGTGGTCATTTAATTATTTATAATTATCCTATCTTCCCTGCTAAACTGTAACTCCTGAGGCAGAGACCCTGTCTGTCTTCTTCACTGCTATATCAACATAGCACAGGGTTTGTGGTGTTAGCACATAACAGGTTATCAAATATTTGTTGTAATTGTTTCTGATAAGGTGAATGCAAATTAACTTTGTTCTGTGATTTTCGTATCATCACTTGAGAACATCTGTTTTTGTTTTGTTTTGTTTTGTTTTTGAGACAGAGTCTCATTCTGTTGCCCGGGCTAGAGTGCCATGGCATCAGCCTAGCTCACAGCAACCTCAAACTCCTGGGGTCAAGTGATCCTCCTGCCTCAGCCTCCCGAGTAGCTGGGACTACAGGCGCGCACCACCATGCCGGCTAATTTTTTTTTTCCATTTTTAGTTGTTTGGCTAATTGCTTTCTATTCATAGTAGAGACGCGGTCTCGCCCTTGCTCAGGCTGGTCTCGGACTCCTGAGCTTAAGCAATCCTCCCACCTCGGCCTACCAGAGTGCTAGGATTACAGGCGTGAGCCACCGTGCCTGGCTGAGAACATCTTTGTCTCAGATGTTGCAGAAACAAGGTTAAGAATCCCTGCAGAAAAGAACTATAAATGAACATTTCAATTGTGATAGTTAAAATATTTTTGTAAAAATTTAAAAAAGAATCCTTTTCCATGTAATTTTGGCAAGGAAGTCTTTGATTCCCCCAGATGAAATGCTTGATTAGAAAAATTCTTCTTAGCAAAAGGAATTCAAGAAAAAAAAATAAGTACTTTGCATTTGTAATAATTTTTAGCTGAAAGAGAGATTTATATGGTGACTTTCCCCTTGGGAAATTTGTGCAATATTAGTTTTTAAAGTAGACACTAAACATTTTCAGCAGATGAGTAAAAAATTCAAATCGAAAACTTGAGAGGAGTGCTTATTTGGGGGGAATAATGAATCAAGTGAGTTAATAGAAGGAAACATGTAATTTAGGGTATGTTCCCTTCAGTTTAAATGAAATGGATAGAGATGTACCATTAAGTTTTGAGACTCTGATGACCAGAGTCATAAAAATCAGGGCAAGAGAAAGAAAGAACATGGATAATTCCTTTAAACTGAGTGAAGGGTGACTACATGAGAAATGGGAAAACTGAATATTTCTACAATCCTTGATTTCTACACTCTACTCCTTATATGTTAAATTTTATTATCTCAGTGGCTAATTGCAGCGGAAAGGGAATTTACTGGAAGAAATTTGAGTAGCTCAGTTTTGAAGGTCAGGAGTTGAAGGAACCTAAATAGCCAGAACCACAGCGAAAGTCAGCCTTGAAATGGCCTGGTAAGGATACCGCTACCCTTGCCAGTGGATGTTGGACACCACCCCAGGGATTGCTGCTGTCACTCTCACGTCCCACTAGACTCTGGGTACCACAGCTGCCAGTGAAATGAATTATACTTAATTGTGTGTAATTTATTCCAGATTCAAAGTCCCAATTAAGAGCATATAGTTGACCAAGTTTAGATCATCTTCCCTCACCCTCGCTGGGTATATGTTGGGTATAGGGGGTAAGGGGGATCTAGGAAAGTATCTGGACTTTCCGGCCCCTGCAGTGGGAGAAGAGATCCTGCCACCCACTGAAACTCCCAAATGGAGAATTCCCAAACAGTGGAAGGATGAGAGGATCAGATGTTGGACAGCCAAAAACAAAAACCAAAAAAAACTAACGTTCACAACACTTGTCTGTCTTTCAGGGATATGTGAGAAACTTGCCCTATCCAACAACTACTACTACATCCTTTCTACCATTGTAGATAGTAGGTTACTAAATTACCAATCACTTGATTTAAACATATCCATACACCCATGCACACACATCCACATAAACTGATCCACTGACTTTTATTCTAAGTTTACTATTCCTATTGAGAAAAAGAGATATTTCATTTTGATCCATGTTAAAAGAGATGGTCACTGGCATAATTAAACTCTACCATAACTTAGCCCCTAAACTCAGAGGACAAATTTGACAATAATGTATTTTGGTGAAGAAATTAGAATTGAGAGAAGGCAAATTCAGCCATGTGGAGAGCCATGA